>NC_046155.1:119661666-119966666 GCF_011064425.1 Rattus rattus
CTCTGATGGTGATGACCGTTAATCCTCTAGAAACGTAAACCCCAAGGAAGCAGTTTCTTCTATGAGTTGCCATGGTCATGATGTCTTATCACAGCAACAGAAAAAAGCAACTCCGGACACTTACCAGTTAGACCCTGGGGACTAAGGGACTGAGCAAGGGACAGAGGGGGCAAGTCACCCAAACTTAATCAAGTGTGTGTGTGTGCATCTCATGCACTTATCGGTCAGGAATTTGGTACTACTTCTCTGGGTTCTGAATGGAGATGTGAGTTTCACGATGTGGGCTGGAAACTGGTGTGCTGGTGCATGATATAGGTCCTGGCATGTGAGAGGCTGAGGCAGGAGGATTGAGTTCCAGGCCAACCTGAGCTACATAGCAAGACCTTGTCATTAAAAAACCAATAGTGCGATGGTCTACACCTGTAGTCCCCTGGCACGGATGGCTTCACCTCTTTCCAATCTAATGCCCCTCTTTATCCCCTTTATGTAGCCAGACATGTCAACTCTCCTCTGCCACAATACCCTTTGTATTCTCCGCTCACTTACCCAGCACTCTCCTTAACTCTCGCCTTGTGTGGCTGGTTCCCCGTAGGTTCCGGATTCCCCTCTAGGCTTCCCTGACTGTCATCCGAGCCTGGCACTCTCCCATCACTGAGTGTAAACCCCCGCTGACACTGGGCTCTCTGGGAAACTATCTTAGCTTGACTATTACCTTCCTCCTCTGTGTATCAGTGAAGTCCCCTGGCTACAAGCAATGTACTGCTCTCCAGCTGGTTCACACTGAAGAGAACTTCATTAAAGGATACTAGATGCCACACAAAATCTCAAGAGCACTCAACAATGAGGCTTAGAAGTCATTCTGCTGGGCACATCAAGATGGACACCCCATGGGGTCTCCTCCTACCACTGGGAGCCAAGTGGGCACTCCACAGTGGTGTCCCAGATGGTTATAATGGAGCCCAGTAAACACAGCTAAACAAGGGGCGAGAGAGGACTGGAGAGAGGGCTGAGCATTTAGAAGTTCTCACTGATCTCGCAGAGGACATGGGTTCAGTTCCCAGCACCCACATGGCAGCTCAACCCACCATAACCCCACATGCATAATTAAAAATAAATGAAATATTTTAAGAGGCAAGAAAAAAGGGGAAGAAGAGGAAGAGAAAGTAGAAAACTGTCTTATAATCAAGAGTTTCAGCAGCCTTTGCAGACTCCAAAATTAGCTCCTTAAAATAAAAAAACAGAGGATGGCTCAGCTGGAAAAAGCAGTTGCTTTGACCTCTATTTGATCCCCAGAACATATATGCATGTAAACATACATACATACATACATACATACATACATACATACATGGCTTGGCATGGCAATGTGTGCTTAAGATTCCAGAGCTGGGGAGCTCTCTGGCCAGCTTAGTCTCTTTAGTAAGTTCCAGACCACTAGGAGACACTGCCTCAAAGAGATGGATGGCACCTAAGGTATACCTCTTACCCACACACACACACACACACACACACACACACACACACACACACACACACACAGAGTCTGACTACTTTTTCTAAAAACATAGACCACCACCCTCCTCCCCTTTGCTGGTTACTTTTTTGTTGGTTGGTTTTATTGTTGTCCATGTTTGTTTGTTTGTTTGTTTTTTGTCAACCTGATACACGTTTGGATTATTGGTAAGAGGAACTTCAGTTGAGAAAATGCCTCCATCGGATTATCATGTAAGCAAATCTGGGTGCTTTCTTGATTAATGATTGATGTGGGAGGCCTAGCCCACTGTGAGCAGTGTCATCCCTGGGCAAGTGATTCTGGGAAAAATACAAATGCAGTCTCAGCAAGCCATGGGGAACAAGCCATTCCTTGGTTTGCACTCCTCCATGGTCTCTGCTTCAGTTCCTGCCTCCAGGCTTCTACCTGACTTCCCTCAGTGGCGGGCTGTGACACGGAAGCCGGAGATGAAGTAAACCTTCTCCAGTCAGAGCTGCTTCGGTCAGTGTTCTATCACGGCAACAGAAAGTAAGCTAAGACGCCCACCAACACTAGAATATTTTCAATAACAAGAGTGTTCATAGTCAGTAAACGCTCATAACGAATCTCTAATGAGAAAAGAATCAAGGCAATGAGACCCATTTCTGAGAAGGCCCTCAAGGGGTTCTAGAAGATACCATTGTCACAAGAGGTGTCAGCCCCATGTGTCTCTGGTAGGACACCCAATAGGACAAGCATTGGAGGGGATACAATGATGCCCCCAGCTCTAGGCAGGTCCAGGCTCATGAGTATGCTGAGAGAGAGAGAGAGAGAGAGAGAGAGAGAGAGAGAGAGAGACAGAGAGAGACAGAGAGAGACAGAGAGAGACAGAGAGAGACAGAGAGACAGAGACAGAGAGAGACAGAGAGAGAGAGGAGAGAGAGGGAGAGAGAGAGAGAGAGAGAGAGAGAGAGACAGAGAGACAGAGAGAGACAGAGAGAGAGACAGAGAGAGAGAGAGAGAGAGAGAGAGAGAGAGAGAGACAGAGACAGAGAGAGAGACAGAGAGAGAGAGACAGAGAGAGACAGAGAGAGAGAGACAGAGAGAGACAGAGAGACAGAGACAGAGAGAGACAGAGAGGGAGAGAGAGGGAGAGAGAGGGAGAGAGACAGAGACAGAGAGAGAGACAGAGATAGAGAGACAGAGAGAGACAGAGACAGAGAGAGACAGAGAGACAGAGAGAGACAGAGAGACAGAGAGGGACAGAGAGACAGAGAGAGACAGAGAGACAGAGAGAGAGAAGGAGGGAGAGGATGCAATGTTCTCATGGGCCAAAGACTGCATGAGATTCTCTGGATATGGGTGATGGGACTCAAAGCTCAGGTCATCTGCAAGAGTAAAATGATACTTGATGTGTGCGGATGTTTTGTCTGTCTGTATGTCTCTGCACCACATGTGTGCCTGGTGTCTATAGAGCAGAAGGCATCAGATCCCCTCAGAGTGCTGTTACAGACACTTGTAAGCTGCTATGTGGGTCCTGGGAACTGAACCCGGATCCTCTGGAAGAGTAGCCAGTGCTTTTAAACCACTGGGCGATCTCTTCAGCCCCATAGGTCTTACTGTTTAATAAAAATGCTTAAAGAACTAAAAATAGAAATTTCTGGAATAAACATCTTGTTTGGTTGTACAAAGATGTGCTGTCGGTTATTAAGCTCAGGGAGAGTGTCCAGCTTAATCAGGAGTCTTGCCCCACCCCCACCCACACCTCCACCCACTCCCGCCCTCGGGTGCTGTGGTTAACAAGCCTAATTCAAAGCAATGGCAACTTATTTGAGGATTGATCCTAACATCTCCCTGAAAGACTACCCCAGATGGTCACAGTTACTCATGAAAATTCTTTAAATTACCCATGAATTTCTGTGTTATATAGTACTACCTATCAGCCAGTTTTCCTTCCAGAAAAGGGACAGATGGCTGTCTCTCTGGGTAACACCAGATGAAGTAGAAGGCTTGCCTTATGGGTCATGTTGTTTGAAAAATAGAGATCTGTCGACATAAGAGTCCCACTTCTTGTGGAGAGATGCTCCCGGTGTGAGAAGCACATGAGACTCACATGGACCCTGTGGGAGAAGCAGAGCCTTCCAGGCCTCTGGCTCTGCCCTGTTTGGGGCTCCCTCTTTTTGTGGAGCTATAAGCAGGGAGTGGGCTCTATCTGAACTGTACCTTACTCTTCTCTAGTTCCCTCAATTCTGTTCTGAACACAGCATTAAAAACAAACATCCACTTCTCTTGTTGGGTTTACACACACGTAGAGAGAGGTCTGGAAACAAGGAGGAAAAACTAACCTCTTCCAGAGGCCCAGCTCCAAGGGGAAAGAGCGAAGCGATGTGGTGGTCCGCATAGGCCTGTTCCCCGCCCGACCTCCGGAGGAATGTAAGAACTGAGAACATGACTTTGCCTGTTCGGGGCAGACAAGGATGGAGAGAAGGGTCCCTGAGCCAGGGTGAACGGGCTCCTAGGAAACTGGGTTACTAAACACAAGATAGACAAGGGCAGCCGGGGTGGCAAATGAGGGGTGTTAATGAAGAGCTTAAAAGGAAGCAGGGACATCAGGCTCTTAGGATAAAGTGTGAAGATACCGTATGGGAGGAAAACAGACCTTCAACTTCTTGATAAAATGAGAAAGAGCACTGCTTATAAAGATGTGTTTTCTGCCCCCAACCCCCTTGCTCTCCTGTAGTTTGTATCGAAAGTGGGTTTCAAATGTGCATGTGCTTCAAGCTTAATCCCAGTGGTTTAGCCTTCAGGAGGTAGAGCCTTGGGAAAGGCTTCAGGTAACTGGAGCAAAGGCTTCAGGTAACTGGAGCGTGACCTTGAGGAAGACCTTGGGACAACAGCCTCTTCCTCTCTCTTTTGGTTCCCTGACCTAAGGTCATTGAATTTGCTCAGCCACAGGCTTCCGGCCTTGATGTACTGCCTCCCCTCGGCCCAAAGCAATGAGGCCTTTATGACGGAGAGCAAAAATATCCCTTTCCCTTTTATAACACAATTGTCTGTCTCCATGTGGGTTCTAGTGGCTGCAAATGAACACATGCACGGTTGCACACCGCACAAGGACTGAGTTTTGTGTGCTTCCTTCACCAAATTTGGTTCACTAACATACCCTGGGTTCCACTTCCAAATCCCCAGGTGAAGGGCCACTGTATTAACCTTGGAGGGGGGCTACCTCTGCGTCACCTCCCCTTTTGTCCTGTGGCTGCTGTGGGTGGAAGTAGGAGTGTTTGGGATAGGGACAGAGTCCACTCTCAGAGTGGCGATGGGTGTGGGAATTCTCCGACAAAAGGGTAAAATCTGGAGCATACTTCAAAAGTATCTATTTGGGGCTGTTTGTGTCACTGTATATTGTTCCAAACCCATAGAGCACACACCAAGAGTGACTCTAATGTCATAGAGACTGAACTTGGATGCATTTGGTGTGAGCTATTAGTATGACAAATTGACATTTCTGGTGGTGGAGCTTTCTCTAGAGCTGATGGGGAGGTGTGTGTGTGTGTGTGTGTGTGCCTGTGTGTGTGTGTGTCTGTGTGTGTGTGTGTGTGTGTGTTTGTGTGTCTGTGACTGTGTCTGTGTCTGTGTGAGTGCATGTGTGTGTGTATGTGTGTGTGTGTGTGTGTGTGTGTGCAGCTGAGGACAGAAGTTTAGGACTTCCGGTGCCTTCCTCTCCATTTCTCTATATAATCATTGAAAAGCTTCCAAGTCTCCAAAAGAGACGTTCCAGAAATCCCCCGGGAAGCACCTGTGTGTAAGTTGTCTGATGCCCTGCACTTCCTCTGAGGGATTCTATAATTATATGCAAATTCCTAAGGCTGGACAGAGATCACTTCAACCCCTGACTGCAAATGAGATGGGAGGTGTCCCCATGGTCCCAGATTCTGGCTGAAAGCTTTGCTCAGCTCCGCATGCCGCGGCAGCGTCTCCACACAGCTTCTCCCTCGTTTACGGATGCTATAATTATATATCATGTCTGACATTGCTGAGAGCCTATGTTAAAAACTTGGCCCACAAAGAGTTGATTCAAGATATGCAGTTTCCATGATTTGATGTGGCCAAGATCTGTCTAAATAATAATAATAATAACAAGGATAAATAATAAACTGCATGTTGTCAGAGAGCAGAGCTGTCTGGGAGGACGCCCTCCCTGAATGCCAGTGAGGGAACAACAGGGAAGGCTCGTGGGCAGCCAGCAGAAGGCACTTCCCAAAGACACGGCTGCTGGGGAGGTAGGTGACAGTTCAGAGACTTTAGCTTCCACCATGTAAAGAAGGCTCCTCTCGATTCTAGCCTTAAACCAGGGAAGACAGAGATGCCCGTTTCAGCCCCTTCACAAAAACAAACTCAGAGGAGTTCCTTGAGAGGCAGGCGCTGTAATCCGCTGGGGCCCAGGTGAGGAGCTTGCCACGCCTGCAGCTGGCCTGGTCCTTCCTTGAGGTTTCCGTGGTTGGTGACTTCTCTGCTTTCAAGCTGTGCTCTGAAAGGCAGGTGCTGGCATCGGGGCCTGCTCTCTGACCCTAAACAAAGCAGCTCTAATTGTCTCCAGTGGACTTATTTCCCTAATTTAATTGTTATTTGATCTGTTGTATCTTAGACATCAGTTAAATAGCAGTGGTCTCCTACCCCAGCCCTTCAAAGGTCAGATCAAGTGATTTGTATCTGGTTATTTATTTCTGTAAAGCCTAAATGGCACACTTCTCTATCTTTTGGAGTCTCGGGGGTTTTCTTAGCTTGGGGTAGGGAGCACATACTATGATGTTTGTGTGAAGGTCAGAGATGTCCTGTATGACCTTCTAACACGTGTATCCCAGGTATAGAACCCAGACGTCCAGGCTTGGCCAGCACCTATACCCACTGGGCCCTCCTGCCCATTGGTGTGTTTATTTTTGAGACAGGGTCTTATGTAGCTCAGGCTAATCTGAACTCACTATGTAGCTAAGGATAACCTTGAATTCCTGATTCTCTTGCTTTCACATCCCAAGTGTTACAATTCAGGCTTGTACTACCATTCCTGCTAGACTATGGTGTTTGTTTGTTTGTTTGTTTGTTTTGAGCCAGCATCTGATTTCTGACTTCATTTTCTAAAATCAGATATCCTGTCCCCTTCTACACTCCCACACCAACATACAACGACATGATTCCCCCTCCTTATTGGCAGGCATATATATTCTCTCCCTCGGTGACCCAGATACAGGCCAGATGAGACCAGATGAAAAGTAGACACAGGCAGGTTTAATAAAGGAGGCAGCTCTCGGGTGGGTTCACCGATCTCCCAGGTGGAGGTCAGTGAAGTCACACATCCAGGCTAAATCAAGGGGGTCTCATAGAGTTGAGGAGAGGAGTGATGATGTGCCAGCTAGGAGCTGGGATGGGGTCCATATATGGTCAAAGCACTCGGGTGGGTGGTTAGAAATGGGGAGCTGAGAAGTTTTGTTAGCCTGGAGTTTTCTCTGAGAGCAGGGTTGGGGGAAGGAGGGAAGACGGGGTTTCTCAGCTCGTGCAGGGGATGAGCAGGGGTTCCAGCCTAGCACTTATCATCCCCCAAAGAGTAAATAGCACAGTGTTTAATTAAGTCAGTTGCATTTATATTATTATGACCATAGAAAATATGATTAGACTCTGTCCATCATGGAACAAGAGAGAGCTTGGGGACAGATTTCCAGAAGCGGTAACAAAGAAAATGACAAGGCTATGATAGTAGGCCAAGGGCAGAGGGGCAAAAGAAGAGACAGTCGGCGTGAGGTGGCGTGAACAAGAAAGATCCCCGTAGGCTCAGACATTTGAAAATTTGATCCCCAGTGCCCTTTGGGTAAGTTTAGGAGGTGTGTCATCCCTGGGCGCAGGCTTTGTAGTTTCAAAGCCACGTGCTAGTCTCAGTTTGTTTTCTCTGTTTCCTGCTTGCAGCTTGAAACCATGAGCCCTCGCTACCTGCCTCAGCCGACATACCTCACCTCGGCCATCAGAGACTCTCATCCTTCTGGTGCCGTAAGCTCAAATAAACCCTTCCTTCTAGAAGCTGCTGTGATCGTGGTGCTTTATCACAGTGACAGAGAAGTAACTAGAACGCGTTGCAAAGACCTGGGCAGTGACAAGGGAGTTTGGCTCATCCGCGACATCATGAGAAACTAGGCACCGAGACCCAGAGCAGTGGGGACATCAGCGGGGAACTTGCTGCAGAATCCCCCTGGTATTGAAGACAGAAGGAGTTCTGGGTAGAGCAGTAAGGACGCAAGATGGGGTGCAGCGAGGCTGTTCTCAAGTAGGAAGTGAGGCCGGCCTGAAGGTGGCAGTCACGAGCAAGCCAGGAGCCCAGTCCAAGAGTTAGTCGGGAGTAAAAGGAGATGGTGACAGGAGGACTGGGGGCTCCGACTCAGATACCCAGGGGTTTGAGCGCCTGTGGAGTATGTGGGCCGTAAGAGAAGAGTAAAAAAAAAAAAAAAAAAAAAAAAGAAAGAAAGAAAGAAAGAAAAAATGGGCCCGGAACAAGGTGGAGAAATATACATTTTTTAAGTTAATAGTTGGCTTCCGATTTTCTGGGACGAAATTGGCTTTGTGTGGGAAAATGCCATGCTAGGAGTTCATCCTGGCTGTGAAACTCCCACTCGGGAAAGGCTCCGAGCTAAATCTCGAGATTCAGAGGAGGAGAGATGCTTCGACGACGACAGAGAGAGAGGATGTTGGCATTGCCATGGCAAATTGAAGGTGAAGGAAGAGAAGCTAAGAGAGAAGGAAAGAAATCAAGATCATAGGCTGGCCCAGGCCTCAGAGCCTGCCTCGGGCTCGGGCTTGGAACACTCCCCACCGCAACAGCACACCAAGAATCCCAGAGCGAAGTGTGATCAACATAACCCTGGAGAACTGAAGCAGAGGTTGAATTGTCCATCTGTGTCCCTGCTGCCGACAAGCAGGATGGCAAGACATGAGCAGATGACCCAGGCATCAGAAGAACACCAGGAGTTCTACCAAATGCAAAACTGTTGGCTCCCTAGATTTCCCTTGTGGCTGCTTGTATTATGTTAATTTTTTGCTCCCCAAAATTGTTTGCATGAGAATCTACCTGTCTGCATGCAAGACACTGAGGGACCCTGCTCTTAGTTGGTTCTGATTGGTAAGTAAAGTTGCCGGCAGCCAATGACTGCGCAGGACAGACAGAGGCAGGATTTTTAGGATTCCCCAGTGGGGGATTGAGAGAGGAATCCACCAAGCCAGGAGAAGGATAGGAAATCTGCCATGCCTGTGAGGTGCAGGACAGAGAGCAAAGCCACTTGGTAGGAGCCAGGGGATCACAGCCGAAGAGGGCTGCCCAGCTGGGTCCAAAGCGGCAAGAATGGAATATAGATTTTAGTAAGTAATAACTCGGGAATATCGGAGAGGGGGCGATTAGCCACGTGGAGGTTTGAAATTAGCCCAGCCATTGAGCTGTTTAAGGCATATTAAAATATAAAGGCTTTCTCTCTCTCTCTCTCTCTCTCTCTCTCTCTCTCTCTCTCTCTCTCTCTCTCTCTCTCTCTCTCTCTCTCTCTCTCTGTTTCATTCCAGAACCCAGAAGGTTGCTGAAGGTAGTGAGGAATGTGGCCCCCCACCCTGACCCCGCCCACTCCCTCACCCCCTCCCCGCGGGATCAATCTAAGTATTTAATTGGGTACTACTACATTCCCTAGCTGAATTCGCCCTGGAAGACACACAGTAAACGGTCTCAAGATGGAAGTAGAGTGAGGAAGCCATGGCCTAACTCAACTGAGCCTGTGTGTGAACTGCCCAAGGAGGGTGGGCACAGAGGGTGAAAAAGCTTTTCAAGGAAGAAGAGGCGCGGGTGGTGCCAGGAAGCCCAGAATGGTGAACGGAAGAGGGTTCTGACGGGAGGGCTCCTTCAGAGGGGAATGGGATGCCTGACTGGAAAGCAGGGGCTGCATGGTTGAGTGTTTGTGTGCCCCACCCCCATTTATGTATCGAAATCCTAATCCATGCAAGGTGGCACAGTCCTAGCATATGAGAGGGAGGGGAGGATCAGGAGTTCAAAGTCACCCTCTGCTACACAAGTTCAAGGCCAGCCCGTGCTGTAGAAAACCCTGTCTTGACCAAGTAAAATACCCAGAAACAGGGCCCAAGAGACGGCTCCTCAGGGAGAGACTCTAGCCATCAAGGCTGATTGCCTGGATTTGATCCCTGGGATCAGCATGGTGGAAAGAGAGACTTGGCTAACACTAGTCGTCCTCTGACCTCCATATGTGCACTGTGGTCCATGCCTGGCCCTCATGTGTCCCTTTCCCAATAAATAAATAAAGTATAAATCCTCTAGGGCCTGCATAAGCCTTGAAGAAAAGGAAGAAAGCAAACAAACAGAAAACAAAGCCAGGAGGTTGTGGTGCACAGCTTTAAACCTCAGCGCTCATGGGCAGAGGCTAGCAGATCTCTGAGTTCAAGGCCAGCCTGATCTACATAGAAAGTTCCTAGGCAGCCAGGGCGCAAGAGAAACCCTGTGAAAAAGAAGAAGGGCTGGAGAGATTAAGAGCTCAGAGATTAAGAGCACTGACTGCTCTTCCAGAAGTCCTGAGTTCAATTCCCAGCAACCACATGGTGGCTCACAACCATCTGTCATGAGATCTGATGCCCTCTTCTGGTGCGTCCAACAGTGTACTCACATACATAAAACAAATAAATCTTGAAGAGGATTAGGAGGAGGAGAAGATGACCCTGTCAGTTGTAGAGTGCCTGCGTACTATACAGGAAATCCTGGGTTTGAGTCACATTCATAAGTCAAGTGTGGCTGGTGATTCATGTCTATGATCCTGGCACTCAGGAAGTTGAGGTAGGATAGTGAGTAAGGTCATCAGACAGACAGACAAACAGGCAGACAGACACACACACAACAGGGGCATCGAGTATAACACAAAACACCCTCTTTAAAGAAAGCATTAGTGGGAGGGTTGAAGACCCCTCATGTGGTCCTCCTTTGCTCTGCCTTGAAGGAGAATACCTTGGGTCAGGATCGGATCCCACCTCTACCTCCACCCTCTACTTAGGAAGATCCTGTGGAGAGAGGAGCAGCTTTGGGCTGCAGAGGGTGGACAGGCTAAATACTGAAGGAACAAAGAGAAAAATCACAGAAACGGCAAGAAAGGCTGAAAACTCCACTCTAGAGACAGAAGTACAAGCAATAGCCAAGAAAGGGACTAGTGCCTTCTGTCATCAGAACCTTAATAAATAAGGAGTGACAACCTATAGGACAATGACAGACTAAAGGGGACTAGAGAAAGGCGAAGACTTCACCAATATTCAGGCAAGGAGAGGTTGTCCCCTTAAGTCAGAGTGGAGCTGTGCCCACACCAGAGCAAGCTATTACTTTACAAAAAAAGCCATTCCAAAGTGTGGGTGGGTTTTTCCTCACAAGTCAATGATCAGATGGACCTACCCACCAGGCTCACATTTGGATCATTGGATGTCTTGAGGCTCTTTCTTAGAGGCAGATGGATGAGAGGCTGTTGGATGATATTTAACTATAACTTCAAATTGATCCAACATCTCCCTGCAGGCTGTCCAAGTTGGTTCGGACATGGGCTGCACTCCACTGTCTGGCCTCCAGCCTGCCTGCTAACACTGGCTTTTCACTCTAGTACAGAGTACGGCTGGCTGCCCAAGCTTCCGCCAAGGGCACTTCTCTATTAAAAAGTGTTCTTCTCTTTGTTCTTCCTACAGGGCACATGGTGTCTTCTCAGATCACTACAGCAAAACATCATAAGCCGGGTAGCTTAAGTAACAGGAACTAATTTGAGAAAGTAGGGATGTCCAAGATTAAAGTTCTGATTGGCTTAGTTTTACTCTGAGGCCTCTTCTCTCAGCTTGTAGATGGCTGCTATCATATTTGTAATCATATGACCGATCCTTTGAATTCCCACAGGGCTTCAGGCCTTTTTTTTCTTTTTTTTTTTTTTTTTTTTTTTTTTAAAGACCCTGCCCTGGGGACCGAACCCAGGGCCTGCGCCTTCCCAGAAATATAGCCCCACTGAGCTAAAGGGAAGGCCCCTTTTTTTTGGTTTTTTTTTTTTTTTTTTAAAGCTGGGACCCTGCCCTCAGGACCTCGCCCTCCAAGCTGTTACCTACCACTGAGCCCAAACTAAACCCCAACCCTTCAACTTTTGAAGTTTAAACAAGATAGATGATAGAGACAGACAGATAGATAGATAGATAGATAGATAGATAGATAGATAGATAGATAGATAGATAATAGATGATGGATAGATAGATGATAGATTATATATAGATTATAGGTAAATGATAGATTATAGATAGATAGATAGATAGATAGATAATAGATTATAGGTAAATGATAGATTATAGATAGATATTTCTCTGTGTATTCATTTGCATATGCATACATTTGTGTGGATATGGGCTCCTGTAGCCAGGAGAGGGTTCATGTATCTTCCTTTGAGGAAGGAACACACATATCTCTTTGAGGCAGACTCTCTTCATGAACCTACGGAATGAGTTCCTCATTTAGTCTGGAAGCCAGCAAGCCCCCATGGTCTTCTGTTTTTGAACACCCAACCCCAAGCTGGCTTACAAGCACGCATATAACATGCTTGTGACATAGATACGAGGGACCAAATTCCAGTCCTCCTGACTATGCACCAAGCACCCTTAACCGCTGAGCTGCCTCTCCAGCCCAGACATATGAAGTCTGAGGTAGCACAGTTCAGTCTACCAATTGCTCATGATCTATGACTTTGAGAGTAAGAAGCCGTGGAGGTACCCTGTGTTCTTTCCTGTCTGGGTCTGCGTGTTGTGAACATGTGTGTAAGAGTTCTGCAAATGGTGTGTCAGGTCTTTGTGCTCTGCTATACACTGTTGTTTGACCTGAGATGCCCTTCACAGGCTCATGTGTTGAAACCATAGGCCCTGGCTATCAGTGCTGCTTTGAGAGGTGATGGAGACGTCAGCCAGTGTGGTCTAACCGGAGCAAGCAGGCTTCCAGGGAATTGTCTCTGAGGACTATACCTGGCCCTTGGTCCCTGCTTGGCTGTCTTTCTGTGCTTCGTGACTGCAGGGAGGTGAGCTGCCCCCGTGCCTTGCCTCAGATCAACAGCACTGGATCCAGATGGCCTTGCACTAGGTTCTCTGAAGACATGTTTCAAAATCAGTCTTTCCTCATTTTAAATAGTTTCTCTTAGGCAGAATGTCACAGAAAAAACTCTAATACCCTGTATGCATGCGATGTCTCCATTAAAAAAAAGATCTTAGTGGGGGCAGAGCTCAGTCTCCCTGTGTAGCCTAGGATGGGCTTGAACTTCTGATCTCTATCTCTGCCTCCTCGATTCTGGGCTTACGCAGGGAGCATCAGACTTGTTGTTATGCAGGGCTGGGGATCAAATCCAGAGTGCATGTGAGGGAAGCACTCTGCCGGCTGAGCTGCATCTCCAGCCTTAAAATGTTTTTAAATAAATATACTTACAGAGAAACTAAACGTCAGAGGCCTGTAGGAATTGAGAAGGAGATCCACAGAGCCTGTGGGCTGAGAAGAGACTCCAAGGACAGGCATGCAAGAAAGAAAAGAATCCAGCTTCAACTGACCATTTAGTGTCATCAGAATGGCCCCGGCATTTTAAAAAGCTCTGTGTAGCTCACACATAGAACAACATCACACGAATCTAAGAGAATCTCGGTACCTAAGCCCCACCCCAAGGCACGGAACAAGGGGCATCCTCAGCACCACTGTGTCCCTCCTCAGGGAGTGTGCACCTGTGCCTGGTACCTGCATAGTCACCTCCTTAGACTCCCTCACAGTTCCAATATGGCTGCCTTAGCTACTCAGTATGAGCCCCCCTCCTCAGCTCCCACCGTCTGTCCATCTGTCCACCGCCTCTTCCCTTTGTGTGCCTTAGACCAGTCTCCTGGGGACACCTGATTAGTTCCAGCACCCTTCTCAAGCCAGCCTCAGCTTTAATATAGCTTTAATAGCTGCCCTTGGGTCTGGACACAGGCAGGTTCCATACTATAACCCAGTATGTAAGGATCAGGTACGGTTAGGATAGGCGAGCTGTAGGTAATAAGATTTTTTTCCCCACGTTCAGTATGGAGCTGCACTGAGATGGATTTCAGATAATCAGGTCCTTTAATAATACTGGACATTCACAGCAGGCGAAGCTGGGGTATGACACCCAATGGCAACCAAAGAAGAAAGGAAATTCCACACTTTTATAGGTTTTAGAGTTTAAGGGGTCTCTGACTTCAGAGGGGAAATGTCTCTGGGTTAGATTAATGAAAGTCCCGGATGGGACATAAGACTGTGATTTAGGAAGTTAATTCTATGGTCCCAGCCTACCTTGGGGCTAAGTGCTAGGAGTTTAGCCCTTAAGGAAGGCACTAAGATAGAACCTTAGACATGGCTGATCTCTACAGAGGCAGCCTCTGGGATCTAATAAGCTACTCCGGATCCCATCTGTCTACCCTGATCTCGTGTGTGTGTGTGTGTGTGTGTGTGTGTGTGTGTGTGTGTGTGTGTGTGTGTATGTCGATGGCATGTCTCACATGTGAAGGGAGCTCAGAGAACAAACAACCTTCAGGACCCGGTTCTCTCTTCCCACCATGTGGGTCCGAAGGATCAAACTCTGGTTATCAGGGTTGGCAAACAACCTCCTTATTCACTGAGCCGCCTTGCCAGCCCCATATGTCCTCCTTAAACAGAAACACCAGTGTGCTTTTTCATGCCTTCATCATGTCTAGAGGCGTCTCCATTAAGTCAGTTGGTGGCTTGGGGACGTTGGGTCATTTGGGCACTGGGGTCAGTTTGGGTCGGAGCAGGATTTCTCAATCGTGCTCTCCTGACATGTGAGCCGCCGTGAGCAGTGTAGGCTGTAAGCGGCAGCCTCCCTGCCCTCCTCTCAACATTGGATGCCAGCTGTTCCTCCCTTCTGTGACAACCAAAAATGTCCCAGACATTTCCCAATGCCCCTCAGAAGGCAAAACCCTCCTTCATTAAAAACCGCTGGCTGTCCTCTGGGATTCTGAGGAACACTTCCTGGAACAAGCAAGGGAAGAGCTAGCTCCTTAGGTGATGTCTGCAGTGGTGTCTGGCCCATTTCCCCAGCTGTATAATTGGAATAATGGCTCCGGGGAATACTGAGGCATCATGGGAAGCTGTTTTACCTGCAGAATCATGGGGGCGAAGAAAGGGATGGAGTTTGGGCAGCCAGAGAGCCACCCTGCATGAAGCTGGACAGAGCCCAGCGCTCAGAGGACAGACCACAGCTGACCCATCATCCGACCGAGTCGCCAAGATTACTCAAAGCCCTGAGGGTCCTCAGGCTTCTTTTTACTTTCCAACGTGCTTAATCTTCAGTTTTACTGTCACCAAGAGAAAGTCCTGTTTAATTCATACCAGATGCCCGGGTGAGTTGCCTGAATCAATACAGCATCACTAGAACCCACCAAATGAATCACAAGGACAAACAGGGTGTTTTTCCCCCCCGTAAAACAGTGACTAAAATAGTGTCTTGCCATTTAGAAAAAAAAAAAAAGTACAAGGTTAAGAAGCCTACGGGCCTGCTGTGTGAGCCACGTGTTTGTGAGTGGAAAATAAACCGTGGGTCCCGAGGGAAGCTTGCGGCTGAGCCAGGTGGATGCCTGCCTAACGAAAGAGGCCCACTGAGGAAGGTTCTAGATGAGGGTCCAGCAGTCACTTACGTGATCTTTTCATCTGGGGCTCAAGGGTGCCTGAGACTCAAAAGTTTGGTGACCTCCTACTGAGGTTTGCATATCCTTTGCTCCCTAAAAGGTTCTATGTAAGAAGCTTCCCCCCCACCCATGTGTTAAGAGGCAGTGGGAACTCTACAATAGATATAGCAAACAGGGCCTGAGTTCAAGTCTAGTCTAGCCTACCAGAGCTGAGTAGCTCGTCTCAGACTCAGAAGTTCAAGGCTAACCTCCCTATATAGGCAGGGCCAGGCCAGCCAGCTGACACGGCGAGGCTGTCTCAAGGAAACAAAGATGGTATTTTCCTGTTGTCATTTCTCAGCATGTGTCTTAGGGTCTCTGATGCTGTGACAGAACACCATGACCAAAAAGCAAGGTGGAGAGGAGAGGGTTTATTCAGCTTACACTTCCATATTAAGGTTCACCCTCGAAGGAAGTCGGGACAGGAACTCAGAGAGGGCAGGAACCTGGGGACAGGAGATGATGCGGAGGCCATGGAGGGTGCTGCTTACTGGCTTGCTCCTCATGGCTTGCTCAGCCTGCTTCTTTCTAGAACCCAGGACTGCCACAATGACCTGGGCCCTCCCCCATCAACCACTAATTAAGAAAATGCTCCAAATGGCCCATAATCCCTTCTAAATGGCAGCACTTTCTCAATTGATGTTCCTTTTCTCCGATGACTACAGTTTGTGTCAAGTTGACATAAATCTAGCCAGCACAGCATGTAAATTCAAAATGAGTATACTTTTGGATTATACTGTGTAGAATGCCTGGTTTTAAAAACTGTTTTCTGGGGCTAGAGGGATGGCTTAGTAGTTAAGAGTGCTCGCTGCTCTTCCAGAGAACTCAGGCACAGTTCTCAGCACCTACACTGGGTGGCTTCCAATTGTCTACAACTCTGCCTGCCTACTTGGGGTCCAACAACTTCTGATCTGTATGGGCAAACCCACACATGTGGCATAAAAAACAGAGCATGTGCACACACATTTACAAAATACAAAATAAAATAAATCTTCAAAAGCTTGGTGTTTGAGGGACTGAGGATGACTTAGTGGTTGAAATGCTTGTTGTGTCAGCATGAGGACCAGAGTTCAGGACCGTACATCCACATAAATGCCACCATGCCTGCTCACAATTCTGTATTTGGCGGATGAAAACAAGGTCCTCCAAGCACGCTGGACTGGACTGGCCAAATCTTAGGACTCTGGCTTCAAGTGAGAGACTCTGCCTCAGCATATAAGGTAGAATGTGATCAAGGAACACGCCTGACCTTAAGCTCTGGCTTTCACATAAATGTGCACACATGTATAAACACACACACACGAAACGTGCATAGGCAAACGTATATGTGAAAGACAATAAAAACTTCTGTGTAGTGGCTAATTTTATGTGTGAACTTGACACAAGCTGGAGTTATCACAGAAAAGGAGCCTCAGTTGTGGAAATGCCCTCATGAAACCCAGCTGTAAGGAATTTTCTCAACTACTGATCAAGGTGGGAGGACCCAGCCCATTGTGGGTGGTGCCGTCCCTGGGCTGGTGGTCTTGGGTTCTATAAGAGAGCAGGCTGAGCAAGCCAGGGGAAGCAAGCCAGTAAGAAACATCCCTCCATGGCCTCTGCATCAGCTCCTGCTTCCTGACCTGCTTGAGTTCCAGTCCTGACTTCCTTTGGTGATGAACAGGAATGTGGCAGTGTAAGCTGAAAAAACCCTTTCCTCCCCAACGTGCTTCTTGGTCCTGATGTTTGTGCAGGAATAGGAACCCTGACTAAGACATCCTGTTTGAGTTGTTGACTTGAGTTTCATAAAAAGTCATTTGATCAATCTTGGCTTGGGATTACGACGGGATTTCCAACAATTTCTTAAGTGGCCTTAAACATACCTCTGCCATTTTGCACTGCATTCTGATGCGAAGCAGCACGCTCAGGCTTGGCCATCATAAAATCAAAATGTCATTCATCTCTGAACAGTGTGGAAGAGGCTCTTCCTCCTGCAGCACCAAGCAGTCAGCCCCAATTTTTTTTTTTATGTTAAAGTAAGCACACACCTCTCTCCTCAGAACGCAAATTTTCTTTCATCCTTAATAACTGGCTAAGTGACAGGCATACCAAGAATTTTTAAAATAAAATTGTTATTTATTGTCAACAGATGTTTGACTTGTGTGTCTGTATCTGTAGACCAAGATCACATACCATTTTCTCAGGGAAAAGGGGGATTATGAGTGGAAAATTTTAATTATTTCATTTTGTTTATTTGGGCTACAACACACGTGAAGTGGCCAGGGGACAACTTCTACCACGTGGGTTCAAAGGATCAAACTCAGGGTGCCCCATTCAGTGGCGCGTGCCTTTATCTGCTGCGTGTCCCGGCAGGCCTCCTTGGCATACCTATTTTATGTATTTATACACCAGAGTCACATAAACATTTCCTGGGTAAAGGGGGATTGTGAATTAAAAGAAATTGGAGACATCTTGCTCTAGAGCAACTTCTGACCACCCCTCTCACACGTGTGACCCTATCCCCTTCATGAGCACGAGATCCCCCTCTCAGAGAACAGCCCTGTGTCCCTGGCTCCAGGAACCACACCTCAAGTTCCCCAGATGTCCCCATGGGAGGCTGGAGCCCCAGTAGCAGAAAATCGTCTTCCTCACCCTGAGGCCTCTTTTGGAAGCCGTTCCTCCTCTTCGAGAGCTGGAAGTGGGTGGTCAGTACAGTGACCCAAACTCCTTCTGGACATTTCTCTCCCAGGTCCCAAGTGGAGGTTTAAGGTCCTAGGATTTGGGAAGGGGCCGCCTCACTGTGGGACCTCAGCCAACTCTGAGTCAGAAAGAACAGCCGGTTAATGGGCAGAGGCCTCCGAGGCCTGTCTCCTCCTGGGATTCTTCTCACTCCTGTTCTAACTGGAACCTTCCAACTGACCCTTATTTATATTTAAATCTCAAGAACCAAACAAAAACCCCCAAACCAAAAACCTATCCTGAACCCAAATCATCACCCTAAGTTTCCCCTCTCCCAAAGCTAAACTTGGAAAAAACAAAACAAACGCTTACATCCTCCTCACCCCTCCACCCTACCCCCTCACCCCCATCTTCCCACCTCCCCACCCCACACCCACCCAGGCCAGTCTGGCTTCCTATCCACTGCTCATCTCAACAGCAGTCCAGTGATCGGCAGAAAGAGCAGCCCCGTCAGGGGCCATGGGAAGGCACCACTGGACACCGCCCAGAGTCATCAGTGGGAGCTGCAGACCATAAAGTTTCATCCTCTGAGGAATTTTCTGAGAATACTGGGCTCAGAGTCCTGAGGCTGTGTCAATGTCTCTTCCCGCTCATTCATCCACTCATTGATTCGTTCACGAACTTAAGCTATAGTGAGGCAGGCTCTTGGTGCTTTGTAGATGACCGGACACCATCTATGAAGGACAGAGCTACCTATGTCAGCTCTGGTCAGTGCGTCATGAAAATAGACAATAGCCATGGTGATTTGTGGGAAGAGTACAGAGTACACACACAGGGCCTGAGGTAGCCTGAACGCCACAGGCTGACCGATGGCTGCTGAGCAGGAATAGCTAGTGTGGGGGGAGTAGAGGAAGGAGGCCAGATAGATTGCTGGGAAGGAATTCCAGAAGTAGGAAAGGGTGGAGTAAGCTGGACAGCAATTCCAATTTTACCTCTGCCTTCCCATGTGTGTGGCAGGCTACTCCCCTGCCTCAGACAGAAGGGCCTCGGCCCTTTGGCTCCCTCTCTATCTAGTCCCTTTGATTCCCTTCTCTTTCCCTGGCCTAACTCTTGCATGACTCATTTTTTAACACGAAGGGAAGTGTCACAGACATCCCCTTATGTCCTCCCTGACACTGTCTCTCACTTAGGGGAAATGTCACCTCTACGGGACCATGCCAGGAAGCTTGGTGGGTAGAGCAAGCTGAAACTCAGAGACTCCGTGGGCACATACCTGAAACTAGGGTGACTCGCTGCTTCCTGCCAGATTTCTGGCCTAAAACACAGACTGCACACCCCACACAAGGAAATGTGACCTGTAGTCACAAAGGTCCAGAACGGAGTTCTCCATGCTAGTGAGGAACCTAGAGGCCCTGAGGGCTTAGCCAATAATCTTCCCTCCCCAGACATTCCATCTCGGGTCCACCCTGAGAAGTGGGTACGGTATGCTATGCACCTATTATCCGTAATGAACAGTTAATAAGCGATATAAATAAACATGGACTGACTCTCCCACCTACCACCGCCATGGGGAACGTGCAGAGGGCCTTGCCTACAGCTGCAGCTAATCTCCTGAAGAAGGCCTCTCTGCACTTCCAGCTGCCACCAAGCTGGGGACAGTCACTGCCGAGCTAGGCCGGAGCTCCCCTTTCCCCCAGCCTAGATGCTGTCCCCAGCTCAGGGGCCATTCCCCGTTTTCGACTCTTCTGTGACTCCCAGCAGCACCTGGATGTCCAAGAGTCTGAGAACCCCACGGCCCCAGCCTCATCGCAGGCCCGGGGACCCCTAAACCAGCTCCAGCTTTCTCACATCTCAGACTGTGCTTTCCCACCCCAGAAGGTGTCTCCAGCTTCCCTGAAGCCCAGTCCCACCCTGGGGTGTGGGGGCGAGGGATAAGCACAGTCAAACTCTGAGCATTTTGGTGATCAATTCACCTCTTCTCCCTGCTCCTCCATGTCCTCCTCGTCTGTACTGGGCATTGAATCCAGAGCAGTATGCTTGCTACGCAAGTGCCAAGCTATGACCTTAGTCCTTTCTTAAAAAAAAAAAAAAAAAAAAAAAAACGAAACTCTGAGACAGAATCTCAGTAGGTTGCCCAGGCTGGACCTTGAGCTAGCTCTGTAACTCAAGCAGGCCTTAAACTCTGGATACTCACACCGCAGCCTCCCCAGGAGCGAGTATCGCAGGCCTGTGCTACCTGGCCCCCTGTAGATATCACGTCTAATAGATCTCTGGGCCCAGACTCATCCCCAGATCTGGATTTATAGATCTCTTTACACAGTGATCATTCCCATATGGAGGCCTAATCATCATCTGTTCGTCGTCTTAAACCCAACAAATTATAGAATTAGAAAAATACCTTTTAAAGGTCTTCTTTGGTGAGATTAGACACTTTAAAAAGGTTTGTGTGTGTGTGTGTGTGTGTGTGTGTGTGTGTGTGTGTGTGTAGTTATGTCTGTGTGTGTGTGCGCGCGTGTGTTGTATGTGTGTATGTGTGTGTATATGTGTGTGTTTGTGTGTAGGTGTGTCTGTGTGTGTATAGGTGTGTCTCTGTGTGTATGTGTGTGTAGGGGTGTCTGTGTGTGTGTGTGTAGGTGTGTCTCTGTGTGTGTGTATGTGTGTGTATGTGTGGTGTGTGTGTGTGTGTGTGTGTGTGTGTGTGTATGTGTGTGTGTGTGTGTGTGTGTCTGTGTGTGTGTGGGTGTGTGTCTGTGTGTGTGTTTGTGTGTGTGTGTGTGTGTGTGTCTGTGTGTGTGTGTGTGTGTGTGTGTGTGTGTGTCTGTGTGTGTGTGTGTGTGTGTGTGTGTGTGTGTGTGTGTGTGTGTGTGTGTGTGTGTGTGTGTGTGTGTGTGTGTGTGTGTGTGTGTGTGTGTGTGTGTGTGTGTGTGTGTGTGTGTGTGTGTGTGTGTGTGTGTGTGTGTGTGTGTGTGTGTGGGTGTGTGTGTGTGTGTGTGTGTGTGTGTGTGTGTGTGTGTGTGTGTGTGTGTGTGTAGGTGTGTGTGCCCCGCCCCATGTGTGTTTAGGGCTCCTGGAGACCAGAAGAGGGTGTCAGATCCTTTGGAGCTGAAGCAATAGGCAGATGTGTGTCACATGACTCAGGTACTGGGATCCTCAACTGCAGGGGAGAGCAGCGGGCATTCCTGAACTGTTGAGCTGGCTCTCCAGGGCCGAGATTAAACACTTTCTTTTAAGGATTGATTTATGTTATGTGTGCAAGGGTACTTGCATGGATGGAGGTATACTATGTACACTCCTGGTATCTATCCATGAAGAGGCTAGAGGAGGGGACCGAATTTCCTGGAACTGTACTTACAGGTGGTTGTGAGCCACTGTGTGGTGCTTGGAACTGTGCCCCGGTCCTCTGCTAGAGCAGCGAGTGTCTTAACCACGGAGCCATCCAGCCCAGAATTAGAAACAGTCTTGTCAGGTCTGACAACATGGGCCTGTAGTCCCAGCACTCTGGGGGAGGAGACAAAAGGATTAGGGGTCCAAGGTTATCCTCAGCCACATAACAAATTTGACACCAGGCTAGGTCACATGAGACCCTGTCCCAAAACAACAAAAATTAAAAATAGAAGCTAGCCCGCTTTTCATTAAAAAAAAGAGAGAGAGAAAGTAATACAAAGCCTCCTTTTTATTCTTAATTAAAAAGGGACCACCCAAGCTGTACATGGTAACAAACATCTACAATCCTAGCTCTGGGAGGCCAACTCAGGAGAATCAGGAGGCAAGGCCAGCCTGGGCTACAAAACAAGACTCTGAGAAAACAAACAAATAAAACAATCATCTAAAAGCACGGGTGGTGAGCAGAGCATGAGAGTTTGACCCGGACCTACAGAGCTTGAGCAGATGGTGGTGCTGAATAGCTTTTCTTTACACTGATAAGGGAAATGAAATTAAACAAAGAGCTTTGATTAGCCTACTAATCGAGTTGAAGCAAGCTCCCGGCGAAGCTAAATTTAACTCTGCCTCTTTCTCGATCCCAAACTGCAGACTTCCTGCTTCATAATTCTTTCCCACTGCTTGGGATTGGATTGCTTACCGTGGGTGATGGGACGGGATGGGGTGGTCACACTGTCCTCCTGTGTGGGTTTGAACGTTTCAAAATGAAAACAAGTTAGAATGTGTGTGTGTGTGTGTGTGTGTGTGTACATTCACAAGTTTAGAATGAAGAACAACAGGAACTGGTTTTCTCCTCCTATCCCCGGGTCCCAGGGACTGATATCAGGTTTCTAGATTCAATATAAGGCCCTTGACACACCAAGCCATCTCATCAGTCCCGACTTTTTCTTTTTCTTTTTTAAATTTTGTGTGTGTGTGTGTGTGTGTGTGTGTGTGTGTGTGTGTGTGTGTGAATGAATGAATGCTCTATCTGCATGCATGCCAGAAGAGGGCATCAGATCCCATTACAGATGTGGTTGCTGGGAATTGAACTCAGGACCTCTGGAAGAGCAGTCAGTGCTCTTAATGGCCGAGCCATCTCTCTAGCCCCTCCAACTTATCTTTAAAAGGCAAACTGTCATTCTGTTGCCAAGACTGGCCTCTGATTCACAATTCTCCTGCCTCAGCTTCTCCAGTGCTGAAGTCACAGGTCTGAACCATCACTCCTGAAAAATGATGTCTATTTCTTTCTCTCTCCCATTCACCGGCCCTAAGTCACTGGTTAGTACTCTCATGTGCTGTATCCGTACCCTGAGAGCATTTCAGTGAATTAATTTTCATTTCGTTCCTTTGTTCTAACTGCATGTGTGTTCACGCGAGAGTTGCTCTGAAAATTGCTAAGCAGGAGGAAGTGGTTCAGTCTGAGCAGCTGTTGCCTTTTAGACTTAAGGAGCAGCTCTGCCTTGTTTCCGATTCCGAGGCAGCTTGAGGCGTGCTTTCATCCACGTATCTAAATTTAAACATTGTCTTCTCTCCCTGGAAAGCTCAGTCCTCTCCCTCCATAGTATTGCAGAGGGGGAACGTCTTCACGAGGTGTTTAGGTTAGACTAGCAAAAGGTGCTGGCATTGAGAAACCACAGGGAGGACTGTCGGGATGGCTCAGTGGATAGAGGAGCTTGCTGTCAGAGACTGCTGACCCAAGTTCAGTTCCATACTGTGTAAGGAGAGAACCTGTTGTCCTCAATTGTCCTATGACTCCTACACATGCAGTATGGCACTCACACTCCCCCGCCCCCAACACAAAATAAAATGCAGAAAAATGTAAAATAAACAAACAGACTCCGTGGGAGAACACTAACTGGCATGTGCAGAAACCCGATGCAGGCCAGAACGCTCCAAGAGATGAGGATGTGGCGTAGCCTGTGTAGGCCTGTGGGGGGCGGGGGCGGGGAGTGGTGCACTGGACCACCACCAGCCAAGGTCATGCGCAGTAAGGATTCATCCGTTTCTTCCGCCATAACTCCGTTCCTTCTGGCATCCCTCCCACTCCTCTCATCGCATCAACAGAAAAAGGCAGCCTCTCTTCATGGAAACTCCGGGCCTGTGTTAGGATCGGTTTACACATTTCTCCCACTGTGTTTAAATGTTTACTTTGATATAATTTCCAAACATACAAAAATCTTGCAGTAACAGTCTATCAAGGACGGATGGCCTTTTATGTTGGCTGTGGTTCAGTTTAGGTTTGGTTTTTGAGACCAGGTCCGTAATCCCCCTGCCCCAGTCCTGGGTCTGATTTTACTATGCTCAGCTTAGCCTGGCTTTTCCTTCTCTTCCACCTCACTGCCCTCTC
Organism: Rattus rattus; assembly: GCF_011064425.1. Classification (NCBI taxonomy): domain Eukaryota; kingdom Metazoa; phylum Chordata; class Mammalia; order Rodentia; family Muridae; genus Rattus; species Rattus rattus. The sequence goes on from NC_046155.1 coordinate 119,685,327, forward strand.
CTCCATCCCAACTCTTGCTAATTAGGTCTTGCTGGAGTTTATGGACCTTAACAATCTTTTCCGAAGGCTAAATTGTAATTTTCCTTCTTCAGTTTCCTTTCTTTGTCATTTGTTTTGTTGTTTTTGAGACAGAGTCTCTACACAGCCTTGACTGTCCTGGGATTCACTCTGTTGACCAGGCTGGCCTCAAAACTCACAGAGGTCCACCAGTCTCTACCTCCTGAGCGCTAGGATTAAAGGTGTGTGCTACCACCTCTCTCTCTCTCTCTCTCTCTCTCTCTCTCTCTCCCCCCTTCCCCCTCCCCCTCTCCTTTTCCCTCTCCCTCTCCCTTTCCCTCTTTCCCTTTGGTGGTTGTTGTTGGTTTTTGTTTTGTTTTGTTTTTGAGACAATGTTTCTCTTTGTAGCCCTGGCTGTCCTGGAACTTGCTTTGTAGAGTAGACTGGCCTGGAACACACCAAGATCCACCCATCTCTGCCTCAGAGTGCTAAGATTAAAGGTGTGTGCCTCTGCCTCCCACAGTGCTAGAATCACAAGGATGTACCACTACCTTTCGTTATTTTTTATTGCTATTTGTTAAGAGAGAGTCTTTGATGTAGTCCAAGCCAACCTTGAACTTGAGATCCTCCTACCCCAGCTTCTAGAGTGCTGGTATGTCAGGGGCACAGCACATCTGGCTTCCTTCAGTTCCTCTGAAGCTATGTCAGTGTTAGCTGCTCTGTGCTTCCCACCCCACCCCACCCCACCCCCACCCCACCCCACCCCACCCCACCCCACCCGACTATGCGTTCACACACACACACACACACATGCATACTCCCAGCAAATCTACATGTTAAAGCTCTAACTCTGAGCACTTCAGAACGTGGCTGTATTTGGAGGCAGGGTCTGTACAGAGGTGATCAAATTCAAACGAGGTACTTAGCATGAACTCTGACCCAGTATTGCTGATGTCCTTACAAGAAGAAATTTTGGGCTGGGACGATAGCTTAGCAAAGTGCATGTTTTGCAGTGCTGAAGACCTGAGTGTGATCCCCAGAACTCCTGCTTTTATAAAGCCAGGCACAGTGATACACACTTGCAATCCCAGTGCTAAAGAGCCAGAAACAGGAGGCTCTCTGACGCTCACTGGCCAGCCAGCCTTCTCAAAGAGCTCCAGGTCAGCGAGAGACCCTGACTCAAAAAGCAAAGGTAGGCACCAAAGGTCGATGGTGCCTGCTCAACCACACCCGAGGTTGTTCTCTGGCCTCCATGCAAACCGGTGGACACGCGTGCACACTGGTGGGGGAGTCTGTCTGCACTGACTGAGGGGGAACACTGTGACAACAGAGAAGATGGCCTTCAGACAGAGCCAATCCCTAGTCTTAAACAACTAAATCCCAGGGCTGAGGAGGAGGCTCCGCTGGTAAAGTGGTTGCCTAGCAGGTAAGTCCTAAATTCAATCCCTCACATCAAAGTGTCAGCAGTGGTGCTCACCTGTAACCCCAGTACTCCATAGACGGAGGCAGGGGGATGGAAGTTCAAGGTGGGACTGGAGAGATGGCTCAGCAGTTCAGAGCACTGTAGGACCTTTCAGAGGACCTGGGTTCAGTCGCCAGTGCTTGTGTGACACGTATACAGGATGGCTCACAACTGTCTCTGCCTCAGCACCAGGAAGTCTATGCCCTCTTCTGACCTCTGTAAGCACCAGGCGCTCATGTGGGGCACACAGACATACACACAGGTAAAACATCCACATGCATAAAGGGGTTTTTTTTTTTGAGAAATTCAAGGTTATTCTCTACACAACAAGTTGAAGCCAGCCTGGATACATAAAATTCAATCCAAAGAAGAATTTAAAAAAAAATCTCTCCTTATATCTGGTAACAAACCTTATCTCGAACCTTACCTTATTTGACCATAATATCACCACTCCAGCTTTCTTATTTGTTCTTATTCCTGCTTGTACTTCTTATCATGTACCTGTGTCTTATTACATAATAGACATTTCCCATTCTCTCGCTCTTTATCTGTTCATTTGAAATAAGTCACTTACGACTGGATACATTCGAGTCCTTCTTATCTCCTTTGATAGTTTGTTTATTAACTCGAGTGTTTAACGTACTTACGGTTGGTGTGAAGTTTGGCGTGGCTGGGTTTACGTCTACCACCTTGCTGCTTGTCTTCTGTTGGCTTTACCTTTCCCTCCTAGGGTTCCTTTCCAGCCCTCAGTTAATCACACACTCCTAGACCGTGGTTCTGTCTCCTCCGTTTGTCCTGATTAACTCAACCTTGTCACAGTGTTAATTCAGGGCCAGGTGATCCAATCGCGCATCCTTAATTGGTCACCTTCTGCTTGAAACTAGTGCATGCCAATCTCCCCAAACATGTCTATCCCCCGAAAGCTCTATTTACTCTCTGTTATTCAGATATCACTATCACATATTTTATACCGGTTTTTTTTTCTTTTCTATTTTTCGGAACTGGGGACCGAACCCAGGGCCTTGCGCTTGCTAGGCAAGCGCTCTACCACTGAGCTAAATCCCCAACCCCTTTATACCGGTTTTTAAGCTTTAAAGTGACTGTGTTTGCTGAATGGTTTTTCAAAGGATTTACAAGAAAAAAATAGAAAAATACAATGTTTCATGTTTTTCATTCCTTCCTGCATTTATTAACTTTATCATTTTAATTTTTTGAAATTGTATTTATTTTTATTTTATAAAGAAAAACACTTTATAGATGAAGTGTATAAGTATTTGCCTGAATTGTACACCACATGTGTGCACTGTCCTTGGAGGGCAGAAGAGGGCACCGGATCCACTGGGACTTAGAGTTAAAGGTGGCTGCGAGTCACTATGTGGATGCTGGGAATTGAACTTGGGCCCCAGCTTTATCATTATATGGTCATGTGTGCTGGTGTGTTATGGTGTATGCCAGGATGTCTGTGTGTGTATGTATCTCTGTGTGTCTGCGTGTATGTATGTGTATATGTCTGTGTATATCTCTGTGAGTCTGTCTGTATCTCTGTGTGTGTGTGTGTGTATCTCTGTGTGTCTGTGTGTGTATATGTGTATGTGTCTGTATATCTCTGTGTGTCTGTGTGTGTGTGTCTGTCTGTATGTATCTGTGTGTGTGTGTGTGTCTCTGTGTGTCTGTGTGTGTATGTGTATATGTCTGTGTGTATCTCTGTGTGTGTGTGTGTGTGTCTGTGTATGTGTCTGTATATCTGTGTGTGTGTGTGTGTGTGTGTGTGTTCGCGCACACTCGCAAGAGTGCAAGCCAGGGTGTCTTCTTTCTCAGTCCCTCCTCTACTTAGTGGGTGCTGGGAATGTGAACTCAAGTTTTCAGGGCAGGCGCTTTACCACCAACACAGCCCCCAGATTCAAGACTCTGTCTGATGCCCTTGCCCTTCAGCTGGTGACCAAACTTCAGCGCGTCTTGTAGCGCACATTCTGAAGAGGGTGAGTGAACTCTGAGCTTTTGTTGACTTCACCTTAAAATATCTAGATTTCTAAGATTCATGGGTCTCATGACCATAATTTTGTGGGGTTTGCTTGTTTGTTTGTTTGGGAATGGGTGGGTCGAGGCAGGTGTCGCTCTGGCTGCCCTGGAACTCACTCTGTAGACCAAGCTGTCCTGGAATTCAGAGATCTGCCTGCCTCTACTTCCTGAGACCTAGGATTAAAGGCCTGTGCCTCTGCTGTCAGTCAAAGCAAAGCACTGCTTCCTTTCCTCGTGAGATGACAAGTGGGCAAATTAATGAGTGGCCGGAGCCAGAGAGATGATGAGGGCACAGGATGCTCTTCCCGAGGGATGCAGGCTCAATTCCCAGAACCACATGGTGCTCACAACTGTCTGTAATTCTGCTTCCAGGAGACCTGACACCCTCTTCAGCCTCCAAGGGCACCAGGCACACATGTGGTACACAGTCAGACAAACAGTCAACATACCCACACACATAAAAGAAGTTTTTAAAAAAATTATAGTGAGTGGTCAATATATCAGAAGATATGAGGCTTTTATAAGCATGGCAAAGTCTCTTTGTTTTGTGGTTGAAAACTCTCTTCATCTGGGTAAGAAGTTAACAGAGATCCAGACCATCCCATAATGCTCAAGAACACTCCTGGTGACCTCCCTCATGAAGCAGCTGTGGCTGTGGTGGGTCATTTCCCTGGAAGCTGTGTGTGTATACGTGCATGCTCATGGTGCGTGTGCATGTGTGTGTATGTTCGTGTATGCATGCTCTCTTGTGTGCCTGTGTGTGTACATGCTCGTGTGCGTGTGCATGTGCGTGTGTATGCATGCTCGTGTGTATTGTGCGTGCTCATGTGTGTGTGTACATTCATGTGCGTGTGCATATGCATGTGTGTGTATGCATGCTTATATGTGTATATGTGCATGGTCATATATGTGTGTGCGTGTGTGTTTGAGTACCTTTGGGGGCTGGCAGCTCTTCTCTCTCTCTCTCCCTCTCTTTTTTTTTTTTTTTTTTTTTTTTTTTTTTTGGTTTTTTTTTTTTCGGAGCTGGGGACCCGAACCCAGGGCCTTGCGCTTCCCTAGGCAAGCGCTCTACCACTGAGCTAAATCCCCAACCTCCCCCTCTCTCTCTCTCTCTCTCTCTCTCTCTCTCTCTCTCTCTCTCTCTCTCTCTCTCTCGACGCCACAGTCTCTGGTCTCCCACTGAAGCTGGAGTTTATCAACGTGACAGGACTAACTGTCGAATGAGTCCCAGAGATCCCCTTTGTCTCTTCCTCCCCAGTCTAGAATGACTAGCATTTGCCACACTTTTACATGAGTACCGGGGAATCCCAACTCCGGGCCCCGTGCTTACCCAACCAGCACTTTGCCTACTAAGATGTCTCCTCAACACCTCAGTTCTTGGTTTTTGTTTTTAAGTGTCAAGGGCAAAGCTGTATTTGCCCATGCCCTCCCTCCAGCTCCAGCAGAGCGGCAAGGCCCTTTGTAGTAATGGGGCAAAGATTATCTGGCCTTAGATTATCAGCCAAGGTTTTTCCAGGTGAACTTTGATGTACACCTCTAGTTTGTACACAGCATCAGGGTTTGCTTGGGAAGGTTTCTTTGTCTTTTCCTGAGAACAGAGATCGAGGCAGGGTCTCCGTGCAGGCAGGTGATTTACTAAAGAAGTGCTCCCAGTAGAGGCAGAAAGGAGCAGAGGGAAGATGTAAAGGAGGCGACCATAGAAAGCCAGGGCTGATGCTGGCCACCTCTCAGCCTCCACACCATGGAGGGAGCTCTGCCAGGTCAGCCATAGTTCAGAGCTTGCCCAACTTCAAACAAGGAAGCTGGGCTTTCCCACCCCTGCCAGCCAGAGACCACAACCACAGGAAGGGGACACACAAAGGGGGAAGCAGCACAGCCATGTCAGTTCACAGATGCCCAGGAGCCCAAGCGTGACCAAACAAAGTCACGAGGTAAATCCATTAAAAACAAGGGGCTCTGTGCTTGGGGCTGGGATCCAATCCTCAGAGCCAAAAGGAAAAGAAACAAAGAAGAGAAAACGGGTGTGTTTGTAGTGCAGGGGTAGAGTATTACTGAGCATGATCAGGCTGTAGGTTCAATCCCCAACATGGAAAGAAGGAAGGAAGAGAGAGAGGAAGAGTGGGAGGGAGGGAAGGAGGGAGGGAAGAAAGGGAAAGTAGTTGAGGAAAGAGGAACAGATGGGGTGTGGGGGAGGGGGGAGGCGCTGAGGCTGGAGGGTGGCCACAGAAATGGCACAGTGACTGCAGAACATAGATGAAACCCTGAAACCCCACAGCCTCTGCCACGGCAGGCTCCAGAGCAGAAGGCCTCGACTAATTTAGGATTCAGTCACTTAGGACACGATTCATTTTAAGTGCGTTCTCCTGGAAACCTAGTGGAAAGTATCCTGGGCCTGGCCATTCATATTTCAAGATAATAAAGTCTTGTCTCTTTGATAGTGACAAGTCTCATGCCGGCGAGAACTCTGAGCGGCACCTAGGCGGGTGGAGTCAGGCTTCTACACATATCTCGACCAATTTAGTCATCAAGATTCCATTCTGTCTTTTTTCCTGCCCATAATGGCTAAATCTATCATGAAAGGCTTGTCTGGGAGAATTCGCAGACTTACTTCCTGATTGACTCAGAGACGTCCAGTTACATTTAAACCGAAAAACAAAGATGCTTCTGTTAGGAGCATGAGAGGCTTTAAGATTTGCTCAGCAGGTAAAAGCACTTGCCTCATACGCCACAACCGGAGTTCAGTCCCCAAAACCCACAGCAGAAGGGAGTGACCACTGAAACCTGCCATCCAGCCTTCACACCCCCACCATGGCACGCGTGTAGCACCCAATAATAAAGTTACTTATTTTTAAAATCACATAATTATTATTATGTATACGGACATTCATGGACACCAGGGCACGCATGTGGAGATCAAAGGACATCTTGTGAAAATTGGTCCTCTCTCTCCGTTCTGTGGGCTCTAGAGATCAAACCCAGGTTGTCAGGTCTAGCAGTAGAAGCCGCCACCCGCTGATCAATCTCGCCAGGTTGGTGAATGAGTGATCTAAGAAATATGAGTATAGAAAATCCTTTAAACCCTTATGATAATGTTAATTTTGTATATACTAATATTATTTTTCTATTCTTAAGTTATTAAGGATGTCTTATTTCCTTAAAGCAGTTTCAGAACATGCATTCATATCTTTTCAATTAAAACCTATTAAAAATCTTCTCGTGTTCTAAAATTAGGTATTTTAGACTCAAATCCCAAGATTCTCCAAGACATTTTCTCTTTAGTTGTCAGGAGGATGTATTTCCATAAAGGGTGCTGAAAATGAGGAAAATCTATGGTTGTGATTCAGTCAGGGGCAGAATTTACACAGTTATTTGGATAAAACCTGGTGGCTTTGATGGGAATCGGGAACTTTTGCTCCTTTGAAATGCACTGGGGCCTGGACAAGAACATGCCATACTGGTCAGCACTGGTGTCACAGTGTCCTATGGGCTTGGGTTTGGACAGTGAGGCGGGTGTATTCAGTGTCTTGGGATCCAACGTGGAAACACAGGCTTGCCAGGGCTCAAGCGTGGAGCCGGGGGTTCAGGTTTTATCTGCATCTAAAAATCTAAAATCAAAGTGTGTGTGTGTGTGTGTGTGTGTGTGTGTGTGTGTGTGTGTTTTAAAGATTTATTTATTCTATTTATATGAGAAAACTGTATCTGTTTTCTCATATAAACACACAGAAGAGGGCATCAGATCCCATTACAGATAGTTGTGAGCCACCATGTGGTTGCTGGGATTTGAACACAGGACCTCTGGAAGAGCAGTCAGTGCTCTTAACCACTGAGCCATCTCTCCAGCCCACCTTTTTTAAAATTTAATTTAATTTTTTTAAAGAAAAGTTAGTTTCACAGCAAAATCAGGGTAAAGTACCAAAATATCTCATATCCTCCCCAGCCCACATGTGCACAGTGCCTCCCAGGATCAACATCCTCCCCAGAAGATTCTCTACAGTTGATGAACTTTCCTGGAATGTCTTCATCACCCCTCACTCTCTAGTTTAAGATTCCCTCGGGGGGCCTAGAGAGAAGCTTCAGTGGCTAAGACAACTCACTGCTCTTCTAGAGAACTCAAGTTCATTTCCCAGAATCCCAGCTAGGCCACTCACAACTATCTGCAACTTCAGCGCCAATACACACACACACACACACACACACACACACACACGCCAATACACACACACACACACACACTCACACACATATACACACACATGCACACACACACACATACACACACACACACACACACACATATACACACATACACACACATGCACACACATATACACATACACATGCACACACACATGCACACACATGCACACACATACATACATGCACACACATGCATGCACACATACATACACAGGCATACATACACATACACACATGCACACACATACACACATGCACACATACACACATACACACACTTACACACATACATATACATACATACATGCACACACGTGCATGCACACACACATACACACACATACACACATACATATACACACATACATACACAGATATACACACATACACACACATGCACATACACATACATAAACACATACACACATACACACATGCACACACATGCACACACACACACACACACACACACACACACACGGTAAATTAGGGCCATGTTTCTGCCTCATTGCTAGGGTTTGATATTACCAATGTTCCTCAAAACTTACAGCTGGGAGTTAGTAGAAAATTGCCATGTACTAGAAGGAGACACGTTCTGATGAAAGCAATCAGTTCTCTCCTGCGTGGAGAAGCAAGACATCAGAGGGATCATGGTTCCACCTCAAGTCCTGAGACTATCGACTAAATACATCGATATAAAAGGACGCAAGATGGGTCTAAGGCCAGCTCCAAGTCAGTGAGGTAGACTAGTGACTGTAAGAACTGGAAACCCTATTGGGAGTGGACACATAGCTTACTTGGTAGAGGGCTTGCCAAGTATGCACAAAACCCTGGGTTCAATTCCTATTACAGAAGAACAGGCAGACAGCAGTAAAGCCTGGGAGTGTGATGTCAGGGCTCTTGAGGTGCTAGCCAGGGGCTCAAGAGTTACAGGATGTCTTAGTTATATAGAAAGTTGGAGGCCAGCCTGGGCCACAGGATAACCTGTCTCAAAGTACCTGAAAGGAAGAGAGGAAAGAAAGAAAGAAAGAAAGAAAGAAAGAAAGAAAGAAAGAAAGGAAGGAAGAAAGAAAACAGGGAGTGGTAGTGTATGCCTTTAACTCCAGCATTTGGGAGGCAGAAGCAAAGAGGTAGGAGACTCTTTGTATGTTTGAGACCAGCCTGGTGTACATGGTGAGTTCAGGATCTTGTCTCAATAAAAGAAAGGAAGGAAGAAAGAAAGAAAGAAAGAAAGAAAGAAAAGAAAGAAAGAAAGAAAAAAGAAAGAAAGAAAGGAAGGAAGGAAGGAAGGAAGGAAGGAAAAGGAAAAAGGAAAAGGAAAGGAAAAGGAAGAAAAGCTATTGCATCAGGGTCCTGTTCCAAAGTGGATACTTCTGCAGGACAAGGTGGTTTATGCCTTGAATTCTAAGCATTTGACAGCAGCCTGAGCAATGAAGGGAGGCCCAGTCTCAAATACCAAATAGGGGTGTGTGTGTGTGTGTGTGTGTGTGTGTGTGTGTGTGTGTGTGTGTGTGTTGCATCTAACAGTGGCTGATGGAGGGATTATTTACAAATATCTGGCTTTAGAAGCTACACATGGTGACACATGCCTGTAATTCCAGCACTGGGGAGATTAAGGCAGGAGGACTTCATGAGTTCAAGACTATCACGGGCTATAAGGGAGACCTTGTTTCAGAAATGAGAACAAGGGCCAAGATGTCTCAAACCCAACCACTTGACTTCAATCCCTGGAACCAATATGGTGGGAAGAGAGAACTGACTCCAGCAAGTTGTCCTCCGACTGCCACACGTGCGCTGTAACATGTGCTCATACGAGTACACACACACGCACGCACACACACAGACACACACACACAGACACACACACACAAGTTAATTTTCTTAAAATTAAAAAAAATAAAATCAAGAATAAATAAAAAACTATTGTCGACCAGCAAAGGTTGGACATGGATATAGAGGGGCTCTTGAGAGGACAAAGGCAGAAATCTGAAGAGAAAGACAGTGCTGTGGCTATGGCTTAAGTGTTCCCACACCAAGTGTGGGCCATGCAAGCCTGGATCCCATCTCTGTGGGAAAGTATGGGGTGCTGGCAGGAGGGATCCGAAATTCAAGCTCATCCTTAGCTATACAGTGAGTTTCAGACCAGCTTGGGCTGCATGAGACCCTGTCTTTAAAAAAATAAAAAGAGAACATGAGGCCGGTGGAAGGTAAAGAGGTCTTTCGTTTATACAGTATCAACCTTGGGTATGTATTATAGCGACAGAAAACACAGACCTATGACAGAAAGTCTGGGTTATAGCAGCTACCTGGCAGTGGTGACAGCCTCCATCACAGTCTATAACTAACTCAACAGGACATGGCTGCACTCTTGAATCTGCAGCTGATGCCACCATTGGCCAGATCCAGCCCCTGATTCAAGAGAGAACTGAAATATACTTTAAAGGGTCAAAGGGGGCTAGGGAGGGGCGCTCTTACAACATTCAATTCCACATTTACTGCAGAGAACTGGAGTGTCTTATTATCCCATTTAAGAAGACTTCCTGAAATCAGGTTACTCCACAGTTGGTACGGTTAGCAATGTAGAGGACCCACAGTCTCCCTCTCCCTCTCTCTGTCTCTCTTTCTGTCTCTGTCTCTGTCGCTCTCTCTCTGTTTGTCTCTCTCTATCTCTCTGTCTTTGTCTCTGTCTCCCTCTCTCTGTCTCTGTCTCTCTGTCTCTCTCTGTTTGTCTCTCTCTCTGTCTCTGTCTCTGTCTCTCTCTCTCTCTCTCTCTCTCTCTCTCTCTCTCTCTCTCTCTCTCTCTCTCTCTCTCTCTCTCTCTCTCTCTCTCTCTATCTCTATCTCTCTCTCTCTCTCGTTTCCCCCAAGCTAGATGCTTTCCTGATCATAGGACATCACTGTGACAAATCAGCCTGCCTCCAGATTGGCTTGAAAGCCATTTTATACTAAAGTCAAACTAGATTCACGCCTGTTTATGATTAAACCTCTGTTTCTTAAGGATTGGGCTATGTATGCCTCACCTGTAACCTTAACTGTACATTGTTGTGCACTGCCTGTTCAAGGAAATGACAACTATGCCATTGTTTCAAAAGGTTACGACCACCTGGTTACTACCTTGTTATGACCCCTTGTGATGACTTCCCTGCAGCCATGACTTTCTTTCAGGTTGTTATGACCGGCTTGTTGTGTCTATGTTCTGCTTCTGTGTCTCCACCCGTTTGCCTATCACCCATCTGGAACACCCTACTCTTGAACCATGCAAACCCTCATCTTACCCAGGTCCAATGCCGATCTCCTGAACCCCACCTTTAGAGAGATATAATCCGTGTACACACAAGAAAAAGCTTTTCTTTAATTAATTTCTTGCTTTAATGAACTTGGCCATGATGATTTAGGTATGTGGTCTTTCTCCCCACATCTGTGGGATTAACAGCTGTAGCTCTGGGTACCACAGCAAGGCCTAACAGTGATGGGCAAAAGAGGAGGGCTTTTCCTAGCTCCTTTTGGAAAACAGGAAACTCTTTTTGGACACCTTCCTGGGAGATGCGTCTTCATGTCTCAGTGATCAGAACCCTCCCACATGGCAATGCTAGACCAATCACCATCAAGGAATGAGCCTGTCTAATCAGGACTTGCTGTGTGTGAGACATGAGGCTATGATGTTAAAACCAAACCCACAATGCAGTTGTGAGGCTTTCAGTGTTTTGGAGTTCACAGTAGAGAGGCTGCATCCATTTAGAGACTGATGTAAGGACAAGGCGACCTGTGGTTGCAAAATGGAAGTCAACTACTTGGACAGCTGACCACAACTGCCTTGGGTGTTTTACACATTTTATTTATCTCTCTCTCTCTCTCTCTCTCTCTCTCTCTCTCTCTCTCTCTCTCTCTCTCTCTTTCTTTCAATACAGGTATCTGTGTATGATCTTGAACCTCGCATCCTCCTGCCTCAGCATTGAAAATTCCAGGATCAGGAAGGACACTTTCTGCCACACTCAGTTTTGTCTTTGGGTTCTTTAGACATGACTGGACCTGAGGTGCACAGCCCAGTTTAAAGAAGGTCAGGAAGAAAAGGGAAGAAACTTCACTAGGGTAGGGGTTCCCCCACATCAGAAGCCACAGCTAGGAGGACATCAATGGGCAATAGACTTGCTGCATTAGTCTAGGTTTGCAGGATCACAGTTAAGTCTTTTTTTTTAATAGTGGAAGAGAGCAAAGGGCTTACTGTAATGGGTTCTACCAGGACTTGTTTAAAGGGGAAAAAGAGCCTTTTAGGTTTTGAGACCAAGGTAATGATTTAATGGTGTTAGCTCGGGTTAGCCGTAATAGCAGTTTTGTATTGAAGCATATTTTAATATTCCCTGCCAGCAAAGGTCAGACATGGACAAGAAGGTATGCATTAGTGGAATGGCGGGGGAGCTCGGGTCCCTTGAGAGCAGCTGTTTCTCCAGAACAGAGAGTGTCTCTATTTCACGGATACACTGTGTACACCCAGTGAGCCAGGGCAAGCATAATTGTAATTTATTTTAGTGGCCTCGTGGCTCTTAAGGACACAGAAGAAAAGGAGATTAAGAAATCTTGTTTGAGGCCCTTTAATGAGGAGAAGGCTAACAGAAGGCTGCTAACATATTAGATAAGAACACAGTTTCCAGGAAATGTTATCTAAATCATTTTTAGGAAATAGAGTATGGGAGTCCCAGCTGACTTGCAGATTAAATATGCACATCTGAGTCCATTCCTTCCAAGCCTCCTGATATGCTATAGGTAAGAGATGTTTTATCTTCAACAAATCCACCACAGCAGCATGGAGATGCTCAAAAGCAAAGAACGGAGAGACTGTAAGCAGAGTCAAGATGTGACAGATCTGGGGCCAGCCATGGGCAGGATGAGAGAAGTAGGTCATGTAACTGCTGCACTGGTAAATTCGAAATCTGTAAGGTGGCCTTGTGGTACAGAAGACACGGGAGAATAAGTGGTCTGTTTTGGTTTTGTTTTTTAAGGTGTGTGTGTGTGTGTGTGTGTGTGTGTGTGTGTGTCTGTCTGTCTGTCTGTCTGTCTGTCTGTCTGTCCATTCGTGTATCCGTGTTTTTGTGAGCATGTGCCATATGAATTTATGCTCAGTGTGTGGGTGCCCTCAGAAGTGAGAAAGGACATCAGATCCCCTGGAGCTGGAGTTACAGTTGGTCATGGGCTGCCTGACTTGGGCCCTGGGAATCAAACTGGAGTCCTCTGGACGTGCAGGAAGTATTCACTCTCTACGCCATTTCTATAGCCCAGTGTTCTGGTTTCAAAGCCACCAGGGGATTGGGAATGTAACCAGTTAGTACAGTGTTTGCCTAGTGTGCATGAAGCCCCGAATTAAGTCCCCAGGGCTGCATGACCTAAGCCTGTTATCTCAGCACTCGGGAGGTAGAGGCAGAGGAACATGGGTTCAAAGTCACCCTCAGCTACACGGTGCATTTAGACCAGCGTGGGATACACGACCTCTTGTCTATAAGTAAGAAACTGAGTAAATAAATATCACCAGGAAGACCCAGCGTGGCTACTAAAATCTAAGGTTGTCTACTGTAAAATTCCTCTTGCATGAAAGAAAACCCCATCTTTGGGTGTTTTCTGGCTTTCCACTGATTAGACAAAGCCTGCCTGTGCTATAGGGGGTGTTATGACCCGAATGTTTATGTTGAAGCCCACACCCACAGCACAATAGCATTTGCAGGAGGGTACAAGGGATGACTGAATACTGAGGAAGGCTTCAGGCTATTCTTGTCATAAGAATACACACACACACACACACACACACACACACACACACACACACACACAGAGAGAGAGAGAGAGAGAGAGAGAGAGAGAGAGAGAGAGAGAGCGCCAGGTGGTAATGGACACAGGAGGATCAGAAGGTCAAGGTGATTCTCAACTATATACAGAGTTTGAGGCTAGCCTGGACTCCATGAAACCTTGTCTCAAAAAAAATTTTTTTTAAGTTGGGTATGGTCTCATAGGCCTTGAACACCAGCACTTGGGAGGCAGAGGCAGGCAAATTTCTGTGTATTTGAGGCTAGCCTGGCCTACAGAAGGAGTTCCAGGATAGCCAAACTTCCTAGTGAGACTGTCTCCAAAAATACAAATGTAATTATATATATGATATATATTATATATTTTATATGTATCTATGACTCCTTTTTGGGCTAGGGGTTCCCCTGCAGACTCTATAAACGGACAAGACTAAACATTAAAATGGAGTCCCAAGTGAAGTTCCTCCTCTAACCGTCCTAGAAATCCAGAGAAACAGCCAAGTTCCCTCAACAGGCAAGTCTCTGTTGGCATAGCAGTGACCCTCCGTTGACTCTAACGCTATATCCCATAATCCTCTAATTCCCACACAAAGGAACACAGAGAACAGACAGCACCCACTCCCACTCAGTTACTTTTGTACTGCCCCCTGTCTGTCCCCGCCTCGCAGGGACTGTGCCTTGGGAAGGACCTCTGCTCTTTGCCCTGCTTTCTGTCAACCCTTCTCTGTCTGGAACACTGACCTCTCTCTGCCCCAACCAGCAGAACACTCAGTCTCTTTTTGTAGACTGAAGTGACGCCAGATTCTACAACTAAAAATACACAGTGAAGCATGGGGGTTCGTCCCTAGAATTCCAGTAACTGAGAGACTGTGTCAGGAAGTTTGCCGTGAGCTTGGGGCAACCCTGGGCTACACAGAACCTTATTCTTAAACAAACGCCCGAACAAACACCAACCTTAATTAATGTGATCATCAAAGCCTGTCTTGTATGGTTTTGAGTAGGGTTTTCTTACATAGCTCAAGCTTGTGATGTCTGACTCCACTTCTACGTGTGGGGTTTCTGGCAAGAGCCATCTCATCCAGCTTCTACCCTTCCATGATTTCATGTAGCCCAGGCTGGCCTCAGATCTACTATGTAGCCAAGGATGACCTTGAACTTCTGCATCTCCTGCCTTTACCTCCTAAGTACTGGGATTACAGGCATGAGACTTCATCCTTGGTCTATGTGGTACCGGGGATCAAACCCAGGGTTTAATGCGTGCCAGGCGGGTACTTTACCAACTGTGCACTACCCCTAGGCTCGTCTTTCTCTTGAAAGATGTTAGGTTTTGCCTAAATTCCCCACAGTGTTTGTTTCTACTGCTCTAAAGCTATCCAGTGTAGAACTGGGCTTGTAGCTCAATGGTCCAGCTTTGGCCTATCCTGAGCAAGGCCTTGGGTTCACTCCCTAGTGTTCAGGTTTCCCACATTGGGGGCAGATTCTCCAATGCAGTCAACACAGTGCATAGTAAATTCAAGTGCATTGTGTATTCTTAGAAAGAGAGATCTCTCCTGTGAGGACTATAATCCTATCAGAGTTGGGGCCCCACCCTACATCCTCATGTAATCTAATCTCCTCCATAAGATCTCAAACAGTCACAAGAGAGGTAAGGACTTTAACAAGTTGGGAGAGGAGGTTAGCAGGGATGTGTTAGGGGGCGAGGGTGAAGGTTCAGTTCATTGCAGAAATCTCCCTGTGGAAAACTACAATATTAATGATCCGGCTCCATTCCTTAGAGTGTCTCAACCCACTTCCCAGGACTTTTAAAATTACTTACTACTCTGTCAATAGAAAGCACATAGCACACCTGCGAGCACTTTACCTGTGGGGCTGAGTTCAGTGCCTATTTCTTTTTTTTTTTTTAAGATTTATTTATTTATTTTATGTACAGCATTTTGTCTGCATATGTGACTGCAGGCCAGAAGAGGGCACCAGATCTCATTACAGATGGTTGTGAGCCACCATGTGGTTGCTGGGAATTGAACTCATGACCTCTGGAAGAGCAGTCAGTGCTCTTAACCGCTGAGCCATCTCTCCAGCCCTCAGTGCCTATTTCAACAGTTCACCCCGGTCCATCAAGTGACACCACACACTGTTTCCAGCACTGTGTGTCTCATCAGCTTTGTCACCTGATGTCTCTGAACCACCCTGATGCATGTCACCCGATGTTTCTCCACCCACCATTCTGGGTTCCCTTTTGGGTCCTGTCTTCTATTCATTTATAAACTAACAAGTCAGGTCTAGTGATACACAGTTGTAATCCCAGCACTTGGAAGGCTGAGGCAGGAGGATTAAAAACTCAAGTTTATCCGTAGCTACCTAGCCAGTTTGATGACAGCCTGGGATACATGAAACCCTGTGTCGAACACACACAAAGTTGACAGGCAATGCCGTCAGTACCTTTAGAAACTGAATAGGCATTGGAAACATCTTCTAATCCTCCTTTAGTCTCAGACTACTTATGAGGCCTCGGATGTGAGTGGCTTCATACATTCTTTTTTTTTTTTTTCGGAGCTGGGGACTGAACCCAGGGCCTTGCGCTTCCTAGGTAAGCGCTCTACCACTGAGCTAAATCCCCAGCCCCCATACTGTACATTCTTAAAATGACCAGCAGCTAGCTCTATGTTGGAGGATTTCCCGGAAATAAGGGCTCTCATGATCCCTGAGCCTGGGACCCTCTATTCCTAATGGCCAACTAAACTTTAGGTCATGAAAACTGTACCCCACAAGCTTGGCATAGTTTTTTTTTTTTCTTTTCTTTTTTTCGGAGCTGGGGACTGAACCCAGGGCCTTGCGCTTGCTAGGCAAGCACTCTACTACTGAGCTAAATCCCCAACCCCAAAGCTTGGCATAGTTATGGAGGACTCCTTAAGTCAACACGGCAGACTGGGAATGGAGCTCAGTTGGTCGAGCTCTTGCCTAGCATGTATGTGGCTCTGGATCTAGTCTCTAACACTGCAGATAAAAAGCCGATGTGACTGCCCACACCTGTAATTCCAGTACTTAGAGACTGAGGCAGGAGGGGCCACCTAACAGGACCCTCTTAACCAAACAAAAGGCCAGTGTGTAGTCCACCTGGAACCAAACAGGACCTAGTCACTGTTTGGTTCCTGGGCAGATGATGCTAGGTGAAGTCTACCCTGGGCAATGCAGCACCTTGGGGTGAACTGAACAGCACTTGGCACCTATGGCTGATGGGGTGGTACTACCAGTCACCAAATGGGGTGAAGTTCAGTGAGCACGGTGGCCTTCGATTTCTTAGTCAAAGTACCTGTTAAAGACAGGCCCAGAGATCTTCACACTCAGTCAACTTCTGGTGACCATCTTATTGTAAAAGGCTTTGGTCAACAAGTATTTTCATTTTCACATTTATGAGGCAAAAGTTCTTTACCATTACCTAAAAATTGTCTCCTCCAAGGTAAAAACGTTTTGCCTCATGGATGCACAAAGTGTAAATGACTATCACAGCCTTTACACACACCACTCACAATGCAAGGCTTGACAAACACTCCCTGTTCCCTTAGGAGTTCCTGACAACAGTAGCATTAACCAAGATATCCATTTCATAACAGGGGCTAGACCTTAGCACAACTGACTCCATGATGGAAGCACCATTCAGGCTGTAAAACTCAGCACACAGACAGCACCACCTGCCAAAATAGAGAACACAGGCTTAACCCATCAATGTCTGTAGTTCTGGGAAAGTCTCTAAATGAATTAGCCTTGCCTTTTGGTTTCTGTAGTTCTGCTTCTGGCTGTTATTGCTAACTGAAATATGTCAACCCAGGACATGGTTTTTGTGCTTAAAAGTTCACCCTGAGAAAGCCTTGGGGCTATACTGGGATCCTGAATTCCTAGTGTGGTTGCCAGCCAGCTAATAAAGACGGTGTATTGGTGTAAGCCCATGACTAAGGAGCCTTCTCTGGTGGATAGCCCACAATATGTCTTCTTGTTAGACTATACAATATGGGTGTGTGCCCATCCCCAATACAGGGGGTTTTGAGCATTCAAGGCACGTACTCTTTACCTTTGAACTATACTCCAAGGCCCACAGTATAATTGAAATCATCTCTAAATTACAATACCTAACAAAAGATGGACAGTTAGAGGCTTTCCATGGTTTTATTTTAAGACATGGCTGTACTCTGTAGACCAAGCTGGTCTCAAACTTGTGGCAATTCTCCTACCTCAGACTCTCAGATTCTGGGAGTACAGGTATGACAGGCCATATCCAGCTGCAAGTGCTGCTTTAATTAAAAATAAAATAAAATAAAAAGTAAATTCAGTCTGGTTGTGGTGGTGCATGCCTTCATTCCTAGCACCTATGAGACAAAGATAGGCATAACTCTGAGTTCGAGGTCAGCTAGGACTACATAGACAAAAAAAAAAAAAAAAATGGAAAGAAAAATGTGCAAGGTTGGTTGAAACCATGGAATATTCGGATGTAGAACCCTGCCCTCCTCTTTCTCGGTCTCTGAGGCACATGACATTACCAGGCACCCACTCTTTCTCTCACAAAGTCCTCCCAACAATTTCTACTTACCTCAAGAGGGAATCCAAACTCAGATAAGGTCCCCTTTCCTTTCACCAGAGGTTTATCATGTAAATGCAGATGTGATTGTGCATATGTAGATATGATCATGCGTATGTAGATGTGTCGTGCAAATGTAGATAGGATAATGTATATGCAGATGTAAAGTATCTGCTGACACCAAGACCTGAGTTAGCATGTTCGTGGCTTTGATTCTTACCATTTTGTGTTGAGACAGGGTCTGGCTTTGCACCTCCATTTTCTTGCATTTCATCAAATTGTCTTTCTATCTTGCTGAGTTTTGAGGAAGGCGTGGGGAGGCTGTGCTGGACATGGAATCCAGAGCCTTATCTGTGCTAATTCCTGCTTTATCACTGTGCTGTATCCCTCCTCTGTTTTCCTGGACTTACTTACTGTTAAGGCTGAGAATTATGAGGAGAAAGACTGGATCTACAACTGTCTAATAGAAGCATGATTTATTTTAGAAGTGCACCCTCGACTGACCAGCTGGCTGTCTCACCATAAGTTGAGATTTTAGAGAGCATCCCTGGATGTGAGGAAGACAGGGCTTTATAGCTCAGGGGCATCCAAAAGAGGAGTTTGGTGGGCAAAATACTCAGTGTTTCAGGAGCAGAACATACACATAATGAGCTAGTTATAATGACCTCCAGAAACAAAGCCGTGATTGCCATTCCTAGAACAGGCAGTGCAGGACCAATTTAGGCTTAAAAGCCTAAAAATGGAAGCATGCTGGCCCTTTGCTTACGCTCAGATTTCAGGGCAGCTTCTCTGCAGTCTTTCCTGGTCTTCCACATCTGCACACGCATCCCTGCTATGTTAGCATCACCTGTGCTAGCATGTTCATGACATTGGTTATTACTGTTCTGCTTTGAGACAGGGTCTGACTACGTACTTCAGGCTGACCTCAAACTGGGGATCCTCCTGTCTCCACCTCCTTAGTGCTTCAGTTATAAGCATGCACCGCCACAGCTAACTTGTATTGCTACTGTGAATATTAACTTATGTACTGTCCCTCTCGACAGACAGAGTGGGATGAATTGTAGTGCTTCAGAGCCCATCTAGCACAGTGACTCGACTAGGGACAGAGTTGAAGAGCAGTGGAGATGAGTGGAAGAGGAGAATGTGACATGCAGGCATTCAGCCGAGCGTCCTTTCAGGAAGTTATGAGTGTCACACGTACTGCCTGGGTGCTACCACTTGAGTCCCAGGGTTGTTGGTTCTAATCTTTTTTGGTAGATTGTTCATAATTTTTTCCTTACTTCCATTCTGTATGCTTTTCCATTTGCTATTTAAAAACTGCTTAGTTATTGGGGTCTGGTGCTGCAGGCCTGCTCCTCAGAAGGCAAAAACATTGAAATTTCAATGCATAGCTGGACAGTAGTGTTACACATCTTTAAGGCCAGCACTTAGGAGGCAGAGGCAAGCAGATTTCAGTTTGATACAAGCCTGATCTACAGAGTGAATTTCAGGACAGCCAGGGCTACACAAAGAAACCCTGTCTCAGAGAGAGAGAGAGAGAGAGAGAGAGAGAGAAGAGGAGAAGGAAGAAATTAAAAAAAAAGAAAGAGAAAGGAAGGAAGGAAGAAATTTCAAGGCATGCCTGGACTTCCCAGCACTCAGGAGGCAGAGTCAGGCAGAGGCAGACAGAGGCAGGCAGAGGCAGGCAGAGGCAGGCAGAGGCAGGCAGAGGCAGGCAGAGGCAGGCAGATATCTCTGAGTTTGAGGCCATCTTGGTCTATATAATTAAGTAACAGACTAGCCAGGGCTACAGAAAGAGACCTTGCTTTTAAAACATTGTATCAATTTGTCCACATGATGCCTGCAGATGCAGACACATAGATAGTAAAAAGGTTACAATAACGAAACAAATGAATTTAGTCATCTTCTGTGGCTATCCTTCCTCAGTTTTTGTAAATCGTAATAATTTAGCACAAATGCGACTTGCATATTGTATATTGTATCTCTGGATATTTTCACCTTAGGTGTCCTTTAACCCACATCTCTACCAGTTTTCTGTAGATATATTTATAAAGATCCCACATAAAAGATCTTGCAATAGTAATTTTCTGTGTCTGGCTTGTTTCACTTAGCATAATGTCCCTCAAGCTCATCCATATTGTAGCAAATGGTACGATCTGGTTCTTTTATTGGGCTGATTACTATTCTATTGTGCATTTCCACTCTTTGCCCTGACAGCTTATTTTCATATCTTGGCTATTGTGGGTTATGCCGCAATGAATAAGGGAAAGCAGATAGCTTAAGAAAGTTATTTATGGGTTGGGGATTTAGCTCAGTGGTAGCCCTGGGTTTGATCCCGAGCTCCGAAAAAAAAAAAAAGAAAAAAAAGTTATTTATTAATTTTCTTTGGGTACATGCCAAAGGTGATATATTTGGGTCATGCAGTGATTTTTAGTATCTTTGGAATCCTCTGTACTGTTTTCCACATTGCTGTAACAGTTTGAATTTATCCCTTCTTAAAAGAGGGTAAAGGACAGAAGACAGGGTAGGAAGAGAAAAAGAATTAACAAGAGTTCACTATTGTGGAACATGTAATCCTAGTATTTGGGAGGTGTGGATAGGGAGTTCAAAGTCAGCTTCTCCTACACAAATAGGTGGACATTTGAGGCCAACCTGGGCTACGTAAGGTATCGTCTGAAAAAAACTAAAAATTACAAAAATAGAAGATCAGGCATCACAGGGCCGCATTCATGGTGGCAACTATCCACTAGAAGTAAAGCTTCACACTCAGGCATTGTGCATGTCCGCTGAAGCATCTGAGTTTGCGACCCCATTAATGACAGTCAACAGTGGAAGACCGCCGAAGTTTCACAAGAAGAGATCTAAAAAAAAGGAGTCCACAGACGCTTCGCCTGGTTTACCGGAACTGGCATGTCTCAGCTGTCTTCAAACACTAAAAAATTTCTATCATGCCATGGGCTTCAGGTGCCTTTCCCTACACTAGAAAAAAAAGAAAAGCAAAACAAAACCTTACTACGCCGGAAGCCAGGTAGTTTGCCATAGTCACCTGACCCGTTAGTTGCATTCTGATTGGGCTTTGGCAGTACGTGCTCGGTTGATACCGCCCCAGCTACTCTGGAGGGCGGGGCCAGGAGCCAGAGGCCCCCGTGTTGGTTGGATCCTTCAGGGCTCATCCAATCAGAATAATCCTTCTTGCGGCGCGAAGCGTACGGCGCGGGGCGCAGGAGGGCCGAGTCCCCGCGCGGAATTTGGATTGTGGTTTAGCCCGGCGCGGCGTGATCCTGGGTGAGGTGAGTTTCGCGTACGCAGGGCTGTAGTAGCTCCCCTGAGTAACCGGCTACACCCGGCCCGGCCAGGCCCAGAACCCGAGACCTCGGCCATTTCCCCAGTCATCTGCCTCAGTTCCTCCAAGCCTCGCTTGTGGAGAGAAGCCCAGACAGAAGTAGAGACCCGGAGCCCCAGAAAAGACCACGTTAGGCGGCCGAGGCTTGAGTCTCACTGTCCACATATTCCTTAAGGTCTAGGACCTTGCTTACTGTCTGTCACACGCGAGGATTAATCTCATCTGCGTCTCGTAGTTTGTGTAATGCTGCAACGACTCCTAAAAGCAATACCTGCTTTCGAGACTCTAGAAGAGGTGAAAGTGCCCCGTTTTTAGCCGGGAGAAGCCGTAGCTCAGACCTCGTTTGCCGAAAGGGCATTGTGGGCTTGGATGCCAGATAAGATCTGAAGAAGACCTACCCAGCTCCGAAGCATATCTCGCTGCCCCAGGCTCTCCCAGTCCCTCTAACTGTCATAGGTCACTGTGTGATTGAGATGAACCGGCCTTCCACCTGCCATCTGCCCAGAAAGGGGCAGGAGTGGGAAAGACTGAGAGATGACAAGATGGAGCAGGGGAAAGGCAGACGCCCGGGGAGTAATGCATTTAATTGAATCTGTAGTGGACTTTGAAAGGATCTTCTTGCCTCAGCCATCATCCAGTGCTGAGTTGACACACCAGATCGAATCAACATTTTATTAGCCTGACTACTCTTCTGTTTGAAGGTCATTTTAAATTTTCTTTGGATAAAATGGAATTTTTAGGTTCCCAAGATAGGGAATTAGTGCCAGTTTGTTTTGTCTCTTGTAGTCCAGGCTGGGCTCAAACTTGTGGAGCTGAGGGTGATTTTGGACTCTTATCTTTTCAGCCTCAGCCTCTCAAGTGTTAAGAGTTACAGACCCATGTCACCAACCCTTTTATTTAAAATGTATATATTCTGAAACGTGTACCTTTAAAAGAGAATAGCACGGATTTTTCTGTGTAGCCCTGGCTGCCCCGGAACCTGGACTGTAGACCAGGTTGATCTCAAACTCAGGTTCGACTGCCTCTGCCTCCTGAGTGCTGGGATTAAAGGCATAGGCTGTCACTGTCAGACAGAATGTAACATCTTAAACTTGATTGAGAGGCATGCTCTATTTTCTATATTTTTACCTTTTGTCTTTTGTGGGGAATGGAGATATGAGTGTGTCCTTGTTCATGTCTGTGCAAGAGTTGTGTGTGTGTGTGTGTGTGTGTGTGTGTGTGTGTGTGTGTGTGTGTGTGTGTGTGTGTGTGTGTGTGTAAGAAGACCAGAGGTACCTTCTGCAATTGTCTCCCATCATAGTGTTTGGGGCAGTCTCACTTACTGACTAAACTAGCCAGCCTCCCAGGGCTGGCATATAGATGCACATCACCACACCTGACTTTCTAAGTGGGTTCTGGAGATCTGAAATCAGGTCCTCATGTTCGTACTATAGGCACTTTACTGACGAGAGCCATATTCCCAGGCCTTTTTTGTCTTACCAGGCCCAAAGTAATTGAGAAATTACCTGTACAGTCAGCGCCTAAAAGCCTCTGAGTATCTTGCCTACCTGTAGAACAAGATCAGCTGCCACCAGGAATGGTGGGTCGCACCTTTAGCCCCAGCACTTTGAGTAAGACAGGAGAATAGAAAGTTAAGAGCAGCCTTAGAAAGGCTGTCTCAGAAACAGAAACAAGCTACCTGCCCGTACAAGCCTACCATCCACACACATGGAGGGTGGGGACGGAAGGATCGGGGCTTGAAAGTGAATTTGAGACCAGTCTAGACTGTATGAGACCCGGTCTCCAAAACCCAAAACAAGCATTTAAATGCTCATCACGTTTATAATATTGTCTTTCTGTCCCTGATGATGACGACGATGGTGATGATGATGGTGGTGGTGGTGATGATGATGACCATTAGGGGATGGTTTCTGGTCAAGATTTCTCTGTGTAGCTCTGGCTATCCTGGAATTTACTCTGTGGACCAGGCTGGCCTTGAACTTGAGATCTGCCTGTTTCAGCTTCCTGAGTGCTGAGATTAAAGGTGTGCACCACTACTGCCTGACTCATTACAAAATTTTAACCGCATTTATTTGTGCATGAGCTTGTTGGGGTCAGAGAACAACTTGCAATTCCCTCCCACCATGTGGGGCCTAGGGGTTCAACTCAGGCTTGGCAGGCACTCCTTCTGCCTAAGCCAACTGAATGGTCCTATTTTTTTTTTTCCACAAGTTTATACCACATTTTAGTTATAACATAAGCTATATAGATTTTCTTAGGTAATTGTGTACAGCATACCCATACTTGAGTGGCTGAGAGTTTTTAGTGTAGTTTTCTACATAGCATACAAGCACTCTGACTGAACGGTACCCTCAGCTCCTGGTTTTTGAGACTTTTCTCTGTGGCTCAGGCTGGCCGTGACCTGGCTGTCTTGCTTCAGCCTCCTGCGTGCTGGGGGTCGTAGTTTTATGTCACCACACCAGCTCTTTGTGTGTTTTGTTGATTTTCTTTTTCTTTTTGTCTTTTTTGCTTGTGTGGTGCTTGGAATGGAACCCACGGCCTGGTGCATGGCAGGCAAGTGCTTTACCACAGCTAAATTACAGTCTGGTAGTTGACAATGTTTCTAAGATGCATCTGGGCTAGAGAGGTGGCTCAGTTGGAAAGTACTTTACTTCACAAGCAGGAAGACCAGTGTTTCGGAACCCACAAAGAAAAGCCAGTTCAGTGGCATAAACCTCTAATCTCATCAGGCACGAGCCAGGAGCTTGCTGGTCAGCCAGTCTAGCCAAATTGGTGAACCCCAGGTTCAGTGAGAGGACACCTACTGTTGACTTCTGGCCTCCATAAGAACTCGCATGTACTCTTGCTCTTTGAGAGATGCCTTAAAATTACATTATTCACAATAGTTATATAAGTGATACATTTTAACTGTATGCCATAGTTTATTACATTTAATCATTGTATTTCATGAGTGTCTCACCTGTATGTGTGTGTGTACCCCATTCACGCTTGGTGCCCACAGAGGTCCCCTGGAACTGGAGCTCTGGATGACTGTGAATAGCCTTGTTGGGGCTGGGTCCTTGCAAGGGCAATACGATTTCTTTACCTCTGGATCATTTCTCTAGCCCCTTTTGTGCAATTTTCTAGAAAATGTAGTTTACGTTTACGGGTGTTTTGCCAGCATGCATGTCTGTGTACCTCATGTGTGCCTGGTGTCCTTAGGGGTCAGAATAGGGCATCAAATTACCTGGAACTAGAGTTAGAAATGGCAGTGAGCTGTAATGTTGGTGCTGGGGATCAAACCTTGTCCTCTGGAAGAATAGAAAGAGCTCTTAGCCACCATGTCATCTGTTTAGCCTTGATTTTCACACCTTAAAATAAATTTTATTAATAAATTAAAATATCGCGCTATCTGATTGTAGCAGTTTTTATTTTATTGTGAGAGGCACACCTGACGCCTACTGTCTGAATGGACTGGTTGTTTGGAGCCGGTCTCACTGCATAGCCCAGGCTGGTCTTGACCTCTGCTTGCTCTTTCCAATTTCTCTGATGAATAATACAGTATAGGGGGAGTGCTGCACTGCGCTGCAGATCTCCAGACACCCTCGTCCTCCGTTCATAAAGCTAATCAAATAGGATTTGCTCATTTCCCTACATACGGCAACTTGACCGCACTATAACTGGGCTTACGTGGTACTTGTCCTTAAGTAACTGGCTATTTTGCTTAGCAGAATGTGTTCAAGGTTCGTCTGTATTGCTTGCTGTAGATTGTTCTTTTTAAAGGCTAATATGCCGTTGTGTGTATGTACCACCCATTTCTTTGGGGTTTTTGGGTTTTTTTTTTTCTCTCTCTTTTTTCTTTTTTTCGGAGCTGGGGACCGAACCCAGGGCCTTGTGCTTGCTAGGCAGGCGCTCTACCACTGAGCTAAATCCCCAACCCTCATCTCTTTGTTTTTTGATGCAAGGTCTTACTCTATAGCCTAGGCTGGCTTGTAACTTGTTATGCACCAGCATTCTTCCTGCGCAAGTGCTGGGTTACAGGAATGTGCCCCTGTGTCCAGCTTTCGAGGTCTGTTGTTATTTCATTTAATAAGTCTCTTGCAGGTTTTTTTTTAAAGATTTATTTATTTATTTTATAAGTACACTGTAGCTGTCTTCAGACACACCAGAAGAGGGTATCTGATCTCATATCAGATGGTTGTGAGCCACCATGTGATTACTGGGATTTGAACTCAGGACCTTTGGAAGAGCAGTCAGTGCTCTTAACCACTGAGCCATCTCTCCAGCCCCTCTTGCAGGTTTTAAAGTTATTTTTGTAATTATATCCTAGAGACTTTATTATTTGTCTTTAATACTTAGGTCATTTTGGGTTTTTTCTTTCATTTGGATGAGTTTTACAAATTTAAAAAAAATTTTTTTTTTTTTTTTGGTTCTTTTTTTCGGAGCTGGGGACCGAACCCAGGGCCTTGCACTTCCTAGGTAAGCGCTCTACCACTGAGCTAAATCCCCAGCCCCAAATTTAAAAATTTTAACATGTGTGTGTGCGCGTGCACTGCAAACAGGGTATTATATGTCCTAGGCTTTCCTCAAACTTACCAGACAGTCAAGAATAACTGAACATTTTATCTTCCTGCCTCTGTTTCTCAAGCCCTGAGGCTACAGGTGTGCACTGGTTGAACACAGGGCTGTGTGCATGCTGGGCAAGCAGTCTACCAGCAGGGCTACACCGAGTGTAGGTGTAAATACCTCTGCCTCAGGAACCCCAGTTCTCAGCACCAGTAACCAAACTGACTGTTCTCACTGAGTGCTTAACCGTACCGCCATTGTAGATCGTGTGTGGGCTCATGCTTGTTTTCTGAGTCAGAGTTTCATTGTGTGGCTAAAGTTTTTATGTCTCTATTCTGCAGAGCAAATCTCACCTTGTATTGTTTTTTTTCAAGAGCATGTTGGCTATTTTTGCCATTTTATATCTATTATAATTTTATACCCAGGGGGTTGATACAAGTGCTTGTCATTCCACAAGGCTGGCAGCCTGGGTTTGGGTTCCCAGACCCACGAAACCAGTAGTGCAGTCCTGGGAAGTGGGAGGTGGAAGAGGAGAGTCTCTAGGAGCTTGTAAGCCAGCTAGCCTAGCTTACACAGTGGTGGAGAAAACCTGTCCCAAGTAAGGTGGAAAGGCAAGGTGCCAGTAACTGAAGATTGTCCTCTATCCTCCGCACAATGCCACATTGATACAGCCCAGTATTCATACAGATCCACTATTAAGTTCCTCCAGAAAGAGAAAACTGAGAATTTGATTGGAATTTTATTGTCATAGATCAGTTTGGGATCTTGGCATCTTGAGAATATTGTTTTCCTGTCACAAATGTGGCTCACTTGGCTGTTCTTTAATTTTTTAAAAATAGCTTAACCGTTTCTTGAATTTATATGACCATAGTTTGACAGATATTTTTGGAGGGTACTTAAATGTTGATGCCACTGTAAGTAAGTGTTTTGTTCTTTATTTTCTAGTTGTCCATCAGTAACATGTAAAAAGGATGTTTTGTACTGATGTCTTTTCTAGCAGTCCTTCATAAAGCTGCTGTACCAAATCACTACAACTTGGTTGCTTAAGTGACAGCATTATCTAACAGCTCAGTCTACTGAAGTCTAGTGGGCTTACCTGGAAGAGGGTCTAAGGGGTTTTCAGAGCTGCGTTTGTCCCTACAGGCTCTAGGGAAATATGCTATTGCCCTTGTCAGCTGCTTGCAGATGACCATGTCCCTAGCTTGAGATTTCTTTCATTATCAAAGCCAACAGTCTTGGGTGGACTCCTTCTCAAGTCGTCAGTTATCTGGTCTGCCACCAGAGTTTTCTCTCTCACTTAAAAGTACACTTGGGGTTACATCGGCTCCGCTAGCACAGCCCAGGAAAGTTTGGGGTTTTTCTGTTTTTTCTTCTCACCTTAATTTTTCACCCTAAAGACCTAATGCCTCAGATATGTTTGGCAAATTTCTTAAAATAAGATTTCAAAATTAAGTCTTCAGTTATTTTGGGGCCAGATGTGGTTAGGCACACCTTTAAACCTAGTACTTGGGAAGCAGGGCAGGAAAGTGTCAGTGAATTTCTCACCAACTCGGTTGACATAATGAGTTCTAGGCCAGCCAGGGCTGTGTAGTGAGACCCCACAGCTTCCAGCATCTGTTACTCCATTTCCAGGGGATCTGATGTCCTCTTCTGACCTCCATGGGCACCCTGCATACATGTGGTGCACATAGGTACCTGTGGGCAGATCACTCATACACATAAAACAAGCAAATATTTTTAAAAAAGAACCTCACGAGTTTATAAAACCACTAACCAAAATTAGATCGAATAAAAAGTCACTAACATAAATGTTGTTTTAGTCATTCTGGGTTTTTTGTTGTTTGTTTTTATTTCTGTACTGTTTTTGTTTTTCCGAGACAGGGTTTTACTGGGTAGCCCTGGCTGTCCTAGAACTCACTCTGTAGAGAAGGTTAGTCTCAACTCAGAGATTCACCTGCCTCCACTCCCCAAGCGCTGAGGTTAAAGGGGCGTGTCGATACCAGCCAGTGGTTATTCTGTTTTAGGATAATCCACCAGCAGCAGTAGTTCTCACATGACCGGATACCACATGAGCAGACAGTCACATCTTGAGAAGATTAGGGTGTAGACCTCTGTGGGTGAGCAGAGTATGGGACCTTATTCTTGTTTTAGCATTTTCATGGTTTAATTTGAAGATTGGTTTTGGTGCTGCACACACAACCATACAATTTGCAAATGTTGGTGACTTTTCTTCTCTCTCCCCAGGTACCTTTCATTTGCTTTCGCACTTTGGCTTCGAGTTGTAATGCGTGCCCTATGAAAGTGGCTGGAGTGGGGCTCGCACTGTCTCACTGAGAATAAGCCTTCCTAGCGTATTGTAGACCAGTTTGTTCCAATGTACGTCCCTTCTGTCAGGATGGGGATTTCCTTCCATTCATTGTGAATGGATTTTTATCATATGTTATTCTGTGGATCTTGAGGAAGTGGCCATAGTGTTTGTTGTTTTGTTTTGTTATAATCTAGTATTGTGGTGAGTTATCGTAGTTGATTTTCTAATGGTGAACTAGCCTTGCATTCCTAAAACAACAGAATCTGGTCTTATAAGTAGCTAACCTTCCTTCACACCTACATCTATGAATGAGGATTAGCCTGTGTGTTTTCTGTTGTACTGGATTGAAGTGCTCACTGTCAGGATGAAGATGTAGGGCAAGAAAAGTTGATCTGTACTTGGGGGTTGTTTGTATGAAACTGGTTGTCTGTATTTACTGCTATAAATGCTCAGAACACTCTTTGTTCTTCTCCTTCCCTCTCTTCTTTCCTCGCCCCCCCTTTTTTTTCTTTCTTTTTAAACAGACAGGGGCTTAAGTGATAATCCAGACTGCCTGGAACTCACTGTGTAGCCAGAGTAGACCTTAACCTGACAGGAGTCGTCCTCATTCAGCTGCCAGGGCATAGCCAACGATGCCCAGCACTTTCAGGTTTTTGAGACAGGATCTCACACACCCCAGGTTGACCTTGAATTCTTTACATAGCTAAAGCTTGCCTTGATTTCCTGCTCTACCTGTCTCAATTCCCCACCAACTCCAGTTATTTAATATTGTATTGAAGACTTAAGACAGTGAAATCAGGTAAGAGAAATTATTCAAGGCACAAGGCTTGGAAAATAAAAAAAGTACCAGTGTCCTTAACCTGCAGATGATGTGGAGGTATCTAGAACACATAAAAGCAATCTAACCAAAATGAAAAATAATTTAGCCCAGCCCAGCAGTACATGCCTATAACCCCAGCACTCAGAGGTGACTGCCTGAGAATTAGATTCAAGTCATCTGTAGTAACAATTTTGGAGTTTTGGTTTCTTTCAAAAACACAGAAATATAAGAATATGTTTTCTGTTTAGTTCCATATGTGGGGAGGTGGGGCTGCTTCAGAGTGTCCACAGCAGCTGAGCATGCTTTGCCTCGTGCTCTGTGGCTTTGCCAGCTGCAGATACTTTCTTTGGTTGTGCGATGTCTGGAATTCTGGGGACGTTTAAGAGGGTGTGAATGTTAGGGACTGAGAGGTGGGTGGGCTGGTGGTTGGTGGATAGTTGCAGTTTATTAGGTAGTGGTCCTCAAAGAAGAAAGTAGCTGTACAGAGAGTGAAGCTCAAACTTGCCTAAGTAACTCGTTGCCCCTGATCAGCAGGAAGTAGTCTAATGATAATGTCACCCCTCTCTGACCTCTGACATTGTCCAGGGGTCTCTTTCCTTTGTTCTCTATCCTTTTTTCTTTTATCTAGTGTTAGGGGGTTGAAAGGGTGGGAAAAAGAAGAACCCACAAAATAGCAAACACAGGGCTACAGTCATTCTCAGCTACATGGTGAGTGTGAGGCCGTTCTGGTCTGTGTGAGACTGTCTTCACAGCAGCAAATGCAGAAGACAGAGTTTAGTAAGACAGCTATATACATTTAACACACAAACCCGGTATCTAACAAAGAAGACTATATAGGAAAGGGGATAGTCTCATACTGAAAACAAAAGGATTTCAAATGTAAATGCAGACATCTTTAAAACAGCTAAATGTTACAAAAGTTGCAAGGTACCTTTCCCAGGACAGAGTAACCTAACACCCACAGAGCATGGAGTTTACATAACTTAACACACACATTTAGTGTAGCCTCATTTAAGATAGCTGCAAGGTTTTCTTTCTGGTGCTACAGTGATTCTAAAGTTCATGTAGAACAAACAAAAAACACAAAGCCATGAAACCAGGTCTGGTGCCATCCACCTGTTCTCCCAGCACCTTAATCTGTAACTGGCAGAAGGAAGGAGGTAATCAAGATCACATCAGAGACTAATGAAATATAGGAAAAAAAGCAGTTAAGAAGTAGACAAGACCATTTTTGAAAAGATGTGGGGGTCAGAGAACAACTTGAAGTAGTTCCCTCTACCGTGTTGGTTCTAAGAATCTAAGATCATCAGACTCTGTGACAAGTACCTTTAACCACTGAATTAACCCCACGGGCTCCTGGAAAGATTTTTTTTGAAACTGACAGTCTTTTAACTGGATGTGCTAGGAAAGTATCTTAGTTATGTTTCTGTTGCCATGACAAAACACCACAGCCAAGGCAGCTTGTTAAAGGAAGCATTTAGTTTGGGAGCTCATGGTTCCAGGGGTGCTAGAGAGCAGGACCATCATGGCAGGAAGCATGGCAGCAGGTAAGCAGGCAGGCGTGGACTGAAGCAGTAGCGGGAGCTTTCATCTACAAGTTGGAAGCAGAGGGAAAGAGGGCTTTTGAAATATCAAAACCAGTGACACATTTCCAACAGGGCCACATCTCTCCAAGGTCACATCTCCTAATTTTTTGCAAACAGTTCTACCAACTGTGGGCCAAGAGTGCAAGTATATGATTCTATGGGGCCCATTCTCATTGAAACCCCACAGAAAGAAAGGAAATTCAGATAACTAAGGGACTATCATAACTGATTATAGAAGTTATTCTTTATTGATAGTACAGACCTATAACTTAGGCCACACAGGAGGTTGATATAGGAAAATTGTAGGTTCAAGGCCAACCTGGGCTATAGAGTAAGTTTCAAATAAGCTTGAATAATTTAATAACACCTGTCACAAGATAAAAAGTGAAAAGGTTAGATGGATATAGCTCAGTGGTAGTATACTTGACTGGAAGATGCAGGTTAGGTGGGACAAAGGAATAAAATGCGTTTTATAAAGGCGCTATGAGCAATTATATGCTGACAACTATGATATGATTTGAGTGTCCCCTAAGAGTTCACACAGGGGCTGGAGAGACGGCTCAGTGGTTGAAAGCTCTGACTCCCCCCTTGGACTGGGATTCAGTTCTCAGCACCTACATGGTGACTCACAACAACCTGTAACTCCAGTTCCAGAGAATCTGTTGCCCTTTTCTGCTTTCTTGGGGCACCAAGGATGAACATGGTGCAGACTTTCTTGCAGACAAAATACTCATATGCAGACAAACTTTTAAAATCTTTAAAAAGGAAGTTGAGAGGTGGGAGCTAGCTGGGAGTGTCAGGATTATGACAAGAGAGACCTCATGATTCATGAAGGTCTTTCTCATGGGAATGTGTCTGCTGCATTTTCTCTTTTCTGCATGAGCCCCTTTCTATCCTGAGGGCCTGCAGACACTAGAGCGGTGGACTTTGACTTCCTGCTTCTCATGATTATAAGCTAAAACCAACCTTTCTTTTATAAGTTTCCCAGTTTCAGGTACTCTGTCACAACAGAAAATTACTCATTTGATAATGTAAATCAAATGTATAAGTTCCAAAAATGAATAACTACTAGATCAGGAGAAGAAATGGAAGATTTGAGCAGACAGAATTAATAACTAGATTGAATCCTTAATCAGGAATGTTCTTAGATACGAAGAAGGCTACAGTTCAGGTTTCTTTCCTCATGAGAGCCTTGGGTACCATTGCTCCAAGGCTGCTGCCACTTGTTGGTAGAGTGTACAGCCTGTATGTGTTGTCCTAAGGGACCACGGAGACAGTGTGGATATAAATATGTCTGATCTAATTCTGTCTCTAACATAGACTTCAGACATGTATGCAGGCTGCCCTTGGGCACAGCGACCAGGTTTTCATGTCCATCATAACAAAGGTGCAGAATAAGGACATTTGATTAAGAACTTGTGTGAGCCAAGTTCAAGTTTCCTGGCTGCCAAAAGATCCACATTTCACAAGTTTAATGCAGATTAATTTGAAGATATGGTAGCTGAGAGGTTGCTTATCTTTGGTGACTTTGGAGTCAAAATGCCACCAATAGTGGTGCCCTGGACAAGTAGTAGACCCTGTTCTCCTAAGGGCCTCTACTGTATTGAGTCCAGGGTTTATGTCTTAGTTAGGGTTTTCCTGCTGTGAACAGACACCATGACAAGGCAACTCTTAAAAGGACAACATTTAAATGGAGCTGGCTTACGGTTCAGAGGTTCAGTCCATTATCATCAAGGTGGGAGCATGGCGGAGCCCAGGCAGGCATGGTGTAGGAAGAGTCGAGAGCTCAGCATCTTGTTCTGAAGGTAATCAGAAGACTGACTTCCAGGCACATAGGACAAGGTTTTTTTTTTTTTTTTTTGGTTCTTTTTTTTTGAGCTGGGGGCCGAACCCAGGGCCTTGCGCTTCCTAGGCAAGCGCTCTACCACTGAGCTAAATCCCCAACCCCAGGACAAGGGTCTTAAAGCCCCACACAGTGACATACTTCCTCCAACAAGGCCACACCCCCTGGGCCGAAACATTCAAACCACACCCGACACCAAGCCATGTTCACTAATAAATCTCACATCCAGTTAAAAAATTAACACTAAAATCACCTTCAAGTCGTACCACAAATCATAGCTTTGTTAAGAGGTCAACATAGAATATATAAAGAACTATAGCTCAGCAAATTAGAAATACCCAGTTTGAAAGGGCATGGGAGGGTTGAGAATTTAACTTAGCGGTTACACTCTTTGAAAGGCCCCAGGTTTCCTTCTAGTATCAAAACAAAGCACAGCATGGGCAAAGGATTTGAATAGAGAATTCCAGAGAGGATGCACAGTGGTCAGTAAACACATGAAGAGAGTGCTCATTTTGGTAAATTGTTAGAGAAATGCAAATAAAAACCAGGTGAGATAACCTCATATCCATCAGAGTGGCTATCGTTTTACAGGAGGGAGGGGAGGAGGAGGAGGGGAAGTAGGAAGGAAAAGCTAAAAAGCAGCAAGTGTTGCTAAGGATGCTGAAAATTTGGAAGCCTTGTTAATTATAGGTAGCAGAGTGAAAACAGCATTCCAGAGGACAGTAGTGTGACAGTATGATAGCTGCTCAAATGATAAAAAGAGAATTGCCATGTGCTCCAATAAATCCATTTCTGGGATGTATCCAAGATGGTTGAAATCAAGACTTCCAGTGTAACAGTTAATTTATTTTAAAAACCTATTAAATGTATTTATTTTCTGTGTATGATTGTTTTGTCTGACTATATGTATGTGCACCATGTACGTGTGCCTGGTGCCTAACGAGGTATCAGAATCCTTGAACTCCTGTTATAAATGGTTGTGAGCCACCACTTGGGTCCTAGTAACCAAAGTCAGGTCCTCTGTAGAGCAATACATGCTCTTAACAGCTGAGCCATCTCTTTAGCCCTGTGAGGGTTAATTTACTTGTTAGTTACATTGGATTGGAGGGAGCCTTGGATACTAGTAAAGTACACTCTGAGCAAGTCTGTAACAGTGTTTCCTGAGATCCTAAGGGCTCTGGCCTAGTCAGTGTTAACTGGCTTTATAGACCAGGCTGGCCTCAAACTCAGAGATCTACTAGCCTTTGCCTCCTGAGTGGTGTGATTAGAGATGTGTGCCACTATGCCCGACCCAGAACATTTTTTCTTGATCATTTGCAGTAGGAAGATCCACTTTTGATCTGGATTTTTGAGATGGGAAGATACAATTTAAATTGGGACCAAACTGTTTGCTAGCAGCCTATAAGGACGTGGACTAAGGAAGCTTTTGCTCTTTACCTGCTTGGTCTCACTGGCAAGTCCATCCCCTCACTGGCATTAGAGCTTATTTCTTCAGGTCTGGTGGGCTGGACAACGACTGGATGTTTGGATCTCCTGTTGGTTGGTAAGAGCCATTGTTGGATTAGCTGGACTGGACCACAGCCTGTAAACCATTACATAAATCCCTTTTATATATACATGTAGACCATTACATACATCCCATACACACACACGCGCACGCGCACACACACACACAGATATATCATTACATTAGTACTACATATAATGTATGCATATATGTGTGTACATGTATGTAATGTATAAGCATTACATATAATGCATATGCACATATGTTACAGATATATGTTATTACATAAACCCCCATATATACATACATACATACATATATATATATATATATTCATTTTATAAATTCTGTTCCTCTAGAGAATTCTAATACAGTAGCCAAAAAGTGGAAGCAATCCAAATTGCCCATCAAGAGATAAACATGGGGCTGGGGATTTAGCTCAGTGGTAGAGCGCTTACCTAGGAAGCGCAAGGCCCTGGGTTCGGTCCCCAGCTCCGAAAAAAAAGAACCAAAAAAAAAAAGAGATAAACATAAGCAAAATGTAGTATATACATATTATAGAACATTGCTCAGCTTTAAAAGAGAAAGGAATTCTTTCTTATGCTACTTGAGTGAACCTTTAAGATGTTATGTTCAGTAAAATAACAGCTGCAAAGATTCTCCTTAAATGAAGAACCTAGAAGTCAGACTGTAACAGTAGTTGATGGTATCTAAAAGGAAGGAGAATTCAGAAGGTAGTGTTAATTATTGGATAATTGCTTGTGTTATAAAATTAAAAACTTTCTGCATTTGATGGCACAACGATGATGCCACTCTCTGAGCACTAAACATTGCATCTGTTTATTTTTGGTTCATGGTGCACGTGTGAAGGTCAGAGAACCCCTGTTGGAAGTTGGCTTCCTCCTGCCTTAGGTTTCAGGGGTTTAGTTCCAGTTACCAGGCTGGATCAGCAAGTGCTTTTACCTGTTGACCTGTCTTGCCTGCCCCACAGAACATTCTGTAATGATAGTGATAGTAAATCCTGTGTCTCGTATAATTTCGTGCAATAAACAACTTTAGAAAGACAACTTGAAGCAGTACTGATCCTATTGGCCAAATGTCAAATAATTTGCATGTCAAAATAGTTTATCCCTTGATGTCTATGAGAGATTGGTTTTGAGACACACACACACACACACACAATCACAATCACAATCATGTACATGTATGGGGGCACCCTTTGTTTGTTTTTTAGGCAGGGTTTCTCTGTGTAGCCAACTTGGAGCTCAGCCTGCCTCTGCCTCCCAAGTGCTGGGGTTCAAGTTGTGAACCACCTCTCTCCAGCAGGAGCAATAACAGCTCTATTTTATTATCTGTTATTAAAATAACATTTCACATAAAATCAGTTTAACGTGTATAGCTCATTGGCTTTTAGTATGCACAGAAGCATGCCTTTATCACCATAATCAAGATTAGCTCATTTTCATAAGCCCAAAGAAACCCCAATGGCCCCTTGCCATTAACCCTAAGTCCTGTCATCCTCCCAACTCCTAGACTGTCTGATTGGGGGTATATCGCTATGTAGCTCTGAGTGTGCTTGTATTTGCTCTGTAGCTGAGGCTGGCCTTGAATTTGCATGAACTTGAAGTACTAGGATTATAGACATGTACCACAATACCTGGTTAGTATCCTTGATTTTAATTATTTTTGGTTGTCAAAGCAAGTACAGGTTCTCCTTATTGATGATACCAAGTTTTTTTTTTTGTTTTTTTGTTTTTTTTTTAATTTGTTGAGACAAGGTTTTGCTATAACCCAGACTGGACTTGAACTCTCAACCTTCCAATTTCAGGCTCCTCCTGAATTATAGATATGCATCATGCTGCTTACTCTTGGCTTATTGTCCAGTTTCCATTTTTTGTGTCTTGCAGATACTGCCAAACATGCCTTTTATTTCTGTCAGAATAGGATGTCTGGTAGTCTTATACTCAGATCTGAAATGTTGACTCTTGGTCTCTGTTTACTAGTTCTTATTTCCCATGCCTTGTTTGCATGTGTGTGGCCTTTGCTATGCCTGGTCTTTTAAGTTGTTCAAGACTAGAAAAAAGCTGCATTCTTCCCTACTGGGCTTTGTGCTTGCCCAGTGCCTTGGTGTTATGCTTTTGAAGTCACACCCTAGAGTTTTAATCCCGTAGGTAGTGAGAGTTGCTTGGGTTTGTATTTCAGTGTTGCCTTTACTTAATCCTTCGAAAACAGGCAACTTTACTTTTCCTGTATATTCTTGGGAAGCAGGACTTGGCTGCTGTTGCTTCTTCTTTTTTTGTTTTGGTCAAGTTTTGTAAAATATTCTTGTAGTATTTTAATTAGAATTTTGTTAACTCATACTAATTTACAAGGAAAACTCTTGTCTTTATTTCTAGATCTTTCTTTTAGGAGCATGAAATGTTTCCCTAAGTCTTTATTTTTCCCAATAGTATTTGGTCATTTTCTTATCATTTATATATGTCTTTTGTTAGGTTAATTGCTAGTTGTTTAATACTCTTTACTATTAGTACAACTAAATGTCTTTTTAAAACTGTTTTCTAGTTAGTTATTACTGCTATATGATAATGCATTTGACTTTTGAGAATTTATATTGTCTTTATTTTTCTGAAGTTTTAATTACCTGTTGTTATGACTGATTTTTCTTGAATTGTGTTAGTGTATAATCAAGTTGTCTCCATATAAGGCTAATCTTATCTCTTCTGTTATTTCCTTTTGCCATGACAAGAGTGGCCAGTGTGAGAATGGAAATGAGAGAACAGTCTTGATTTTTGCCTTTATTTTTAATAGATTTACTGCTAGTGTAAAGTATGACGCTATAACTTCTGGTTTGGTGGTTTTGTTTCTTTTCTTTCTTTTTTTTTTTTTTTTTTTCCGGGACTGGGGATCGAACCCAGGGCCTTGTTCTTGCTAGGCAAGCGCCCTACCCCTGAGCTAAATCCCCAACCCTGGGGGTTTTGTTTCTTTTTTAAGATTTATTTAGTTTTATATGTGTGAAAGTTTGCCTGCATGTATGTCTGTGCACCATGTGTGTTCCTGATGCCTGTAGAAGCCAGAAGAAGCTGTTGGATCCCCTGGACTCAGAGTGATAGGAACTAGCTTATTGGTATTGAAACCCAAACTTAGTCCTCTGCAATAGCAAATGCTTGTAACTGCTGAGTTAACTCTGCAGATTTAACTCTGTAGAAGTGGCTCAGGAGGTTGAGAGGATACAGTGTTCTTACAGAGTACATTGGTTTTGTTCCCAGCACCCATGTGGGGCTGTTCACAACTGCCTGTAACTCTAGTTCCAGAGGAATCCAAAGACTCTGGCATCCATGGGTATCTTGCATTGACTGACTGACTGACAGACAGACAGACAGACAGACAGACACACACACACACACACACACACACACACACACGTAATTTGAAATAAAACAGAATAATGGTTTGAGTTTATCACATCTTTTTAAAAAAGGTATTGGTAACAACATGTGAACCAAGAAAGTTCAAGGAGCTTAGTGTAATGGTTACTTCTATAATCCCTGCCCTCAGGAGCTAGAGTCAGAACTACTGGGAGTTTCAAGCCAGCCTGACCTACATAGTGAGATCCTGTCAAAAAAAAAAAAAACCCAAAAAAAACAGTAGGCTGAGAGATGGCTCAGTGGTTAAGGGCACTGACTGCTCTTACAGAGAACTTAGCTTAAATTCCCACTGCTCAAGCTCAAATGGTGGCTAACAGCCATCTGTAGCTCCATTTCCAAGAGCTCCAACATCCTCTCTGCCCTCTGTGGGCACTAGTCATGCAACTGAATACAAACTTATATGTAGACAAAACATGACATTTTAAAAACCTAATAAAAAGAAACAAGCCAGAATAAAAATAACAAAACAGATCCAACTGAGAAAGGGCACAGGAAACCTGTGTATTGGGAATGTTGTACCCCTTGGTCTGAGTGTTGTTCGGTGTGCATGTAAGTAAAGCCATTGAGCACATAGTCATAATTTTTGCTTTTCATTGCATAAATGCTGCATCTTGATACATACAAAAGTCTTATTTTACTTATCTGCTTATATTTGTTTTTAATTAATTAAACTGTTTGGATGATAAATTAGTAGTTAATTAGAACTTAATTTGTTCTAGCTTTGCACTTCTGGGATAAGTCATAGTTGATCACAATTTTAATCTTCAGACATCTTTTTTTTATTCTTTAACATTTCTTATTCCCATTCAATAAATATTGGTTGAGCTGAGCATGGTGATGCACCCCTTTAATCCTAGTACTTTGGAGGAAGAAGTAGGTAGATCTGTGAGTTCAGTTCAACCTGGCCTGCATAGTAAGCTGTAGGTTCGTCAGGACTACGTGGTGAGACCTTGCCTGTAGGTGTTGGTAGGCAAGTGGGTAGGTAGGTAGGTAGGTAGGTAGGTAGGTAGGTAGGTAGATCCTGCCCATAGATAGACAGATTAGATAGGCAGGTAGGCAGGCAGACAGACAGACAGACAGACTCTGCTCATAAGTAGGTAGATAGTAAGTAGGTGGCAGGCAGGCAGGCAGGCAGATAGATAGGCAGGCAGGCAGGCAGGCAGACAGACAGACAGACAGACAGGCAGGCAGGCAGACAGACAGACAGACAGAAGGTAGATAGACACACAGACAAGACAAAACAAGCAGACATAATTGGCTGAGCCATAAACAGAGATTCTAATGGTTAGAAAACTAGTAATAACTCTTATTTGTCTCTGTTTACAATTAAGTGAGAAAACAACAAGACAAATAAGTATGAAGTGAACGTTAAATTGCAACTATAAGTACTCTAATTAAGAGCTATTTATGAAGGGTAATTTTATTGAACACTTAATGTCGTTTATTGTTTGTACTCCTTTTTTTGGCACTTGTGTAACACTATTCCTGGCTAGATGTGAGCAAATGTCCATTCTCCTCAGACAAAACTGACAGTAGGCCAAAATATTGATATACCACATGATTTCCACTTGGTGAATCAGTAAACTGTATTGGGGTTATTTACAGGAATATGGGGGAGAGGTTACTTACAGGACACTGATACCAATAGGGGTGACATCTCATGAAAGCTGGAAATTTGAAGTACATAGAACATTTCAACAGGTTCAAAAGTGATCCTTTCAGGCTGCTTAGTTGGTCTGAATGAGACTGTCTCAGCTGCATGTGTGCATCTGAGTGAGTGTGTGTGCTTACAGAAGAGACCTACTGACTGGTCAGTTTCAGGAACTTCCTGAAGTCATTGAGTATTTATGTTTACTTCCTGAGTTTAACAATCATCCTTTTAGGATAGGATGTTCTACTTCCACTTAGAATAGCCTCTTATTTCACCTCCCCTTTTACATCCAATGTCTTAAAAAACAAGATTCCCTCCAAGATGGACAGGTTTTTGAAGGAAGTTGCTACACATAACAGTTACCTTAAATTTTAATGTATACTTTTTGCATAACAACCATATGAAACAAGCAGGCTTTTGTTTTACAAAAGCAAAGGTGGGTTTTATGAAAAGTTTTTGATACAGATTTGAGTATAGACATTGAAAGAGAGGAAAACTAGCAGAGTTGTTTTATACACTCAAGGATAGATGTGGGCTTCTCTGGAAAGAGTCACCTAGGTAGGCCTGGTTGTGTTGTTTATTGGTGAAGACACCCTCACTGTAATCCAGGTGGACCTTTCAATCAGGAACTTTTTGGTAACCCTCCTGTCTCAAGGATTATGCAGGTGTACAACATCCCTAGCTTTGTTTATATGTCTACTTTTAGTTTTCTGCATTTTCTTGTTCTTATAGATGTCATATAGATTAAATATAGTTTGGGTATTTTAGCATATTTTTATAACTTTTTAATTCCTGAATTTTCCTTTGATGTGACATGTAGATTCTATTTGTATTTCCTATCAGTTGTTTTGTTAAGTTTGCCTGTAACACATTATTGAAACATAACCTATTTGTAAAAGGCTGAGAATTACTTGACTACATTTTTACTGTAGATATAAAAAAAAGTAAATGAGAAGAGTCTTGGAAAAAATGGGCTAAGACTCTGATAAGCATAACTAATTCAGGAATACATTGGACAGCTGTTTTGCTACTTTAAGTTACAGAATGTTGCGAGTCATGTCCTAGTTTCTTTTGCTGTTGCTATGCTAAAATTCCTTGACAAAAGTACCTTCGGAGAGAAAGGGTGTATAGTCTGTCATTTCAGGGAGATCAAGGCAGCCACAATCAGAAAGCGGAAGGATGAGTGTATGCAACTTCCCAGCTCCCTCTCTCCACCCTAGATCCCAACCCGGGAATGTCCCACACATAGTTAAGACGTATCTCCCCATTTCAATTCATGTGACCAATGTTTTCTCACAGACATGCCTGCAGGCTCATTTCCCAACTGATACTAGGTTTTGTCAAGTTGATAATTAACCCTCACATCACTTTTTCCAGAAGATAAACTATGTTTGTGTCTGTATGAATCTGCATATATATACTACATACATATTTTAAAAGAACATATAATGTTAATGAGTCCTGTCTAAAGTCTCTGCCTCTGTCCAGGAATGGTTTGCTTAGTGTTTGGTTTCATAGAGGGCCCTTGTTTCTCGGGTCGCAGGTGAGCTGTATGTTCATGTGGGAGGCGTACTACTTTTGCTGCAGGGAAAGTCACCTGGTAAGCTCACAGGGCTTGGCTGTGTTTTCAGGAACAACTGAAACCTCTACTTTTAGCAGAAAGCTAGAGTGTGCACCTGACTGTTAGGTGGTACCGAGTGTCTTAGAATAGTCATTTTGGCAGTCCACCTCTTGATATTCTGAAATAGCTGTCTTGTTACAACAAAAAGAATGAAAGGAACATTTGACCTAGAAAGAGAAGGCAGTCCTAATTTTGGTAGGTCTAAAAATTATTTTATTTATTTGAAAAAGGACACCCCTCCCCAAAAAGAAAAACAAAAAACACTCTTAGAGGTAAAGAATAATTCATTGTTTAGAATCCCCCATGGTGTGTGTGTGTGTGTGTGTGTGTGTGTGTGTGTGTGTGTGTGTGTGAGAGAGAGAGAGAGAGAGAGAGAGAGAGAGAGAGAGAGAGATTACCACACTGCACGTGTGACAGATGTGAGCCTTTGCATTCTACCCTGTTCGAGACAGTCTCTTCATTGTGGTCCACTCTGTCCTAGGCTAGCTGGCTCTCAAGCTTTCAGAGATTCCTATCTTTGCTTACTATAGAAGCACCAAGATTACAGATATGCACTGTGCATGTATTTTAGTTTCAATCTCAGGTCTTCACATTGGGTTTACCCACTGAGCTATCTCCACAGACCTGATTTGTTATTTTGAAGCTAATAAGACAATTCCAGTTACTGAATTAAAAAAATTATGACCCAATTTAAATATCACCATTTTCAGAAACGGACTTCTAGAACAATGTAGTGTGACCTATCTAATATTATTAATCCTTCCTCCAAATATGTATATGGTATAAAACAAAGGTGTATTATAAAAATAGAATGATAAACTGGGTATGAACATTTGCCTGTAATTCCAGCACTGGACACAGGAAATTCATGAGTTTGGGGTCAGCCGAGGTTATATAATAAGACCTTGTATATTAGTCAGGGTTCTCTTGAGGAACGGATTCAGAGAACTAATCCATGCATGCGTGCGTGCATGTGCGTGCGTGCGTGTGTGTGTGTGTGTGTGTGTGTGTGTGTGTGTGTGTGTGTGTGTGTGTGTTATGTAAGGTGACTTATTAGAATGACTTACTAGCTGTGGTTCAGCTAATCCAACAATGGCTGTCTACCAACAGAAGGTCCAGGAACCCAGTAGTTCTTCTGGCTGGCTATCTCTTTTTTTTTTTTTTTTTTTTTTTTTTTTTCCCGGGGCTGGGTCTGAACCCAGGGCCTTGCGCTTGCTGGCTGGCTATCTCACTTGATCTTTTTAGTACATACTGGAATCCTGAAGATGTTCTGATAATTTCTAAGGCCAGTAAAGGAATGGACTAGCCAGTGAGAGCAAGCAAGTAAAGAGCAAGCTTCCGTCTTCCATGTCCTTTATATAGGCTGCCAGCAGAAGGTTTAGTTCAGATTCAAGGTATATCTTCCAACCTCAAAGATCCAGGTTAAAAGTGGCTTTTCCCATTTCATTTCAAATTACTTAATTAAGAAAAGAATTCCTCACAGGTGTACCCAGCCATTTGGGTGTTAGTTAACTCCAGATGTAGTTAACTTGATAACCAAGAATGGCCATCCCAAGTCCATCCCTTGCCATATCTCCTTATGTCATGCTTAATTTCCAAATGGAAACAACAACCAGGTCATAATTACACCTAACGTGGTATAACTCTCCCACATACAGTCACAAAGTTCATTATATATTTAACCAAGTTCTAATTACACCTAGCACGGTATAACCACTAACTCCTCTTACTCATTCTTCTGCTGCTGTGAAGAAGCACCATGCCCACAGCAGCTCTCATGTGGAAGCTTGCAGTGCTGTCTCAGAGCCGTGTCCATTTTCATTATAATAGGGAGCAGAGCAGCACACTGGCAGACATGGTGCTGGAGAGGGAACTAAGAGTTCCACATCCAGCTCTCAGGCCGCAGGAAGAGAGACTGGGCTTGGCATGGACTTTTGAAACCTCAAACCCTATCTCCAGTAACCCACTTCCTCTAACAAGGCCACATCCCCAATCCTAATTCTATCAAAGAGTCCCCTCCCTCATATCTATGTGAGCCTA
The DNA here is from genome assembly GCF_011064425.1 of Rattus rattus. NCBI lineage: Eukaryota > Metazoa > Chordata > Mammalia > Rodentia > Muridae > Rattus > Rattus rattus. The sequence continues at coordinate 119,728,053 of NC_046155.1, forward strand.
TGGGAGTCATTCTTAGTCAAACCACCACACCTTGTATCAGGAAAAAAACAGAGGGGCTTGTAAAGTGGTTTAGTGGTTTAGGATTCATCCCTGGAACCGCATAAAAATGGAAGGGAAGAAGCTGTTGCCCTCTGATGTCCACATCTGTGAGTGACAGTGACAGGTGTGCTCCTCCACCATGCACACACATGCACACATACACACTAATAGTAAATTATATTTTAAATCAAAATTGAGTGGGAAAGAGGGTTTATAATTCATCTGAGATAACTTTTTCAAAACTGTTCATAGATCACAGCTGTCTTTCTTTAGCTTAGTGATTTCGAGGTGGCTTGAGCTGTGCTTTATCTGGGTGAAAGCTAAGCGGTGTAACAACTTGTTACACAAAGGATGTCAACGTGTGTGGCAGAGTGTCAGAGGCTGGGACAGGGTGATTGTAGCACGCTCTTGCTGGTCAGCTTTTGCACAGAGAATTCACTTACTGGGTGTCCCCCGGGTTCCCAGTTTGCTTTGATCATTCCTCCCCTCTTACTTCCCATGTGTCCTCTACGCCTAGGCCAGGTTCCATTGTTCTACAAGCCCTTCTATCATCTGTATCACTTCTGTTGTCTATTGTGCTGATTTTAGCGTCTGTTGAAGAAAAGAGGAAACCAGGCCATTTTGCTATTCAAGTAAATCTTTAGTTAAAAATTGTGTGTTTTCAGTGTCACCAGATGTAAATGTTAAAGCAATATGTTGATAAGAAGAGGAGGAGGAGAGAGGAAGAAAAAGGAAAAAATCAGCAAAAGCATGTTACTCTGGGCACATCTGGAAGGAAATAGTGGCTGTTTAATCAGGCCCTTTACTTCCTCAGTAAGTATGCTGAAGGATACAGAGTACCCAACTCCATTAATGGTTGCCTCTTTCTTTTTAGGATCATGGCTGCTGTTCCTCTGAACAATCTACAAGAACAACTACAGCGTCACTCGGCCAGAAAACTTAAAAATCAGTTCAGCGTTTCAAAACCAAAACCTTCGTAAGTATGTTCATTGCCGTGTAGACGTCAGCTCAGGTGTCTTGTCTTTCTACTGGGATCTCAGTGGGATCTCAATGGGATCCCATTGTATCCCCGACTGACTTAGAGCTCACTCCGGTCCGGGCTGCCCAGCCTCACACTGTCAGCCTCAGCCTCGCTCGTGCTCAGGTCATCCCACACCAGGCTTCCTCCGCTCTTTCACTTTACAGAGGATGGGGGGCCTGGTGGTTTTCCCACTTAGCAGTGGAGCCTGTGCTAGGAGGTCCGGGTGTGATTGCTTAGGCTTTACCTGGGTCCTAGCACATACTTACTTGTTCAGTGACGTTGAATGAAGAAGTAATGACTTTTCCTGTAAATTGGGGCAGATGTTATACTTTCGGGTAATCTCATATCCTCTGTATAGGGAACGGCTACTCGCTGGTTCTGTGTCTTCTGCAGGGTATGCCCCCAGGTCCTAAGGTTACCCCCGGTCCCTAAGGTGCCTGATAATAAATCGCACTTAGGTCGTGCCCTTACCAGGTCGCAGGCACTGGTCCAGGTATGTGGCTTTAAAGTTACTTTAATGTCACTGTGGACCTTTAGTCACTAATGTCTACACACAGGCAGCCTCATGTGTACTTCAGGTCTCAGCAGCTTTGTAAAATTTCTTTCTCCCCTCAGATTTTTTTGTCACAGTAGCAAATTCCACCTGAGTCAGAGCTCTCTCTCTCTCTCTCTCTCTCTCTCTTCTCTCTCTCTCTCTCTCTCCCTCCACATTCTGTTTTCTCCTTCTGAAGGGACTGTTAAGTGTGGGACTGGCCTGGGAACTCTCAATGCCCAGTAATTAGCCTCTGAATGGGAAGGATCAGAGCAACCAAATGTATTTAAATTACCTGGGAAATTTTCAAAACCACAGAGCGGGGTGGGTTCTGTGCTCATTTGTAATGCAGTTAACTTGCACTTGAAATGTTTTATAGGAAAATGAGTTTGTTAAAATGGAAATGGATCCATCGGGGACTGGGATTATAAGTTATGATAGAATGCTTGCTTAGCAAGCATTAGCCCTGGTTTCACTCCGCAACATCAGAAACAAATGAATTTACTAATTCAGTTTTCCCATTATTTTTCAGAGGTTTTACTTTTAAAAAGAAAACACCAGAGGGTGATGTGTCTGTGGTAAGAACACCTGTGTTAAGCGATAAAGATGTGAATGTGTCTGAGGCCTTGTTGTATACTGAGCCTCCACTCCACAAACCAAAGCAGCAGTCAAACATCGATGGCTTCTTTAAAAATTCCCCTGTAGGGCAGCAAAGCAAGGAGACCTGCTCTGAACTGTCCCTGCCGGACATGGTACAGATTCCTCAGGATGCTTCATGTACTACCCCAAAAACCCCAGCTGTGAAGAAACCCCACGTGGCCATTTTCAAAAAACTGGAATTTAGTTCTTCGGCAGACTCTCTCAGTGATTGGGCTGATATAGATGACTTTGATGTGCCAGCATCCCTGACCAGAAACCCTACTACAAGAGTGAGCACTGCTAAGAAACTGAGTAGCAGTAAGAGAAACTTCTTTAAACCACCACCTAGAGCAAGTGCAGTAAAGGCCGACTTGACTCCTTCCTCCCCTGAATGCCTGCAAGTGGATTTAACGAAGGAACAGGAGGAAGAGGCGGACTGCCTGAGCGGGGATGTGATCTGCATTGACACTGACCCTGCTTCTGAGGAGCTCTTGGAGAAGGACGTGCAGGAAGGTCTGTCATTGGACGCTCACTTGGGAACTGAAAGAGGTAGTCGCCATCTCACCTTCATTTCAGTGCTTTCTAATTAAAGCTGAGCCCTGGGAGCAGCAGCGATAAATAGAGCAGTTTGTGTCCTTGAGGGTCTTACTATCTGCTCTGCTGGCTTAGCTCTGTGACGTTATGCATGAAGAAGGTAGGTCCGCAGAGGTTGAGCGGGTGTCTAGTGATAGGACTGGAAAGTGCAACAAGCCTTTCCATGTGTGTGATTTCCTAAAGGCTTGCCACCAGGAAGTGTGCATGCCCGTTTGGTGGGACTGCCTCACCATCCCGTTTACTACAGTCGCGTGTCACTTAGCAGCAGGGATATGTTCTCAGAAAGCTGTGTCAGTAGGCCCTGTCAGGCAAGACAGCACACTTGCCTTTCCCAGATGGCAGAGCCGACTACACCCCTCAGCTATATGGTTTGCCTCCGGCTGGGAGGCTCCAGACCACACCTGTGAATACTGTAGGGTTTGTAGTACAATGAAATATATTTTTAGATATACAAAAGGTACAGTAAATGTAAATATTGATTTTTTCCAAGAATTTTATGTACTGAATAGAGTACACGCCATGCATGGAGCTGGTACAACTAGAAGTTTCTCTGAGTGAGTGGGAAGTATCAGGATGCTGCTCGCCATTTCACTTAGCCAATACAATCTCATACAAAATGTACCCTCTCTCCATAATTGCTTTTAGTTCTTTGTAATGTTTCAGCGTTAATTCTTTAATTCTTATGACAACATTTAGTTTAAGCCATAGAAAGCATTGGTTGTAGAAGCAGGTAATATGTTTTCTTTTTTTATGTCATACCGGCTAGTTTTATGTCAACTTACACAACTTACAAAGTTATTTGTGAAAAGGGATTCTCAGTAGAGAAAAGGCCCCTACCAGCCTGGCCTGTGGGCAAGCTTTCCGCACGGTTTCTTAGTTGATGGCTGATTTAGGAGGGCCCAGCTCACCACGCTCACCATGCCCACCACACCCACAATGCCCACCACGCTCACCACGCCCACCACGCCTGGACTGATGGTCCTGGATGCTGTAAGAAAACATGATGGTCGAGCTAATACACAGTGGCCTCTGCAACAATTCTTGCCTCCAAGTTCCTTCCCTGAGTTCCTGCTCTGACTTACCTGCATGGTGGATTACAAGTTAAATGATGAAAAAAACTTTCTTCACTAAGGTGCTTTGGTTTATCTTAGTGTTTCATCAAAGTAATAAAAACTCTGAGATGTACATATAGGAGTGTTTTACCTGCGTGTATGCACACGCACACCATGCGTCATCAGATTTCCTTGGAATTGAGTTACAGAGTTATAGTAAACCACCTTGTGGGTGCTGGGAACCCAGTTCAGGTCTTCTGCATGAGTAGCAGGAGCTCTTAAAGTGCTAAGCCATCTCTCCAGTCCCTGGTCTTAAACTCTTAGGTTATAAGCTACCACACCCAGTTCACCCTTTTCCTTTGCCCCTTCCCCTTCTTTTCCTCCCCTACTCTTCCCTTTCCTTCCCTCCTTTCTTTCATCTTTCCTTTCTTCATTGATGTTCTTTGAGACATGAACATGGACGTGAGCTTAGCACACAGTCGGGATTGTGAGCATCTTTGTCTTCTGGAGTCACATCTAGTCCCTAGAAGGCCTTTGGGGACAAGAGCAGGAAATAATCCTTCATCTCCTGTGCATTCCTTTCGTTTGGTTATTTGTTTCATTTATTTTATTTTATTTAATGTTCATTGGTGCTTTGCCTGCCTGCATACCTGTGTGAGTGTGTCAGAAGCCCTGAAATTAGTTACAGGCAGTTGTGAGCTGCCATGTGGATGCAAGGAATTGAACCTGGGTCCTCTGGAAGAGCAGCCAGGGCTCTTAACCGCCATGTCTCCAGCCTCTTGTTTGTTTGGGGTTTTTTTTGTTGTTGCTGTTTTTTGGAGACAGGGTTTCTCTGTGAAATCTGGCTGTCCTGGAACTCACTCTGTAGATCAGGCTGCCCCTGCTGAGATTTAAAGGTGTGCACCTCCACTGCTAGCTTTAAATTTTTTAAAAAAGTTGGGTCTCGCTTTGCTCAGAGTGGCCCTGATCTGGACTTAAAGCATTACCCACTCTTCCCTTGTTTTTTTAGGGACCTTAGGCCTTGCACACCAGACAAACACTATCATTGAATTATAGTTTCAGGTTTTTATTTACTGTTTACTTTGTGACAGGATTTTACCAAATTGTCCACATATGCTTTAAGCTTGCAGTCTTCCTACCTTGTCCTTCTAGATAGCTGGAATTACAGGTCACTCTTCTGCCTCAGCCCCTTAGTTGTTCAGACTACAGGTACATGCCACATCCAGAGTCTAAAGTTTTTGAACATCCAGGTCTGTTAAAATTGCTACACAATGATAGATGGCTGGGAAGTGGTGACGACGATGACGACGATGACGACGACGATGACAATGACAATGTTGTTGTTGATGATGATATGATATGATACCAACAAAACTGTTGATCAATCTATTGTGTTGCTGTTTCTTCAGAGAATACTAGGCAGATGGTAAAAGGTAAAACTAGAGAGCACCAGGAGAGATGTGTCTACAGCTAGGGCAGTTCTGTGAAAGAGAAGATGTTGGTCTGTATAATGGAGTATGTGTGCCAGCTGTGTGGCATACCTGTGCCAGCTGCGTGGCACACCTGTGCCAGCTGTGTGGCATACCTGTGCCAGCTGTGTGGCACACCTGTGGTCCTGGCATCAGGAGGCAGAGGCAGGAAGATAGAGTTACAAAGTCTTCTCAAACCAAACAGAAAGAAAACAGACCCACAGTGTTTGTGCTAATAGGCTTACCTGCTACATATTACTCCTCTTTAAATGTGAGTAGAAAACAGAACTGAAACATGAGCTTCATAGTTTAACTGGCGAGAGGTTGAATCCCCTAAGCTAATCTTTGGCTCTAGTCCAGCTTCAGCCTTCTAACAGTTGTCTCACTTCTTTGTGAAGAGATCAGCCAACACTAACCTGCACAAGACTCCCATACGAAATGTTCTGATGGTTTATGACTTGCTCGTAAGAACTCATGCCTGTTGTGTCTCACTGATTATTAAAATAATCTGTGTTTATCAACTGCTTTTCTGTAGTTGACAGTGCAAAGAAGAGCCCTGAAGACGAGGCTGCATTCCAGTCACCTCAGAACGCTCTGTACTTTGAACACAATGACAATGATTATGATATAGATTTTGTTCCACCTTCTCCAGAAGAAATCATTTCCACTGCTTCTTCCTCATTGAAATGTTCCAGGTAAAAATAGTCAATAATCAATATTCTTGTAAGTAATCTAGCTTAGCTAGAGACTATCATTTCTATATATCAAAGTATTGTTTGTGCTTCTGTGGTTCATTTTGTATTCAAATGAAAGCATCCCCCCCCCAAAAAAAAAAAATTGTTACTTATCTATTTGGTTATTTAGAAACCATTCTTAGTTGGGTTTGGTGGCTGGTTCAGGCCTTTAGTTCCAGCACTGGAGAGGCAGTACAGACAGATCTGAGGCCAGCCTGGTCTTCACAGTGAGACTGTGCCTTTTAAAAAAAACAAAAAACAAAAAAACCAAACCTTTGTGTAACTTTACTGGTAATATTTTAAAGACCTCCTATTCCAGAGACGTAAGGTAGGAGAATCGACTGATCTAAATCTCAGCCTAGTTATGTGGGGGTCTACTACTGTATTGTTTGATCACTGGTTTGAGAGAGGCATCCCCACAGTGTATCGTCTGTATTAGGAAAAGAAGGAAGAGTTTTATAAGTAATCTGTGTGGTTCCTTGTGCTTTGTGCCTGAGCATTTTTATTATTGGGTTTATTCATTTATGATGCGTTTTGCCTGCATTTATGTATATGCACCGTTATATATGCTTGGTGCCGGAGAATGTCAGAATAAGGTATCAGATCTTCTGGAGCTGGATTTAGGAGAGGTTGTACACCATCATGTGGGTGCTAGGAACTGAATCCAGGTCCTCTGAGCCGTCTCTCCAGCCCTGGTTTGTGCTTTAACAGCTGCACTGTGATGTTTGGAGAAGTGATAGAAGTTGAAGTATGATTACTGTTTGATGCCAACCGTTCATGAAACAGGTTCTAGGTGGCTAAGATTCATTATGGTGTTCTTTTCTTACCCTGCTGTTTCCATGTTGACTGCCTAGCTTTATTCTTTATTAAATATGTTTGCTGCACAAATAACATTGTAACCACCTTAACTAGAATTTTAAATAAGAGGAAAGAAATATTTTTAGTTCCAAGATTCTAACAAACTATTTTTTTGTTTGATTTCCATCTTCCCATCTGCTTGAGTGTCATGTTGTAATTGATGCATCTATAATTTCAGATTCTTTCTCTAACATTATTCTCCATAGCACTACATTTAAAAATTAGTAATTTTGCCAGGCAGTGATGATACACACCTTTAATCCCAATATTTAGGAGGCAGAGGCAGGCAGATCTCTGTGAATTTGAGGCCAGCCTGGTCTACGGAGTGAGTTCCTGGACAGCCAGGGCTACACAGAGAAACCCTGTCTTGACAAACAAACAAACAAACAACAACAAAATTATAATTTCGTAACTTTCTGCGTTCTTATACCATGAGTAACTTTACTTAGAGTGTTACTTTTCTCATTGATGTGGCAAACAACTTGAGGGAATAAGGATGTGTTTTGTCTTACAGTTTCAGAGGGTGCTGGCCGTGCTATAGAAGCGGCATGTGGGGCAGGAGCTTAGGACTGTTACTGTCACAGGTGGTGGATCAGGATGTCAAAATGGAAGATCAAGCTAAACTCTCAAGATCTATGTCTGGGGGCCTCTATCTGCCAGCTAGGCCCTATGTCCCTAAGATTTCTACAACTTGTCAAAACAGTGTCACAAGGCGTCCAGATACATTAATCTTTCAGATCCAAAGCATAATATGTAGATTTTTTTCCCAATTGGAAATGATTATTTACAAGGTTGGTACTTTATTTTCCATTACAGCCTAATGGACTAATTGTACGTATTGTGTATTAGTTAGTGTTCTGTTGTTGTGAAAAGACACTATGACCTTATAAAGGAAGGGCATTTCACTGGGTTCAGCGGTTTAGTTCATGGTTGTGGCAGGAAGCATGGTGGTGCACAGACAGAGATGGTGCTAGAGAGGAGAGGAGAGGATCAGTAGGCAGCAGAGAGCGGACCTGGGCCTGGCTTGAGCATTTAAAACCGTAAAACCCACCCCCAATTAAACACTTCCCTCAACAAGGCCACACTACTCAAATAAGGTCATGCCTCCCAATAGTGTCACTCCTTATGAGACTATGGGGACCATTTTCATTCATCCATTACAGATTGTGAAATTGAAATACAAGTTTCTCTGATTCATTATGTAATATATGCTTAGATTTTATGCATATTTGATTCATTACTGTGGTTCTTACTTGCTGTATTTTATTTATTATCTCTTTTGAGACACCGTCTTTCATCAGTTTGGCTAGGCTTACTACCCAGCAACCCCTTATGGGTCCACCTGGCTCTGTGTCTCGGGTGTGTGAAGTGGATATAAACTCAGCTTCTCACGTTTGCAGTGGAAGTGCTTTATGACTGAGCAGTCCCCCCGCTCTGGGTTTGTTTTTTAGAAAGGATGTCAACTTAAACTCATTTTTATAGCCAAGAATGACATTGGACTCCTGACTCTCCTGTTCCTACCTCTTGAGCACTGAGATTACAGCTGTAATTTTTTCTGTACAATCAAACAAACCATGTTTTTAGTTAATATATTTTTGTCTTATCTATAAAGTAACTGTGTGTGTGTGTGTGTGTGTGTGTGTGTGTGTGTGTAAAGCCCACTCTCTGGTATACAGATGGCTCCTTCTAGTGCACACTCATACACATACATGCACGATGCACATTGGCTTAATGTGAGAAGTTCAGGTCAAGCTGAAAGCTGCCTGGAATCTCAGAAAGCAGTGTCATTGATAACTACTGTCCAGGGAACTCAGAAGTAATGCTCGGGCTCTAAGAACGTGTAATTTGGATACAGAGAGCTTAGGAAAGTGGGTTTTCCACATTGAGAGAGCAGAAGCTGTGATCCCACACAACACAGAGCTGGTGAGGAATGTCAGTGGAGCAGTTTGATTGGAGCCTAGTGTACTTAGAGATAAGGATGTACTTAGAGATAAGAGGTGAAAAGGTCTCTTGGGACCAGAAGATGGAAGGCTTCAGAGTCAGTTAAAGAGAGATACAAAAATGCTTCCCAGCGAGATGTGGTCCGAGACTGTAATCTCAGAGCTTGGGAGGGAAGGCAGGAGGGTGCATTCTAAGTAATCCTTGGCCATATAGCAAGTTCCAGGCCATCCGTTGCTACTTGACCCAGTCTCAAAAACCAACAAACAACAACAACAAAACCACCGTTCCTTTATCTGTTTGTTAGATATCTATAGGAAACTAGTGGGAGACCAAGTTTGCATTTATTTCGTCCAGAGCATGATTAGGTTATCTTTTTTTTCTTGTAGTATGCTAAAGGATCTCGATGACTCTGACAAAGAGAAGGACATTCTGAGCACCTCAAAAGATCTGTCAAAACCAGAGGAAATGACCACACCGAAGTCTGATCTGGGAACCAATGAAGACTGTGATGGTATAAAAAAACATAATTTGGTTACTTCTGTAAATCAAATATCCACGTTTGCATCCTGTAGCTACATAATAGAAAATGGTATATGTACTGTATCCTTTGTCCTGATAAGATAAATCATTCTGGTTCATTGATTAGCTAGTGTTTACTTGAACTCCTGAACTCAACATCTCACAAGGCTCATTTTATCTTGGAAATAATGCCTGTTGGCTCATTTCACAGTTAAAGCCAGAATTTGTGAACTTAACTTTATTAGGTAAATTAAAAGCCTCTAGAAATCTTTATAACCACATTGAGTTTTTTAGATCATTCATCTCCTCCATTGTATATGTTCTGATCTGGGTCTGAATGTCCATTTTAAGTTAATAATTATTTTTGCCTGTTAAATTATTCCTTTTCTTCTCTTTAATGCTGGAATTGAACCCAGGCCCTCTGAGTTCTACACATTATCTGTACATCCATCCATGTCTCAATTCTTTCTGATTCTCTCTCTTTTTTTTTTTTTTTTTTTTTGTTTTGTTTTGTTTTGTTTTCTCCTCTTCTCCAAGTATCTAGTATAAATAAGCCAATAGCTTTCTAAGTCTTTGAAAAAGAGCAATCCTTTAATTTCAGCTCCGTAGATACACAGACCAGAATGTTTTTCATTCAGGAAGTTTTTCTGTCAGTATTTTTTAACATTTTCTCTCTATTTTACAACATCTAGAACCTCTGCCATTTGGATGTTAGACACACATCTCCTTGATTTTCTTACGTATCTTTTAGTTTTCTGCACTCTAGGAAAAGTTTCTCCAGTTATTTAGAGACTGGGTCTCACCATGTAGACAGGCTGGCCTCAAATTCAAGAGAGCTGCTTGCCTCTGCCTCCTGGGTGCGGGATTGACTGCCTGCACCACCACACCTGGCTCAAATTTCTCACTTTTATCACTAACTTTTTTAACATTTATTGTTTTTTTTTATTCAGCTCCTGGAAACCCAGGAGCTCTTTTCTGTTCTCTGAGTGTTTCTGTAGGTCATGAGACTCGTGACACACTCTTGAGACGCTCATGAAACACATCCATACTTTCCTGCAGTGCGTGTGCCTGTACGTGGATAGTGTTCTCTGCAGTTTCCTCTCCCCGAGTTTATTTTATTTCATTTTGATCTCTGTTTTTCTTACTGGAAATGTCCCTGAAATGTTTCTCGCTCTTCTAAGATCCCTACAATGCAAGCTGTTGAATCCTTGCTTCATCCCCTTAAGGTAGTTGCTGTTACCTCTCATTGGAGATCAGGAAACAAGGAAACTAAGGGACAGGAGAATTAAATAATTAAGTAGTTGTAGAATTAAGACAGCAGCAGAGCTGGGGTTTGGGCCAGCAGCCTAGAGGCTCTTAAGTTCACCCTGGTAACCATGGTACTAGCCTGTTTCTCCATCTCTAAGTTTCCCTATTACATTGGCTCCAAGGATAAGGATGTGGTCAGAGACCTTGAGTGTCATGAGAGAATTCCCTCTTAGCTGACATCATATGGTTATGAACCTTTCTTCAAGATATTTCTCTTCCTCTCTGTGGAATTAGGAAGGGCTGGGTAGGATTTAGGACTGAGGCAGGAAGAGTGGAGGGGTGCAGTGTTAGCTGTAAGTGTGGACCTGCAGCAGAGGCCTGTCTCCTGCTCCTGGAGTGCGGCTGCGCTCCTCCGGCCTTACTGGGTTGGAGGCTTTTTTGAATTGGAGTCTTCCACTGTAGCTGAGGCAGCTTCCAACCCATCATCCTGCTTCTGCCTCGTGAGAGCTGGGATCATAGGCCTGCAGCAGGTGCCTCTCAGTGTTCCTGTGGAAAATGGAGCAACTGACGCCTGCCTGCCTCGCTGGCTAGTTGTTAGATTCCAAGTGGGCTCTAGGCCTTCAGTAAATGGCAGCTACTACTGTATGCCAGGCTAGTAATCCTTCCAAGAAGGAGCATGAAGATGGCTATTTAGCCTTTGTGAACTCTCCCTAATTCCATAAGTGTTTCCTTGTTTTAGAGCTACAGAGCAGCATTCATTCTGATAGCATGTTCTAGAATTTTGCCTTGAGTCCACACGAAGGTTACGTTTGTACCTTTTGGCAGCCACCTTTTTTTTTTTTTTTTTTTTTTTTTTGTCCTTGAAAATCAGAACAATGGTTGTCTGTCTTGTCTTTCTCTTAAAGCCTTGGTCAAGGGTTTTCCTTGCAGTCTGCAGTGAGATGTGTGGTCTGTCTAGCAGGGAAATCTGAGCTCCTTGCCACTGTGTAGGTGCAGGTGTCTTTCTGAGCCTGCCTTGTCTTTAAGTTTCTTCAGACCACTGTGCAACCTTCTCTTTCCAGTCTGAGGCTCCTGATATAGAAAAGCAACCTAACATTGGACCTCTGCATGCACAGCCATGCCTGTTTTCCCACAGTTCCCAGCAGATATCCATCCTTCATGTTCTCTCCTGCAGATCGGTGTCGTTGTCAAAGGTTTTGTATGCCTGTCTTTTCCTCATGTCTCCCTCCTCCACCTTAAACCCATCAACTGTTTTTTTTTTTTTTTTTTTCGGAGCTGGGGACGAACCCAGGGCCTTAAGCTTGCTAGGCAAGTGCTCTACCACTGAGCTAAATCCCCAACCCCTGTTTTTCTTATTTTATTTTTTGAGACAGGGTTTCTCTGTGTGGCCCTGGTTATCCTGGAACTCTATCTGAAGATCAGGGGCCTAGAACTCAGGGATCACCTGCCTCTGCCACCCAAGTGCTGGGATTTAAGGCGTGTACCACGCCCAACCCCTGCTGGCTGTTTCTTCTGCAGCCACGTGCTCTCAGTTCTCTTCTCTGAGCACTTCTGTCCTTTCTTATTTCCTTGCTTCCACAGAATACTGTCTCCCTGGAGCTGTGTAAACTGACTTTTCTCCCTCTGTATTATAAACCCTTGAAGTTGAGTGGGCACTTTCTTTGCTTATATTTTCTTTCCTTCATCTGAAACATCAACTCCCTTGAAATTACATCTCTCAGTTGTATGGGTCAATAAAGAAAAAGGTGGAGAGGCCAGTGGGTAGCATGCTGGTGGAGTACTTGCCTGGCATTTTGGGGCTCTGGGTTCCATCGATCTATTTATCTATTTATTTATTTACTTATTTACTTGATAATTGCTTTACAGCCCAACAGATAAGCATGCAGCAGCAGCTTATTCGTGTGATGGAGCACATCTGTAAATTAGTTGATACTGTTCCTATTGATGAACTGAAAGCTTTGACTTGTGGGGACAAACTGCTTCAGCAGCGAAACATAAGGTATCTTGATTTTCCTCCTTCTGGAAGATCTCTTGCAGTTCCACTACTCCAAGGAACGAGTCGGGCAAAGTGCCCAGGCTGTCTGGCCTAGGCATAAGGATGATAGTCACATCACTAAGCTTTAAATTTATCTGATTTTCAAACCATTCATTTAAGATTCATATTCAAATTTTTGAGACTAGGGGAAAAGTTCTATAGTTTCTGTTGAGGTTAAAAATGAAAGTAAACTTTATGGCTACTGTAGCACCAGACTGTTCATATTTAATGTGTTTTCTTTCTTCAGAAGGAAGCTCCTTGCTGAAGCGGGTTTTAATAGAAACGATGTCAGTCTTCTGGGTTCTCTGTGGAGGCACAGGCCAGATTCGCTTGATAACACTGTGCAGTGTGACTCCTGTCCTGTGGGGCATCCTGGTAAAGAGTTAAACTCTCCATACCTTCCCTCACATTCCCTCTCCACTGAGGAATGCTTACCCACCACAGCTTCAGGAAAGACAGGATTCTCAGCCACCCCGAAGAGTCTCTCTGAAAGGCCACCATTGAATTCCCACTTACAGAAGTCCTTTGTAAGTAGCAACTGGGCTGAAACACCAAGGACAGAAAACAGGACGGAAAGCACTTACTTCCCAGGGAGTGTTCTCACAAGCACCACTGTGAAGGATGAGAGTAAACACGTTGCTTCAGGACGTGACATAGAGAGAGAAGTCCAGGCTTCCTACGATATTGATAATTTTAACATTGATGACTTTGATGATGATGATGATGATGATTGGGAAAACATAATGCACAATTTTTCAGTCAGCAAATCTTCCACAGCTGCCTACCCACCTATCAAGGAAGGTGGGCCAGTTAAATCTCTATCAGAAAGGATTTATTCAGCCAAGGCAAAGTTTCTTCCAGTGGCATCAACCGCTCAAAATAAAAACCTCTCAGAGTCAATTCAGAATTGCTCTGGTAAGTCTAAAATAACTGAATGCTTAAATATTATAGGAAAATAAAACTGTCCAAAGTAAGAGTTGTATAGCTTAGCAGCAGTCATTGCCTGAGCACTACATTGTTTCTATGCAAATTTCTACTGATAATATGAATTACAAATCACAATTTCAAAAGCAAGTTGCTCTTTTGTCTCTGTAGCAGCTGTAGGTTTATAAATGTGTAATTATAACCTATTGTAGTAAAGCTCTAAAGTCATCACAAATGCCTTTGCCTTTAAAGCAACATTTTTTTAGTCCCTAAAACAATAAAGTTCATGGGTGCCAAATTTTTACTGATTTGGAGGTAGGCAAAATAAAAAGGTGAGTTTATATGCTCAAATTATGTATATTTTTAGAATTCTGGATGATGAGAAGGACTTCATTTATAAGTAGAAAATTGTTTCATGTCTCACAGCTTTAAAATGTGAGACAGCATAAGGATGTGAAATCAGAAATTCAATAAATATTAAGTTAGTCGTGGTGGCTCACATCTGTAATCCCAGCACTTGGGAGGCTGAGGCAGAAGGATGGATGACAGTGAGTTTGAAACCAGCCTAGAGGAGACCTTATCTCAAAACAAACAACTTCCTTAACTGCTCAGGAAAAGCTCGGTGTGGCACGTCCTGAATTGGGCTGTTGAGAAGATTTCAGAGAAGCCATGTTGGAGCTCACAGTTTAATGAGGAATGAACTAAGCTACTGCAGAGGCCTCAGAGTGAAGCCTAAATTAATTTTAAAGCCTTACGTCAGCCCTATAAAGTTATCTCAAAGTGGTTTTACTGAAACAAGAATACATGTGCAAAGTTTTATGAAGTACAAACCTCCCTATTTTTGCCATTGATGACTTAATAGCTCTGAGTTTGTTCTTAGAGTGATGCTGTTGACCTTTAAAATAGCCACTAATGGGTTTATTTTGGTATGTTAGAATGTGTCATACTCGATGTCTGCAATTATCTTTGAGACAGTTGAGTGTTGGAGTGAGAGGGGCTGCCAGGGCTGCTGTGTGAGAGCCTCTTGTTCTCTAGAACAGTGCTGCCCTGGTAAGAATGCAAGCAGGAGAGATGTGAGAGACAGTGAAGGAAGTATCTGAGAAGTCCAAGTGACACTGAGCTTTCAGACCTGGGTGACTGTGACGCCATTCACAGAAATAGGGAAGTCACAAGGCGTGTTTGATTCAGAAAGCAGTTGAGAAAGGCTATTTTCAGACTGTTGAACTTTTAAAAGTGTTGGAAAATCATTCAAGTAGATGTCTTTGGGGCTTGTGTGTAGAGATGGCTTATCAGTGAGAGTTCTGAGACCTGAGTTAGATTTCCAGCACCCCCACAGCAGCACACAATTGTCTGCAACTCCAGTTCTAGGGGATCCAACACCATCTTTTGGCCTCCTCGGGCACCAGACACATATGTGGTATACAGATAAACATGCAAACAAAACACTCACACCTATAGAATACAAATAAAATAAATAAACCAACAAATGTTTGTAAAAGAAAGCAGTGTCTTCAGGCAGTTTGGTGTGTGTGGCATGGGAACTTAAGAGGACGTCAGACAGCTGGTCATTCTCTTTACACAGATGATGTCTAAAATCACAGGACTGAAAAAATTGCAAATTGTCAAAAAAAACAGTCCAAAACATTTGACACACTACCAAAGCTAAGAGCAGAAGTGGAGCTAAGAAAGGGAATCCAAACTGGTAGAGTGACTAGGGCCGGCTCACTGTGTGCTGCACACGCATCACTGTCCTGGTGATGGGTCACTACAGCCTCGCACGGACAGATCCTGGGAAGATAACTGGGAAGGAGGCCATGTCAATTGTTTAAAGTATGCTGCAGGGCAACTGCACCACTGATTCTTCAGGGGAAAGTGAATGCTAAACTGTGCTCCTGTGTTAATGGACAATTTTGTTGTTTTGTAGATAAGTTTGCACAAAATCTATCATCAAAAAATCCAAAACATGAACATTTTCAAAGTCTTAATTTTCCTCATACAAAAGAAATGATGAAGATTTTCCATAAGAAATTTGGCTTGCATAATTTTAGAACTAATCAGCTAGAGGCGATCAATGCTGCGCTGCTTGGTGAAGACTGCTTTATCCTGATGCCCACTGGTTTGTATTTTTAGATAAGACTTGGCAGGAGTCCATTGGCAGATGTTAAGTGAAAGCTCTTTAATAGAAATAAAAAGAACACCTCACATTATTCTTACTGTGTGGGGACCCTTTAGACCCCAAAACCACAGTAAGAAAGTCCATCTGTCACCGCAGCCTCTGCTCCAGTTGGTGACATGGTGAGCTTCATAGTTGCAGGGTTGTTAACTCAGAGCTCGTTGGGTTGACCTGAGGTAGAACTTTTCCTTGGGAAAAATTTTTTCTAATCCTAAGTAAGTCTAGAAGGGAACAGAGAGAGGATGGTTGTGAGGGCCCAAGACCATCTGGCTGGGGCTTTGACAGTGCTGCCTGGTAGTTCTGACCATCCACTCCATCCAGAGTGAAGGTCTGGAATTCCAGTGTAGCTCTGCCCCTTTAGGGAGGGCGTGCCCAGGGAAAAGCCACTTCACTCTGTGTGGGCGTGTTCAGGGCTGTGAGGAGTATAGTGCCCACATCACAGATGAGGACCAAAGGAAGGGTGCAGCGCAGGCCATTCTTAGCCTGGGCTCTCAAGAGACCAGGATGCATTGTTCTGAAAGCCTGTGGAAGCTGCTCAGTGAATCAAATCACACACAAAGATGTTAGCTAAAGCCACTGTGGCTGATGGCTGGTGCCTTTAGTTCCAGGACTGGGGAGGGCAGAGGCAGTGAGATGTGTGAGGTTGGGGCCAGCATATTCTACAGAGTGAGTTCCAGGACAGCCAGGGCTACAAAGAGAGACCCTGTCTCAAAAACAAACAAACAGAAACAAAAAAGAATGTTAGCTAAGCAGTCAGGTAGGGTAGGAAGCAGGCTCAGTTCTTCATACAGATCTTCTGTGTGTCGTCCCTCTTGTTACAGGCTTTAGCAAGTCCCAGTTTCTGCTGATGTCGTTGTCACATACTATTGACTGGACATCGGAATGTGTTCAAACTGGTTTAAATTTTTTTTTAATTATTATCACATAATTCGGTATGTGATGGGGTGTGGGGGAGCTGCATGCACACCAGGGCATATATGTGAAGGTCTTGTCAGACTTGTGCAGCAGTTTTTATCCAGGCCCTCAGACTGGTTTTAAATAGTAGACAGAGATGGCTTATCTACACTTCAGACTTTATTAACTTAGTGGCACTGTGCCTCCATTTCAATCCTGGTTCAGTCCTTGAAAGCTCTGACCTTGGGAGGGAGGGTGTTGGCAGTCTTCAGTCAGAGGTTTTCGGGGCTCTTCCCAGCTTCAGGTGTTGTTTTCATGACCTTTCCACTCCGGTTTCAACCTCTTGACAGATAAAATCAAAATATTCCAAATAAAGTTTCTCTTGGACAACTCTTTAAACCATTGACCTCATGCATGTACAGGAGACTGAGGCCTTGCAGGTTAAATGGAGTGTCTAAGTTCATGCAGCTGGTAGAGCAGGTCTCTGTTCTCAGCATCCCACTATTTCTTTGACATGTCTACATACATGCCAAAATGAAATGTATTCACTATGTGGAAAGGAAAGAATGTGGTATATATATTTAGAATAAATTGAAGTGGTAAAAACTACCTAGCCCAGCTTTGTCCATTAGTAGATTGACAAAATTGCAGATTAACTAGAATATAATCATGTACTTATTTTAAATTATGTTCCTGGGGGCTGGAGGCATAGCTCAGTAGTAGAGCACTTGCCCATTGTACACGGATTCCTGGGTTTGAGCCCCAGTATGTGGCAGGGTAGCCAGGGAGAGGGAAATGAGTACATATGTGGCTTTACCCTTTTATTTCAAAGGAATAATTTTTATAATAATAATGTTAGTCATAGACTTAGGATTTTAGAGACCCCTTATATTGCCAGAAGCAAAAGTTTACTCTATTTGGATTTCTCTGGACTTTTTTAAACATTTCTGTTGAGAGTTCATTTAGTTCATTATGGCAGACAGCTAGCCTGTGGGTAATACTATTTGATGTCCTGCTGACTATTTTAAATATAATGTTGGTTTTCTTTGTAACTTCTACACTCATGTTGGAAGCTGACATGTTTTTCATTATTTGTCACTTAGGAGGTGGTAAAAGTTTGTGCTACCAGCTCCCTGCCTGTGTTTCTCCTGGAGTCACTATTGTCATTTCTCCCTTGAGATCACTAATAGTGGACCAAGTCCAAAAGCTGACTTCCTTTGATGTAAGTTATTACATAAAACTATTAATAAAAATACACCTGAAAAACACATGTCAGTGTGCTAGGAAATCTTATTAACTGTTATTTAAATTATAAGAATAATTCACAAATTATTCTGGGTATATAGCTTCATGGCAGAGTGTTTGCGTAACATACTGCAAAAAGTAAATAAGATTAAATAATAAAGCCTACAGTTAAATTAAGCTGTAGAGTTAAGCACATGTGTGAAAACATTTTGATTCGAATAACTATCTGTAATTCAGTTTGATTTTATTCTTCTGTAAGGATGTATTTTAGTAAGAGCTCTTAGCCTACATTTTGCTGATGCAGGTTTTTGGGTTTTTTACTAGTACAAAGGGGCTTCTTTTTGGCTCGTGTGAGATCACCATTACTCTTTCCCTGTGCACATGTGTGTGCCGTACACCTGTCTTTTTCCTCGTGGCTGAGTTGAAGGAATTACGACTGCTGCACTCTGTTAAGGTCCTCACATTGCAAAAGAGTTGGTTACGGTGTTAGGAATCGAACCCTCTCACTGTGACAACTGGTTCGATTTTTCTTCCAAAGAATGTCATGGGAGTGATGGTAACCATTGCACAGCTGTTCACCTTGTTCTAACAGCAGTCACCACAGACAGACCACAGTAGTGCAGACCTTTAACCCTAGCACTTTGGGAGGCAAAGAGAGGTTCCTCTGTCAGTTAGAA
Source organism: Rattus rattus (assembly GCF_011064425.1). Lineage (NCBI taxonomy): Eukaryota > Metazoa > Chordata > Mammalia > Rodentia > Muridae > Rattus > Rattus rattus. The sequence goes on from NC_046155.1 coordinate 119,746,647, forward strand.
GCAAGCCTGGCATACAAGCAAACTTGGGCCAGCCAAGGTTCCAAAGTGAGCCCCTGTCACACACAGACACCGTGGTGCATGGTCCTCTCCACAGACAGAAGAGATGAAGCAGTGTAGGACATGGAAGAAGCAGTGGAGGCTTTGCGTTTTCCTGACACAGAAGCATCTTGCTCTAGCACAGGCTGGCTTCAGATGTGCTAGGGTGGCAAGTCTGGCCTCCAATTCCTAACTCCTTTCTCATCCTCATGAGCGCTGGGATTCCTGCTCTACGCCACCATAGCTAGGCAGGAAAGCGATTTTGAGTTGCGTTTAAAATGAATTTTTGAAAATGTGTGTACTAGCTGGATGTGGCACATGCCCACAGGTACTTTGGAAGCTGAGGGCACAGGAGGGTCACAAGTTTGAGACTCAAAGTGAAACTGACTCAGAAAACAAAACTGAAAAATAAAAATGGTGCATTGATTGTGGTGAGAGATTCTTTTGGCAGGTATGATATATGACTTACATAAAACCTAAACATAATCATGTCTGATTAATGTATAAGTAAGGTGAAACTTTAAATTATTACTTTTAACTTAGATCCCAGCTACGTACCTGACAGGGGATAAAACTGATTCCGAAGCTGCAAACATTTACCTCCAGTTATCAAAGAAAGACCCGATCATCAAGCTTCTGTATGTCACCCCAGAGAAGGTTCGTATTTACCTCACTGTTCTCAGTGTGATGTGCAGCACACTGGACACATACATTCTGAGGCCTTGGTGAGGACTTTTATAGACATCAGTGAGTTCTTGTATAACCTTCACTCCAGGTCACAGATGGGAAAGTCGTCGCTGCCTCCTGCATCGTTTGCTCTGAAACACTTCCTTGAGAGTGAGTTGCAGACCTGCCATCTTCACCCTGCTCTACCTCACTGTGCACTCCCTGACCATATAGCATTCCTGTAGTAACCACTTTTTTTATTAAAAAAAAGGGGGGGGGAGAAAATCCCAATTTTATCTCTTTTTATCTAAACAGTTTTGTTACTTTGACATTTTTTGAAGCATAAGGGCCGGTTGTGAGGACTGTGCCTCAGTTTGAATTTGCCTTGTTTCCTGCTGATTAAGTTCGTGTTCCTCACTTTGGCAGTGGTGCTGCAGACGTGCCGGGGTTCTTCTGTGTACTCTAGAAGACGCTTGGCAGTGACTCATCCCATTAGCAGTGGTGTTCGCTATCCAGTTGAGTGATCGAAACAGTATTGCCAGGCCGCTGCTTCACTGAACCTAACTCTTCCTTCCCCTTCCAGCTTCGTAATTAGTGGTTATTCTGCTGTAGGAGGCCTGCGGCTATGGAAATACCATCATAGGTAGCAGTGCCTGCCTCCCCACAAGCTTTTGTATCACTGACTGTTTCTCAGTCAGTTATTCCTATAATGAAGGCCAGGTTTTGAGGTTACTAATACAGTCCATCCTTGCGCTATGAAAGCTTTGCCTGATGCCCCATATTTATCAGTGTGAACTTCTGGGTTCTTTATTAACTTAGTAAATTACAATCAATTTTCACTACGTATTTTGATGTTCTAATTGCCTAGATTCGATCAGTGAGGAAGCTTCATATCAGCCTGACTTCTGTGTCCTTTTCTTGTGTCCCTGTCAAGATATGCTTGTTATTGGTATATAACTATCTATATATATAATACATAGAGTTCTTCCCCAAATGGTATGCATGGACTAAACATCTAAACGTCCATTACCAGACTCCCATTACGTAAGGTGCTGACTTTGAGCCCGGTAGGAGAGAATTCCACACATGTTCATAATGTGTGCATGACCCGCACCCCCTCCCTGCAGAATGAACACTTGTAAAACAATTAAGTCCAGCAAGCAGAGTAAACGTGTGGTAACTCTCAGATATGTTGAGGCAGAAAAGAGTTTTAGAAGGACTAACCTGATGCTAAACTGTTGGACGTGGATGAGTGTATGAAGTGTCTTGTGTGCCACTTGCTTCTGCTCTGTGTGACTGGTTCTAACCGGGAGTAACAGGAACGGTAGTGATGGTGGTCATTTAAGTGTGTGTTTATCTCTCTCATGTAACTCTGTTCTAGGTCTGTGCAAGTAACAGGCTGATTTCCACTCTGGAGAATCTGTATGAGCGGAAGCTCTTGGCACGCTTTGTCATTGATGAAGCACACTGTGTGAGTCAGGTGAGTTCTCTTGGAATAGCATCAGTCACCACCAGCAGTGCTCGGAGCCATGGCATGGAAGCCTATGCAGTGGCCGAGCCGGGGCCGCTGCCTCACTGAGAATAATTACATACTGACCAGAGGGATACAGATAACCAATATTTTTTCCAATTAGTGGGGCCATGATTTCCGTCAAGACTACAAAAGGATGAATATGCTTCGCCAGAGGTTCCCTTCTGTCCCAGTGATGGCTCTCACGGCCACAGCGAACCCCAGGGTACAGAAGGACATCCTCACGCAGCTGAAGATTCTCAGGCCTCAGGTGTAAGTTGTTTTCGATTTTCTGATTCTGTACATTAGCGTCACCTATAGGACTTTATCAAGCCAAGTGTCCAGATCGTACTCAAGGATAGCTAAGTCAGAATATTTGAAGTTGGGAGAATGGTTTTTGTTTTTTTGTTGTTTTGTTTTGTTTTGTTTTTCTTCTTTTTTTTTTCGGAGCTGAGGACCGAACCCAGGGCCTTGCGCTTGTTAGGCAAGCGCTCTACCACTGAGCTAAATCCCCAACCTTTTTTTTTTTTTTTTTTTTTTTTTTTTTTTTTTTTTTAAACTCTGGGTGATTCAGGTGCAGTGAAATTTGGGGACAAAATGTGGGATTTTTTTCTTAACAAAAGTAAAACTCTAGGGCAGCTTAGAAGGCAGCACACATAAAGGCAGGAGCCTAAAGTCAGTCCTAACTGCCTGAGGTCAACCCTGGTCTCTTTGGTAGAAAGAAAGAACTGGCACCTTTTCCTGCCTGTTGCCTTTCGACTTCCACAAGCCAGCCCTGATGAACAAGTCCATAGAAACAGAAGGAAAATCATCCCACCCTCTGCTTTAGAAGTGGGATAAGTCAAACTCGGTACTGGGTAACTGTTGGAATCCTTTAACAGAGGACGTTTTGCATATCTTACTTTGGCTTCCACACTCCCCATTGACTTCAGGGAATGAGCAGGTGACCCTGCTTTGTCATCTTAAAGTCTCTGTTATATGCACGATTCGAGGTCAGTCTAGAACCCTTAGGACAGCACTTTCCCTTGGATTTCATCTCAGCAGCATGCATTTTGCTACCTCCAAATCCATAATTTTTTTTTCTTTTTTTCGGAGCTGGGGACCGAACCCAGGGCCTTGCGCTTGCTAGGCAAGCACTCTACCACTGAGCTAAATCCCCAACCCCCCCTCCAAATCCATAATTAATTGGTAACAAAAGCCTCTAAAAATATTCGTCTGTGTACATTAGGTCGTGCTGGGCCGTTGTGCCTTTGCCTGAGTTTGGTTTTTTGTTTGTTTGTTGTTTTTTTTTTTTTTTTTTTTTTAGATTTATTTATTTACTTTATGTATGTGAGTCCACTGTCACTGTTCAGGCATACCAGAAGGGGTCACCAGATCCCATTACAGATGGTTGTGAGCCACCATGTGGTTGCTGGGAATTGAACTCAGGACCTCTGGAAGAGCAGTCAGTGCTCTTAACCGCTGAGCCATCTCTCCAGCCTGCCTTCCTGAGTTTGTTGATGCTTTCTCTGTTAGGTTAATTTGCTCAGCAAATACTTAACATGTTTGCACACTGAGGTTTTTCTGAGGCGCAGGGAACCTGCCTGAAGGAGTAAAAGCAGAACAGAATATTGAGGTGGATTTTATATATTTTATGACTTATTTTTATTTTATGTGTATGAGGGTTTATCTGCATGGTTATCTGGGACCCATACGTGTCCCTGGGACCCACAGAAGCCAGAAGACATCAGATCCCTGGTGACCTGACTTTTATATACCACTATTGACCATACTCGAATGCAAGAATTATTGAGTTCTCAGAATTTTTTTGTGTATTATCACAAAATGTAGAATGGAATGTTTTAATTTAATGTCACTTGTGTGAGGAATGTTTATGTAAATTTGGAGTAAGAGAATACATTTTGCTTTCATATTAGATATGTGTTCTAACATTATATTTAAGATTAGTGTTATACTTTAGGTTCCAATAAATACTGAATACTAGAAATTTGTTTCTAGAAATGCTATACTTCCTATAAAATGTTATATTTCTATTCTATATGAGCCCCTCGTTTTATTGAGTTGGGTACAGAGTCTTAGAGTCTTGCTATGAAGCCCCAATTGGCTTGAACTTAAAATGTAGACCAGGCAGTCCTTGAACTCTTGGCAGTCTTTCTGTCTCATCTTCCCAAATGCTGTGATTACAGGTGTACACCAACCATGCTGGATTATGTATAGTCTCATTCTCTCTCTCTCTCTCTCTCTCTCTCTCTCTCTCTCTCTCTCTCTCTCTCTGTGTGTGTGTGTGTGTGTGTGTGTGTGTGTGTGTGTGTGTGTGTGTGTGTGTGTGTGTAGGCTGCATGCCTCTGAAAGCCAGAAGTCACCCTCAGGTGTCGTTCCTTAGGAGACATCCACCTTGGTTTTCAGAGGCAGGATTTTAGTGCTGTAGGTGGAGTTCACCCTGTTGGCTAAACTGACTGGCCAGAAAGATCCAGGCATCCACTTGTTTCTGCCTTCCCAGTACTGGGATTGCAATTGGTAATCAAACGCTGTACCACTGAGCTGTCCTGTCAGTTATATTAATTGGCAAAGCACACAGTTACAAGAAATTGTGTAAATTCCCTTGCATGTGAATGATTTTTTTTTTAATTATAGGACTTATGTTTTATGTTTGAGTGAACAGTTCACATATTTATCTAGAGACAGACACCTTGAATATCTTTTCCTGTAACTGTGGGAAAGTGATGTGTCTGAGAAAGCAAAATTATACATATCCGGATGCTAGCACATGGCGCCTTGTGCATATCTGATACTCATGAGAATGGATAAGTGAGACATATGGAAGGATTTAGTCAATGGGTATGAAATGTAAGTCTGCTGATTCTTTAATGTAATTGCTATTTATTTCTGCTGTAGAAAATTATAAATCCCATAGTAGAAGTAGATTTTAAGAAGCACTTTCTGGTAGTTTCCTGATCTTTTTCTGCCAGTAGTCCCTTGTTTGAATTAATTTGCCAGCTGCTGCTGTGTCATGGTGTTAGTGAAGTCAGGTGCTCCTAGGTTTAGAGCAGCGACTCCATGCTCCTCTCCTATGGCTCTACGATACTATTCCTCCTATTGCAAAAATAAAGTCTCCTTTGAGAAGTACAAGAATGGCTAATAACACAAGACTTCATGCCATTCTCTTAGGACCCTAGCAGATTCTAGGTGAGAACAAAGAGTCAAGCATACAGGTTTAACTGTCGCACCGCTCCAGAAGCGCTAACACACACTCTCCCCAGTGTGCCAGCTGCTGCTCCTGGCACTTTATATGACATTTTATGTATTCAGCCCCACACACGTTTTACACGATATATAATCCTCCTTTTCCTCGTTCTCTAGATAAAGAAACTGAGTCACAGCCAAGTGACAAACGTGAGTCACAGCACACTTATGGCAAATGCCTGAGATCCCAGCACTTGTTTGGTTCTTAACTTGTGTTTCTGAGTCAGGGTCTTCCTGTGTAGCCCTAGCTAGCCTGGGGCTCACTACATAGACGGGGCTGTCCTCTAACTCAGAGAGATCCACCTGCCTCTGCCTCCTGGGTACTGAGATAAAGGCATATGCCACCACACCAACATTCCAGCCTTGGGATGGGAAGCAAAGGCAGGAGGATCAGAAGTTCAAGGCCATCCTCACCACAAGCAAGCTGGAAAGCAGACTGTAATGTGTGAGTCGATGGTGTGGGGTGTGAGGTGGAGAGATGGCTCACCGGTTAGAGCACTGGCTGCGCTTCCAGAGGATCTAGGTTTGATTCTCAGCACACATGGTGGCTAACAAGCATCTGCATTTAGTTCTAAGGGATCTAATGCCCTCTGGCTTTAAAGGACATTACATGCATATGGTGCACAGGTATATGTAGGCAAAACACTCATACCCATAAAATATAAGACTGACAAGATGGCTCAGTGGGTAATGGCACTTGCCACCAACCCTGACAATCTGATTTCCATACCCCAGACACATGTGGTGGAGTGAACTGGCTCCCACAAGCTGTCCTCAGACCTCTACATGCCCACCATAGCACGCTATTCACAAGCTTAGCACAGTACCCAGTAAGTACATTTAAGTTTAAATAATTTAAATTCCTTTTGTAAAAGGTAAAAGATATAGTCACAGAGAATCAAGTAATTCGCAAAGTTCATAACCCTAGCAAATATAGGAGTGAGGATTTCGAGCCCAGCAGTCTGGTTGCAGACCTTAAATACTGCTCTGAAATGCAAAACAGAAGTCACAACTGAAGATAATTGCAGACTAGGATGGCCAGAAAGTCAGCATTATAACAGTGTGGCAGCCACAGCATGGAGAGGTCAGATGATTCTAACATGACGCAGGCCTTAGGAAGGAGTGGCTTGGTAGACAGTTTCTGAGGGTGGACTGAGATCTGCCTTTCATACATAAAACTCACCTATGAAATTGCAGGATTCAGTGTTTAGTTTTTTCATGCAGTTACACAGTCCTTTTTAGGACAGTTTGTCATCAACCCTTAAGAGTTCTGTTCTCCTTAACAGCTAATCTCCTTTCCCCTCTGCCCCAGGCAACCATTGATTGACTTTCTGCCTTCACAGAAAGCCTTTTTGCTGTTCTGGACATTTTACATACAGGTTAATTGTCCCCAGTGCTTGGAACCAGAAGAGTTTTAGATTTGGGGTTCTTATAGATTTTGGAATATTTGTATAAACATAATGAGGTATTTTAGGGATATACCTTAAGGCTAATTAAACATGAAATTTGTTTCATATATACCTCATACACACAGTTGGAAGGTATTTTTAATTGTTTCATATAAATTTTCACTTTTAGGGGTCAGAGGGATGGTTCAGCAGTAAAGAACACTGATTATTCTTCCAGAGGTCCTGAGTTCAATTCCCAGCAACCACATAGTGGCTCACAACCATCTGTAATGGGATCCAATCTCTTTTCTGATGTGTCTGAAGACAGTGACAGTGTACTCGTATACATACAACAAATCTTTTTAAAAATTTTTCACTGTGTGTGTGTGTGTGTGTGTGTGTGTGTGTGTGTGTGTGTGTGTTCAAGCATGAATGTGCTGTGTGTGAAGTCAGAGGGCAACTTGTAGGTCCCTGGGATTGACCTCAGGCTGTTGGGCTTAGTGGCAAACACCTGTGGCTGCGGATGGCTCTTAGTAACTTTCACTTATTCATTTCTGAGGCAGTGTGTTACTGTATAGCCCACGTTGGCCTAGAACTCACCAGGTAGCCTAGTCTCTTCTCAGATTTCCTGGCATGCAGAATACTAGGAGTTCAGGCATCCACCATCCCACCCAGCTCAGGAAGATTATTTTATTTTATTTTTATCTTCTTTTTCTTGTTTTACTTTGTTTTTGAGCTGGGGCCTCATAGACATCAGAATAGCCTCACACTCTGTGTAGCAGATGATGACTTTGAACTTCTGATCCTGCCTTTACCTCCCCAGTTCTGGGATTAGAGATGTGTCATCATATCCAGTTTATGTGGTGGAGATCCTGCCCAGGGCTTTGTGCATCTTGGGCAAGCACTGTAGCAACCGAGCTCCAGCTCCAGTCCAGGAAGGTAAATTCACACAGTGTTCAGAACGTCTGTGCTTTAAACAAGGTGGGGTGGGTTCTCTAGACTTGTGGATGATGCTTTTCTCTCATGACCCAGATCTCTAGGTTTATTACTCCAATAGCCAACCGCAACACCAACCATAGGTGTGTGGTCTTCTGAACACAGCAACATTTTTTAAAATTGTCTAGATTTATTTATTTTGTATGTGTGAGTGTTTTGTCTATGTGTATGTATGTATCCGTCCCATATGGTATTATGTAACCCCTTATGTTTATGCAGTAGAATATAATAAATACTCTCACCATTTTATGCTCCCTACAGGAAATTCACAAATCACATTGTTAAAGTATGGTTTGCAGCTGGTGACACGGCTTAGTGGTTAAAAGCGCTTGCTGCTTTTCTAAAGAACCTGAGTTTAGTTCCTAATACCCACTTTGGGAAGCTCACAATTGCTCTCAATCTCTTGGCACCTTCTGGCCTTGGTGTGCATATGCACGCGCGCACACACACACACACACACACACACACACATGGGCGCTCACACAGAGAGAGAGAGAGAGAGAGAGAGAGAGAGAGAGAGAGAGAGAGAGAGAGAGAGAAATTTTTAAATGTTTATTACTTACGCTGCAAATATTTCAGTAGCTAATGCAAGCCTAGAATACATGTAAATCCTGGCTAAGTGTGGGTTGCTCTGATGCTGTTTGTATCCAATGCTAATTATGCTTCCTCAAGAGGGGCTGCCTAGGACGAGGAGTGAATCACTTATTAGCAAATTTACTCTTAAACAAAATATTACATTAGCTATATCATACATTGGTAGAAATCTTTGTAATTGATACAAAATTGAAGTTATAGTTTCTTACATTGGTGCAGAATTTATTTGATAAAAATTTAAGATTTTCATTGGTATGAATTTTTATTGATATAAAATTGGGATTAATATTGTTACTCTCATATAGACATTGTGTCTATACAACATATTTAAGAATACGAGGCTTAGACCCAGTCCTATAACTGCGATTATAAACTGTTTTTAGACAATTAAGCAGTTCAAGTTAAGGGCCAGATAGCAAACTCATGGTTCTGAGTAATTAAAAAGGTATATTTGAGATAATTCAATTAGAAATGTCTGAGAGTCGTCAAGGCTTAGCAGTTCAGAAACGCTTTGCATAGATAAATAGTCTTCAAAGGCGTCAGAAGTCCACAGAAGGTGACGTTTGTGGACATTTCTTCATTAAAGATCATTTGACTAGAGACCTGCCTGCTCCTGACAGCACCCCCTTGGATTCTAAGAAGAAACTGAGCCTCAATGGAGTTGCTCAGTTGTTGCAAAACAGCCATTAGGCAAGAGTTGCCTCGGTTCATCTACAGACAAATGCTGTCCAGAAAGGGGCACACTGTGCAGAATAGTCGACTGAGAATCTCTGCCCAGACAGGGTGGTCAGCCCTTCACGATTCTGCATTACAAAGGTCTGTCAGATGATCCTGGGCCAGAAGGCTGAAGGCTGATCCTCCAACGGTTTGAGGATTGAGGGACTGCTCAGTGGTGATCAGTGGTCTTTATAAATTGGCTTAGTGTTGGGAACTATGTTTTGTGCTTTTCAAATTTTCAGGTAATATTAGTTGTTCTTGGATTTTTGACAGCGATGAAGACTGGTTGGAACCCAGGCTGTTTAGCATTGAGAAGGATGATAGAGACTTAGATGGTTTTCAGATGACATACAATCTAAGTCAGGTGTAGAACTATAAGTCTTTTATGTTAGGATAGATGGCAGAGTGCTTTATTGATGGACTGGATGTTAAGTGTTTCTTATACTTTATAAGTTATAGAATGGTAATAATAGTACTCAATTTATACCTGAGGGGAAAAAGCCTTTTAGCTGGACAAAAAGGGGGAAATGTGGGTTGCCCTCATGCTGTCGTATTTGATGCTAATTATGCTTCCTAAGAGGGACTGCTGCCTACGTCGAGGAGTGACTCACATACTCAGGTGACTTCATCAGAACTTTCTCCCCATTGTAATTTGTAAAATAAAGGTGAGAGCCAGTGATTGGGCAGGGGAAGGGAAGATGGGGCTAAAGAGTTGGAGAACGGGGGAAGAGAAGAGGAGAGGAGGAGGAGGTGGAAGGAAGATGGAGCTGAAGCAGGTGGCCTGAGAGACCACAAGTCATAAGGGATCTCACAGCTGGGGCGTAGAGTAGTGTAGGGTAGATCTGCCCAGTCTAGGCACACCGCTTGTTTTCATATTAACTGAGTTGTGTTTTCCTTGTTTATTTGGGTTGGAGAATTTACCACAACAGCTAAGTTTTCTGGCACTGAAAAAAAAATGGAGAATAAAAGTGTTTTAAGTCTTAAAAAATTTATATACAGAGAATTTTTATTTGAGAGAGGGTTTCTCTTTGTAGCCCTGACTGTCTGGATCTCACTTATGTGGACCAGGCTGGCTTCGACCTCTCAAAGATCCACCTGCCTCTGCCTCCTGAGTACTTGGGTTAAAGGCATGCCTCACTGTACACAGCCATGAATTTTATATGTGAAATTTTTGCTTATTATATTTACAAGTAAGTAAATGGTGTAAACAAATAAAACTTGGTTTTTAAATCTCCTGTACCAAGATTTTGATCCAGATTGAATTACTAAAATTATTAATTAGGGGCTAAAGAGACTACTCATTGCTACCAAGCCTAATGACCTGAGTTTAATCCCCAGAACCCAAGTGTTGGAGGAAGAGAACTGACTCCCACAAGCTGTCCTGACCTCCATACACACACCATGGCATGCTGCATTAATGTGCACACACACACACATGCGCACACACACACCACACACACCACACACACACACACACACACACACACACACACACACACATTGCAGTTTGCCCTGGGGTTATCTGTATTTGATGCTCATTCCACTGCCCCAAGGACAGCTGCCTAGTCATGTACTCAGGACTCACAGGACTTCACCAGAACCTTCCCCCCATTTCATTTGTAAAATATAGGTGAGGGCAAGAACAGGAGAGGAGGCCTGTCGTTGGATGAGAAGGAAGGATGGGCAGGAGAAGAGTTTGAAGGAAGAGGAGGAGATGAGAACAGAAGAGGTAGAGAGAGAGAGTAGCCGGTAGACAACATGGAAGGTGGTGTTAAGATTCCGCTCTGTGTATTTACAGTTGTTATTAATGTTCTTAAGGGATGGATGGTACTGGGCTTTGTATGTTTTGGTGGGCAATTATATCTTATCAATTGGGTCAAAGGTTATTGTGTTGTGTGTTCTTTCATGTGTAGATTTAAGTGAAATGGTGTGTGGGGCAGCTGATCTGGGTGTGTGTTTCTGGCATGGAAACCTGCCCTGGGAACTGGATAGGTAGAGAGATTGCTGATGGCTCAGAGAGAGGCCTTCGGCAGTGTGATATGGGACAGAGCAGAGCAGGTGAGAGGCTTTGCTGACTGAGAATTAAGATATCCAGCTGATATCTTGGGGCACTGCAGTGTAGACCTAGTGGGGGATAAAAGTTACCTTTTATATTTTGTAATATTTTTACAAGAGATGGCACCCAAAAGGTTGTAATTTAACAGGGAGGATTTAGCTAGGTTGAGTTATACAATCATAATTTCATTTGGTAGCTAGGCTGGGATCATATCTTTGCTTTAGTATAGAATTTATTTGTTAAAAAAAGTTTAAAAGTACAAGATTTAGAGCCAGTCCTTCTATTGATGTCATTACAAACTTCTGAGTTGAATACACATGTGAGTTAAGGGCCAAATAGCAAATTCATAGCTCTGAGTTTGTGAGAGTACCTTCAAGATAATATTAAGATAAAAGACAGCATTTTACTTTACAACAACACACACACGTAAGTAGATGTTAAAAATAAGTAAATAAAATGATTAGTTTTCTTTACTGTAGTAGTTACATACATGTCTATGTGACTTTCTTTAAAGCCCATACTTCATTTAGTGTAGCTAAACGGAGTCTTACTATGTACCAAGAGGATTCTTGAATGCATGGGCTCAAGCTATCTTCCTAACTTAGCTTCTAAAGTAACTGAACTTCAGGAATACACCACCATGTCCATCTTAAATATGTTTCAAAATTAATTTTAGGCATAAGCTTTTTACTGAGATTATATTTGTTTATGAGATAAGAATGTTTGCTTTGCTCAGTGGTGTTGATGGCACAGGCCTTTAATCCCAGCACTTGGGAGGCAGGTGGATCTCTGAATTTGAGACCAGTCTGATCTACATTCTGGGATGGCTAGAGCTACACAGAGAAACTCTGTCTTGAAAAACAAACCAAAAAGAAGAATTTTTGTTTTACAGTTCAAATATCTACAGATGAGTTGACTCAGTTCATATATTTTACTTTTATGGATGTAAGCCGGAGAAATGTTGCTGACATAAACATGTAGATGGTAATGAGAAGGGTTTTATTACAGCAGTAACACTCAATTATTTGAATTTCTGAAGCACATGCCAAAATTACATCATGATCTGTCATCAAAAATTATTCTTAATGATCTGTCAACTGACATATCAGTTAGGTACTCTAAATTTTGTGGGAGGTAAAAAATTGGAAAGTATTTGACTGACAAATCTAACAAACAATATTACTATTTAGTCTTTTTTTCTAGCTTTATCTAATGAATATGTGTTCTGTTTCCTTTTTTTCTTTTTTTTTTCTTTTTTTTTTTTTTTTTTTTACTTTTTTTTTTCCAGAGGAACCTCTCCAGTTTACCTGCTATATTTGAGCTGAGGACCGAACCCAGGGCCTTGAGCTTGCTAGGCAAGCGCTCTACCACTGAGCTAAATCCCCAATGCCTACCTGCTGTATTTGAAATATCCTGACAATACATTCTGTTGGCTTTCCTAAAAACAGTTGCTTTTAGACAGGTTCTTGCTATGTGCCTCATCTGTCCTGGAACCCACTGTGTAGACCAGGCTAGCCTTGAATTTAGAGAGTTCTGCCTGCCCTTTCTCCCGAGCTTGTGTCCCCTGAGCACTAACACATCTGGCTTGGTTTGTTGCAGTTGTTGTTTGAGGCTTGTAGGCTAGGGTAGCTTCAGGTTCAGTGTATAACTAAAGCTGGTGTTGGTCTTGATCCTCCTGTCTCTGCTTCCCTTGTACTTGGAATTACAGGCATGTATCAACATGGCCTGGTAAAGTTTCCATTAAAGGAAACATTTAATACTCCTACATTTAGGGGCTGGAGAGATGGCTCAGTGGTTAAGAGCACTGACTGTTCTTCCAGGAGTCCTGAGTCCAATTCCCAGCAACCACATGGTGGCTCACAACCATCTGTAATGGGAGCTGATGCCCTCTTCTGGTGCGTCTGAAGACAGGCACAGTGTACTTATATACATAAAAATAAATCTTAAAAAAAAAAAATACTCCTATATTTAGTTAGGAGTCAGTGAAATCTAATTTGGGTTGTTTGTTCGATTTAAGTACTTGTTGAGATAATTCATTTTCCTTAAAACTCAGCTATTCATAAGGTACAGTTGGGGGTGGTTTTTACATTTTCATAGAATTATACAGCCTAGGCCTAAAATACACTTCCATTATTTTCTAAAATGGAGTTAACTTTCATCAGAACTTCCTCCCAGTTTTCCTCTCTCAGTTCCTTCAGTAAGCATGCTTGCAGGAATCATCTAGGTTATATTATAATGTGTGTGGGTGCATGTGTGTCTGTCTGTATATATGTGTGTATTTATGTGTCTGTGTGTCTGTATGTGATGGTTTGATGGGGATCATGGTCTAACCAGTGTTAGGCGAGGACTTTACCACTGAGCTGTACATGCAACCTTTATTCTCCGTTTTTATGGTTGAATAATATTCATTTGTATAGCTGTCCAAAATTACCTGGTTTTGGTTTTTTGTTTGTTTGTTTGTTTGTTTGTTTGGGTAGGCACTGTCCCTGACTTGGTATCTGGTGATCCCTAGCATCCTGTTTTCCAACAGGCATTGGAGGATTTGTTAAAAATAGTAAACTCTGATGGTCTGTTTACTTTTCCACCATAACCACACTGTGTGACTTTCGCTCTCCATTAGCGGCCTGCAGACCTTTTGTAGTAGAATGATTTGGGTTTTTTTAGTTTTAATTGGATTTGTGATCTACAAGTTTATGTTCAAGGCTTGTGTTATTTTATTCTTTTTAGTAAAGGTTTATTTAACCAAATTAAGTAGTAAACAGTTCTACTTTCCCAATTAAGTCTTAAACAAACTTCAGATTATGTTCCAGATGTTTAATGAGGGCTTTGCTGGATACATCCACATCGTCCACTCACATTCCACATTCCAATAGTTTACCATGCTCTAAGTCGCACACCGTCACCGTAGTCTAAGAACTCTGCCGCCCTCTTAAACACTTTACCCATTATGGATGCTGTCCTCCCCTTTCCTCTCCTCACCCCACAGCCATAGGCAACCACCAGACCGCTTTCTGTGCACCAGTTTGCCTCCACTGGGTGTCTCATATAAACATTCATCATTCATTCTGTGTGTGTGTGTGTGTGTGTGTGTGTGTGTGTGTGTGTGTGTGTGTGTGTGTGTGTGTCTACACTAGGGCAAGCATGTGGAAGTCAGAGGACAACTCACTGTAGTTGGTTCTCTTCCACAGGTAGATGCTGGGACCAAATTTAGGTCATTATTACACTTGGCAGCAAATGCTTTTACCCATCTCACTGTCCCCCTCACTACTTGGTAGCAAAATATTTTTAAGGTTTGATGCTGGAAAAAATATTTTATTGTGAAGTTCTTCAGCTACTCACTTAATAGTAGGATCATCTCCATTTTGTTGGTTGTTATGAGTAATGCTCTTGTAGGTGGTTCCATTCTCGTGTCGGCGAGTTTTCAGTTCTCTTTGGTGTATTGCTAGCGGTTGGATCACCAGGTCACATGCTAGCTCTGCTTCACCTTCAAAGGGTTCGTTTATTTTTACTTATGAGTGTGTGCGTGCCAGCTGGGTTGTATGTGAAGCACATGCGTTTGTGAAGTGAGAAGAGGGAATTGCAGGCAGTTGTAAGCCATCTATTGTAGGTGCTGGGTTCCAAACTCAGGATTTTTGCTAGAGCTTACATGCTCTTAACCTCTGAGCCATCTCTCCAGCCCCTGCTTCACCCTTTAAAGAACTATCAGGCTGTCTTCCAAAGCGGCTGCACTGTTTTATATTCCTGGAATCCATCTGTGATGGTTATGACTCCCTCATGTATATCCCAATGTTTGATTTTGGTCTAAAACATTTGTTATTTTAAATGAATGAAACTTTTTAAATTTACATGTAATTTAAAGTGGGGAGTAGGTAGGCATAAAGCCATTCCTACACACAGTTCTACAGCATTCCTATCAGTTGGAAGCTCACATCAGCTCACATAATTCTGCAAATTTCTTCACCATTTATATTGCTAAGCAGTGGTGTTGGACAGGGTCTCACTAGTTAGCCTTGTCTAGTTCTGCAGTCCATATTCTCTTGCCTGGTGGAAAATGAGTGTTAAATAATAATACCACAAGAATCCGAGTCCTGCATCCTGTGGCAGTTTCAAGGGTCAGTCCTGAGGTGAGAACCATCATTCCCTCCCTCTGCATGGCTGACATTACATCTGAAGTCAGAACCCCCAAGGTTGGAGTTCTCTGTTCCCAACAACACTCTTGACTATCAACAAAAATAGATAAAATAGCTAAACATTGGTAGTCCTGCCAAGAGTTTTTGGTGCTGTGACTGAAGAAATTTCACCTACGCCCATGCCATAATTTACTTGTTTTGTTTGATATTCTGGAACACTGTGTGGTAATAATATTCTGAATGGATGGAAAGTAAAAGATTTCATTATTTATATTAGAAAGGACAAAGAGGCATATGAAGAGGAAAATGAGAAAGGTCTAACCTCTGCACATATGCCATGAGTGCCCCCATTAATGAATAAGTAATTTTAAGCTATAGGCAAGAAAGCATACAACATACATTTACTTGGTAGGGCAGTGGCAGAAAAAGAAAAGAAGAGACGTGGTGAGCAGTAAAATGGGATGAGTGACTAGTTGGTCACAGAGGCAGAGCTAGATGTTCCAAGAAACCTATCATGGGAGGGAAAGGGAAAGGAGAGAGAATATGGGGCCAGGAGAAGCACTTAGTGCCCGTAGAATTGTTTACAGAAGGGAGGAATTCACAGAAGAGTCTAGAAGGAAGACAGAAGGCAATACAGAGAATGAACCAAGGAAATGTAAAGGGTTAATGAGTGCCAAGAGCAGTCATCCAGAGAAGGACACTTGTGTCAGTCACCACATTCCCTTTGCAGCCCAGAGCAAAAGAAAGTGCCCATGGTCGCTTCATTCATTCATTCATTCATTCATTCATTCATTTATGTGTTTGTTTACTTATTTTCCTTAATTTATCTTTTAGCCATCTCTGATGCTTGTTTTTATTTGTGTTTTTGAGACAGAGTCAACTATTGTCATCTCTGCTTTCCAAAAAAAAAAAAAAAAAACAAAAAACTATGTGTATGTGGGGGGCAGTGGTTTGAACGTATCTATGCAAGTGTCTATGCTGGTGTGTGCATGTGCCAGGCATACGCACCTGGTGTCTTTCAACTACTGTTGAGACAGGGTGTCCTGATGAACGTGGAGCTTACCAGTTAGGCCAGACTAATCACTAATCGCCTGGCTGGCCAGATGAGTCCTGAGATCCTCCTGTCTTCACATGCCTGTGACAATATTCCTGGAGTATGCCACTGGGGATCCAAATTCAGGTCCTCCTGATTATACAGCAAGCACTTTACCCACAAGCCCCACTTCTGCTTCCAGTCCACATCACCTCTGACCCTGTGCTTTGACTTGCCTTTAGTGTACAGTTCAGACCGCTGTCATCTAGTCTGTAGACATCCTTCTTCATCACCATTTTTTTATCATTAATTTTTTTTTTTTTTTTTTTGGTTCTTTTTTTTGGAGCTGGGGACCGAACCCAGGGCCTTTTTTTTCCTTTTTTACCACTGGGCAAAAACCCCAACCCCTAATCATTAATTTTTTTTTTTTTTTTTTTTTTTTTTTTCGGAGCTGGGGACCCGAACCCAGGGCCTTGGCTTCCTAGGCAAAGCGCTCTACCACTGAGCTAAATCCCCAGCCCCTAATCATTAATTTTTAACGTAATGTCCATTTCAGTGTTTCCTTTTGTCACTGGCCAGAGATAATGCTTAACATAAGACAGCTTGTTAATGAGGTTTGCAGGTGGAAAAAAATCAATATTTAAGATTTGAAGATGCCGCCATAACAGGATCATAGACTGGAGAGCTCAGACAACAGAAATTTATTTCTCGTGGTTCTGGATTCTGAAAAAAGATCAAAATTCCAGCTCATTCTTTGTCTTGTGGGGTCCCTCTCCCTGTTTTATACTTGGCAGTATTGACATTGGAGCCATATGTACTAGGGAGGGAAGGGTCAGTGAGATCTCTGGGTAGTTTTGTTTTTGTTTTTGATTTTTTTCTTTAAGATTTATTTAACTATGTCTACATATGCACACATCCTTGTGTATGTGTGGGTACCCATGAAGGCCAGAAGAGAATGTTGAATCTTTTAGAGTTAGTTACAGATGTTTCTGAGATGTCTAATGTGGGTGTTGGATTCCAAATTCCAGTCCTCTGATAGAGCAGTAACTAGTCTTAACAGCCAATCTCTCTCTTCAGCTCCTCTGTTTTGATAAGGACCCTGATCTCCTTGGTGACTCTACCTCCCCACCTAATTACCTCCCAAAGGCCCCACCTCCTAATGCTATATCATTGGGGGAAGCATTTTGGGTGAAAACATTCAGTTAGTGGTAATGGATACAACTGTATTTTCTCATGAGAATTAAATTTATGTTTGGATCTTCTTTTAGGTTTAGCATGAGCTTTAACAGACACAATCTGAAATACTATGTATTACCAAAGAAGCCCAAGAAAGTGGCACTTGATTGCCTAGAGTGGATCAGAAAGCATCACCCTTGTGAGTACAGTTGCGTAATTAAAAGTCTTTTCGGGGTTGGGGATTTAACTCAGTGGTAGAGCGCTTGCCTAGCAAGCGCAAGGCCCTGGGTTCGGTCCCCAGCTCCGGAAAAAAGAAAAGGAAAAAAAAAAGTCTTTTCTACATATACTATACTACAATGGAATATATGAAATTGCATGTTAACATTTTCTTTTGCATTATGATAGCACCAACTTGCTATTTGTGGGGAATATTATAATTTTGAAATCTCATTTAGCTAGATAACAATAAATCCTAACAAAAATATATTAAGTATGCCTCCTACACACTAACATTGTCATTCTTGGTGTCAGTGTCTTTCTCTGGCACATCTCAGTGTCTGAATAGCACAGCCCCTCTTTAGAGCCTTCTCCCGAGTGTGTTTGCCCTTGAGTTATGTTAGCTAAAATGAGTGTCTGACATTTGTAACAGCTTTCATGTGACCCATCTTCAACATCTTCATCATTGTCTCAGGGCTTTTGTAAACTTAGAAAGCACTTTTAATCGTTGTATTTATTTCATAGTTCTCTATCTTAATTATCCTCTATGTTTTCTACTGAGTGTCTTTTGTACCAAAACT
The DNA here is from genome assembly GCF_011064425.1 of Rattus rattus. Lineage (NCBI taxonomy): Eukaryota > Metazoa > Chordata > Mammalia > Rodentia > Muridae > Rattus > Rattus rattus. Next base: position 119,764,989 of record NC_046155.1, read on the forward strand.
TTGAGCATTGCTCCATGTACTGTTTTATTTCTTATGTTCGTTTCCTGGAAGGCAACTGAGTCAAGGGTATTTGCCGAGCTCTTGATAGTTTTTGCCATATGTTTCTACAAAATTTGTATCAAGGTAGCTCCCCACTGTTGAGTCAGTGTGAGAGCCCAGGATTAGTCCTGGGCACCCTCAGAGGAGCAGGGTTACAAGTCCAGTCTTATTTTCTGTGTTCACAAATTCCTTGCTTGAACTGTTCTGCATGAGCATCCTGTATCATAAGAATGCTGTAAAGCTCTGTTTACAGGGCCATGTATTTCCAAGAACATGTGCAAATATGTTGTTATTTAAGTGAAAATTTTTGACTCCTCAATATTCTTTGGACTTCTTGGCAGATGACTCGGGGATAATTTACTGCCTCTCCAGGAAGGAATGTGACACAATGGCCGACACCTTACAGAGAGAAGGTCTTGCTGCTCTGGCTTACCATGCAGGTCTTAGTGATTCTGCCAGAGACGAGGTGCAGCACAAGTGGATCAACCAGGACAACTGCCAGGTGATGCTTGCAGAAGTCTGCAGATGTGGAGCAGCAGTTTTGTGTGTACATAATACAGGTTTTGTAATTGAAGCCAGGGCAACCCTCCTGCCTCCACCTCTTACCTGGCTTTGCTGTGAAAGAGAGAGAGAGAGAGGGGGAGAGAGAGAGAGAGAGAGAGAGAGAGAGAGAGAGAGAGAGAGAGAGAGAGAGAGAGAGAGAGTGTGCGTGTGTGTGTGTGTGTGTGTGTGTGTGTGTGTGTGTGTGTGTGTGTGTGTGTGGTGGGTGGGGAATGTGGCATGCACATGCAAGTTACATGTTGTGTGGTCAGAGGACAGCTGGTAGGAGACTGTTTTTTCCTCCCACCATGTGGGTCCCAGGTATGAAACATGTCTTCAGGCTTGGCAGCTCTCTGAGCTTGTTTTTTTTTTTTTTTTTCCCCGGAGCTGGGGACTGAACCCAGGGCCTTGCGCTTTCTAGGCAAGCGCTCTACCACTGAGCTAAATCCCCAACCCCAGTCTGAGCTTCTTTTTATCTTAATGGTAATAAACATCCAAGTAAGACTGATATCGAATCCATGAGGCAGTGAGTAACTTGAGAATGTTACTCATTCTAAAAGAGATGACAATTGAAGCAAGGGCTAAAATGTTATTTTTAGTAATAGAGAATAGGGATTCATCCTAGGAATAATAATTGCATCCAAGGAACACTTCAGCTGAGTAGTAGACACAGATGAAGTAGTCAAATGTATTCTACATTACTTCATGAGATACATGTACCAAACACACAGGGCAGTCTTCAGAATTGCAAGAGGGAAAAAATAACAAAAGCAGAACCCCGTGTGGTAGCCCATTCCTGCAATCCCCACACTCAGGTGGCTGAACCAGGAGGTTTGCCAAGGGTTCTAGACCAGCCTAGGCTATAATGTAAGACCCTACTTTAAAAAGGGGGGAAAAAATCAAATTGGAAAGTAGGGGGGTTTTTTTTGGGTTATCTTGACTAAAGTAAGTACAGATTTCAATCTGTATATTTAATCAAAATTCCAATATTTTTTCCTTGAAGAACTTTTATAAAATTTTTCTAGATGAATATTCAAGTGAAGATAAGAGTTTGGCAGTAAAGACAATAACATGACTGGGTGGTGGCAGGCACCTTAGTCCCAGCATTTGGGAAGTAGAGGCAGGCAGATCTTTGAGCTCAAAGCCAGCCTGGACTACAGAATAAGTTCCCGGACAGCCAGGGTTTCAAAAAACAAAGCAAGAATAATAACATGAATACTGTTTGCAGTATATTACATGTAAAAACAATAAATGATAAAGTTTAATATTTAATTGAGAAATGGGGTTTGAAATGTAGTCCATGCATAGGGCCCTGAGTTCAGTCCTCATCACCACATAAAACTGTATATGGCCATAGAAGCCCATAACCTCCATGCTCAGGAGGTGACGACAGGAGCATCAGAAGTCCAAGGTCATCCTCAGCTACTTGCAGAGTATGAGGCTAGCCTGGTCTACATGAGACCCAATCTCAAAAAAAGAAAGAGAAAGGAAGGAAGGAAGATGAGGGGTTGCTTAATGTTTAAAAATACACTGCTCTTGTAAAGGACTCAGGTTTGGTTCCCAGCACCCATATAGGCGCTCACAGCTACTTACAACTCCAGCATGAGTTCCAGCCTCTGTGGGCACACGTTTGCAGCACATGCATACAGCACATATACTTCTGTTTGTTTTGAAACAGGGTCTTTCTATGTAGTCTTGACTGTCCTAGGACTTGCCATGTAAACCAAGCTGGTCTGGAACTCACAGATCTGCCTTTCTCTGTCTCCCAAGTGCTGTGATTAAAGGCATGTGCCACCATTGTAGTTTTGAAAGATAAAAAGCTGTTCAATTATGGCATTGGTTACCTGACTTTAAAAAAATTACTTTAGATTCTGTTTTGTTTGGTTTGGTTTGTTTTTTTTTTTTTAATATTTATTAATTTATTTTATGTGAGTACACCATCACTGTCTTCAGACACACCAGAAGAGGGCATCAGATTTCATTACAGGTGGTTGTGAGCCACCATGTGGTTGCTGGGATTTGAACTCAGGACCTTTGGAAGAGCAGTCAGTGCTCTTAACCCCTGAGCCATCTCTCCAGCCCTTGTTTGTTTTTTTGAGGCAGGATCTCACTGTGTAGCCCTGGCTGTCCCAGAACTCACTCTGTAGATGAACCTGACCTCAGACTCAGAGATTCACCTGCCTCTGCCTCCTGAGTGCTGAGATTAAAGGCAAGCGCCACCACTGCCAGGCTGAGGTTAGATTCTTTACCAAAATAAAAATATACAGGGCTGGAGAGATGGCTCAGTGGGTAAAGGAGCTTACTATCAAAAACGACCACCTGAGTTGGACCCAGGGACCCACATGGTGGAAGGATAGAATTAATTCCCACAAGTTACACTTGGACCTCATACATGTAGTATGTGTGGTACATGCACATGTATGCACACACACACATACTAAATAAATGTAGTAAAGTAGAATACAACATCGAACTAGGTCTAATGGTACATGATTGAGCTTTCCATGAATTCCAGACCAGCTTGATTGTAGTGATTACTTGACCAATCAAGGCAACACAGATGAGTAATTTTTAACAAGGGCCTGGAAGGATGGTTCAGTGGTTAAATTACTCACTGTTCAAGCATAAAGCCCGGAGTTCAGCTTTCCAGAACCTTATAAATGGCCCACCTCTAATTAGAGAACTGGAGAGGTGGACTTGGGCTCACCAGGACATGTGGTATAATCAGATTAATTCTAGGGAGATGAGATCTGGGACCCTGCCTCAGCAGATAAGGTATAGAGTGATCGAGAAAGACTACGCACAAGCACTAGACACAAACACTACACACAAGCACTAGACACACAAGCACTCGAGAGGAAGGAAACAGCCATGCGTGGTTGTGCATGCCCTTATATAACAGCACTGGTAGTAGAGACAGGAAGATCTTAGAGTTCACTGACTATCCAGCCTCGCTAGCTTCCTTTTCAGTGGAAGACAGTGCCTCAGGCCAGTGATGTAGAAAAGGCCCCATTGTTCTTCTCTGGTCTCCGCATGCACACACATAGGGATACAGACCTACATACTCATGTGCAGGCACCACAACTGTATATTACATAGCGCATAGGAATGTAGACATGCATACTCATGAGCGTGCTCCACATATGTACAACACACAACACAACAGCGTCTGCGTACATACAATACATTTTATTTTAATAGAGGTTAAGTGGAAAGTACTGATTGTGATTGATGTTTTATTATTTATATACTCTTGAGCAATGAAAAAATCTAAGCTTTAAAAACATGCCTGGGAAAAAAGAATTGCTAACAATGTCTCAAAAACTAAGCATGTGCACACGGGTAAATAGAAGGTAAATGATAACAGGAATTGTATCTTCAGCATATAAAATATAAGACATTAAATTTTTTTTGGTTAAAATATATATGAGCCAAGTATGGTGGGCACATCTTTTTTTTTTTTTTTTTTCTTTTCTTTTTTTCGGAGCTGGGGACCGAACCCAGGGCCTTGCGCTCGCTAGGCAAGTGCTCTACCACTGAGCTAAATCCCCAACCCCGGTGGGCACATCTTTAATCATAGCTCTTGTGTGAGTTTGAGGTCTATCTGATATGCATAGCAAGTTCCAGCATAGCCAGGACTATATAGAGAGAGACCCTGTCTCAATAAATAAATAAATAAATAAATAAATAAATAAATAAATAAATAAATAAATAAATATAATTAGAAAGAATGAGTGTAGCCTCAAGTTTAAAAGCAACACAGAAATAAGGATGTTAGAGTTCAACAAAGCCATTTTCTTCCAGTTATGTAAGTGTTGCTAAGTGAGCATGGGAGCTTATGCCTGTGATCCCCTCACTTGGGAAGCTGAGGAGTTTGAAGCCAACTTGGGCCAAGGGAGAGCCTGTCATAAATAAAAACAAAAGGAAGAACTTTCAGGAGTGATTGGGGTAACCTGTGCCCTGTGCCTCACAGCCATGCACTCACCTAACTAACCTGGGGGCTGCAGCTTGCCTCATGGATTCTGTGTCACTCTGGAGCTACTGAGGGCCAGCATCTCATTTCTGCAGCCGTTGGTGCTCACTCCCCATCATCAGAGGCTGCAGTGAGCTTTCTTTTGCCTGGAACATTTCCTTTCTTTTTGTTTTTTGTTTTTTTTTTTTTTTTTCAATTTTACGTACATTGGTGTTTGGACTGTATATGACTGTGTGAGGGTGTCAGATTGCTTGGAACAGAAGTTACAGACAGTTGTGAGCTGTGGATGCTGGAACTGATGTGGGTGCTGGGAACTGAACCTGGGTCCTCTGGGAGAGCAGCCCATGCTCTTAACTGTTAAGTCATCTCTACAGCTCCAGACATGTCCTTTTCATCAAAGAGCCATAGGTTTAATGTATGAGTAACCTTGAGTACAAGCCAGTCAGTGCATCCTATGCTAATGGTATACTGATTACTGACCCTGTGCCTCTTTTACTCATAGCGACAAAATCATGTCATTAGCCTTAGTGTGACTACTAGATATTTCTGTCACATTTGTAATGCTATTCTTGCAATAGCAAGTAATTTTTTTAAGTGCTTGAAAAAGATAACTTTATTTGTATAATGTAATTTTACCTGAATATACAGTATTTTGGACTTGATCAAATTAAGTCCTAGATTTTCAACTGAAATACTCTCTTATTTTTTTATTTTTTGTATTATATATATGGGGATGGGGAATGTACACATGTGAATGCAGGCACCCTCAGTCCAGAAGACATGTTGGATTTTCCCCTGGGCTGGAGCTACAGGCAATTGAGGAACTGCTTACCAAGCCCAGCTTGTTTTGTTTTTGATCCTCCACATGTGTGAGCAGGTGCCCGCAGAAGCCAGAAGAGGCTACTGGATCAGCTGCAGTTTACGGGCAATTGTGAGCTGCTCGCCTGGGTGCTGGAAACTGAGCTCAGGTGCTCTGTAAGAGCACTTCACCCTCTCAACAACAGCTCCATCTCTTCAGGCCTCAAATAGATACTCTTGAAAACAAATTTGTCAAGCTCCTAAAGACTGACTGTTGTCTAGCTCCCACTGAGTCACCTGTGTGGGCCAAGGAGAACAGTCTACTGTTTGTTCTACTTTGTTTTTACAGTTTTTGTCGTTTCTGTTTTCTTTCTGTATAAGCAACGTACGCTTTTATCTACAGTTAAAATTGCATAAGCTTTTCTTTGAAACCAGCTGTTGAATAGCTTGAGTTAGCCTGCGATCACTTGGTTCCATGTTGAAGCACTAGAGCAGATGAGAACACGGTTGTTTCTGAGTCTGGGAAGAGCTAGCAGCAATTACCTCTGAGGGCTACACACCACCGTGGAGCCCAAGCCATCACTTATGCACCTTAACTTGGATGCCATGGCTATGTAGGCAACACCCACCATGCATGCCGGTCAGAAACAGTGGACAAACTATCAGCACACAAGGGTCTGCTTGCAGTTGGTTCAGGATCCATCTGATGGTAATACCAAGTCCACAGAAGGATCCTGCCACCCTGAGCAGGATCTTCTACCTTTTTGGATCTGAATAGAATCGTAAGTTACCAATATGGAAATCTCACCTTGGTCATGCTAAATACTGTTGTGCACAGTTATTTTAAATTGTTGTTTGGTGCATTATGAGTCTGATAGTCTTGTCTTTTCATATCAGGTTATCTGTGCAACCATTGCATTTGGAATGGGAATCGACAAACCTGACGTGCGATTTGTGATTCATGCATCTCTTCCTAAATCTGTGGAGGGTTATTACCAAGAATCCGGCCGAGCTGGGAGAGACGGGGAAATATCTCACTGCGTGCTTTTCTATACCTATCATGACGTGACCAGACTGAAGAGACTTATAATGAGTAAGCCACGTACCACATTCTGTCTGTCATGGTCCATCTCATGAGAACAGCCTGCCCTGCTGTTGTAGTACTTGGGTCCTGTTCTCATTAAACAGTCATAGAAAAGTGAAGGCATTTAATATGTATTATACAGTTTATTTGGTTTATCATAAAGGTACTACATTTTTGTTTGTTAAAGTCAAGTGATACTGACACACACAAAGCAGTGTTTCCAGACCAGGCAGGAAACCTCCAGAAAGTAGCTTCCTCTATTCCCTTCCAGACCCAGCATTATGCACCCTTACATATCACGCCACTTCCAGGAAAATAATGGACTCTCTTGTAGGGAGTTCGGGTTGATGGGGAGTTGGGGAGGGCCAGGTATAGAAGCATGTGACTGAGTCTCACTTGCTGACGTGGGAGAATTGCTTGAACCTAGGAACTGAATTGATTATGAGACTGGTCCAGGCAACAAAATGAAACCCTGTCTCAGAAAAACTGGGAGGGATAGTGAGGCCCAGTCTTAGAGGGAGGAGGGAAGGAAAAAGGAAAGGAGGGGCAATAGGGCCCAGTTCCCCTGTGTGGCCCTCTTCTAGTTTACCCTTCCCATTAGAGGCAGGCAGCATCTTGTATTTGCTGTTCCCTTTCCCAGGTGGCTTAAAATGTAAATGGTCCGCCAGAGATGTCCGGTGGTTAGACGCTTGTCACCAAGCCTGATAACCTGGGCTCAGTAACCCTTCACACATATGAGATAGCATATGTACATACATGCTCATATTGATGTGCATTTGTACACATAAGTAAAATATAAAAGTAATTTATTTTAGACTTATGTGTATATTTATTATAATTGGCATTATATAGTGTTACAGAAAATTGCATAATGTTGTTATTCAGGGTTTGCTAAAGCAGTTCTCTCTTAATAACTATTTAAGCCTTTTTACTGACTTTCACTGTCATCACCATGCACCATCCCAGCCTTGTACAGGCGCCTTTCAACATTTGTACAGTTACATATATCAGGTCAGTTTCAGCTGTCTTAGCAGGCCAGATAAATCTGTATTTTAGAATTTGATTTTATCTTTTGTGCTCCTTTCTTAAGTGCGTTTTGTAATCCTGTCCGTGTGTCTTTGAGACTGGTGTCATTTATGCTGGCCCAGGTCCTGAGCATAGGAAATGGCACTGGCCTCAGGAACTCTGTGAAAAAGTGAGCTACAAGTAGATTTTGTTTTGCCCCCACGATACTTGAGGGAGCATTTATGGAGGAACAGCCTGCGCCCTGTGGCGTCGGTGTAGGGTGGGTTCATCTGCACTTCCCTTGTTAGGGCAGTTGTTGGTTGGGTTGGCTTTTGTTTTATTTTGCTTTGCTTTTGTTTTTCGAGACAAGAGTGTTGGTTTCTTGTTGTTTTGGTTGGATGTTGGTTTTGTTGGTTTTCTTTTAAGATACCTCTCACTTTGTACAGCCCAAGTTGGCCTTGAACTTGTCATCCCCTGCCTCAGTCCTTTCAGTGCTGGGATTGTAGCAGTGAGCCACCATCCACCTCATGCTGTCTTTTTTTTTTTTTTTTTTTTTTTTTTTTTTTTGTTCTTTTTTTGGGAGCTGGGGACCGAACCCAGGGCCTTAAGCTTCCTTAGGTAAGCGCTCTACCACTGAGCTAAATCCCCAGCCCCCACCTCATGCTATCTTAAAATGCTTTATTACCTGTCGGCTCATTTTATCTTTTCTCAGCTCTAAACTCTGAGACTGTTACTTACCTATTGCAGAGAAGATAAGATGGAGAAGTAGTGAGCACAGGTCCCTAATCTTCAGGTTCATCTAACCACAAAGCCTGAGCGCGACCGAGCGTTCACTGCACCAAGCGGACACTCAGCACAAAGCAATGCGCTGTCACACTGGGGATGGCTGACTCTTCCACACAGCCTGACGAGCCGTCTTCCACTTATGGAGGCTGACTGATTTCAGCTTTATGATAGCTTGATATGTTCAATCAAGCCATACTTTAAATTTTAGTAGTAGGAGGCTTGGGAGGAGGGCTCTAATTTTTTTAATTAATTAATTTGTTTGTTTTATGTATGAGTATTCTATCTGTATGTACACCTGCATGCCAGGAGAGGGCATCAGATCACATTATAGTTGGTTGTGAACCACCATGGTGGCTGGTGATTGATCTCAGGACCTCGGAAGAGCATCCATTGGTCTTAACTGTTGAGCCATCTCTTCAGCCCTATTTAAATTTTATTTTATATATGTATGTAAATGCCTGAATGTATATGTGAACCATATGTGTGCCTGGTGCCTGTGAAAACCAGAAGAGGGCATCAGATTCCCTGAAACTAGAGTTAGAGCTGAATCTCTTCTGCCATGTGGGTGCTGAGAACCAAACCCACCTCCTCTCTATGGCAGCAAGTGCCCTAACCACTGAGCTACCGCTCCACCCCCTCCATTTTTATGAGTAGTGATTACCTTGTGATGTGGGGGGTTGGCAGCCTCAGCTTGAAATCAGTCTTAAACCCACCAGGGACAGTGACCAGCAGTTTGCGCCTGCTATGTTACTTGCCTCAGATCTTCAGGTACATTAAGTGCGTGTCCTATGTATATTTTCAACTCAAAAACAGGCTTATCAAAATATGATCTTTCTTTATTCTAAAAAAACACTTGTATTATTAAGTCTAAGTATTTAAATCATGATAGCTTAGCAACCATTTGAAAAAAGAATACTCAGAAGCTGGAAGTAAAATAGTGATTTGATTCTTTAGTAATCATGATTGCCTATTGATGGAAAGTATACATTGGTGAGTGTTTTTAAATTGCATTTTAATTTATTTCCTGTGTTTGCATGCACATGTGCATGCCACAGTGCATGTGTGGTGGTCAGAGAACAACGTGTGTGAGTTGGTTCTCTCCTTCCACTATGTGAGTTCCAGGAATTAAGCCCAAGTTATCAGGCAGAGCAGAGAGCAGCTACCTTGCTCAGCATCTCACCAGCCCCATTTCTTCCTCTTAAGCCTTGACTCAAATAGCTCACTCGCACTCCTCGCTTCTGTTTTGTGTGAGCACACAGAAGGGGTGATAGGGGTCAAATCCAGGGCTGCATGTGCGTGCTAGGCAAGCATTGTACCACTGAATCCACTGAATGACATCCCCAGGCCTGGGGGCTTCCCCCCTCCTCCAGCCTTGGGGCTGTTTGTTGGGTGGTTGTGGTAGGGCTCTCAACCTTGAAATCCTAGCTGGCCTAGAACTCACTGTGTAGACCAGTCTGGCCTTGTACTTTCCGAAATATGCCCGTGTCTGTCACCTCAGTGCTAGAACCAGTCCTGGTTTTTTTGAGACAGATTCTTACTATGTAACCCAAGCTTGTATCAAACTCATGATCCTCCTACCTCATTACTGAGCTGTGATTGCAGACATTTACCACCAGACTTGTCATATTTGCTTTACTCCACTACAACACAGCAACCAATAGTTCCAGCTTCACAAGCCTGTGACTCCACCACACACATATTACATTACATTGCATTACATTACATTACATATCACGAGCGTCCTCAAATGAGCAGTTTGGGCAGTGTGCAACAGATGTAGGTGTTGCTACTCCCCTTAAATCTAGGACATCCCGTCTCTGAGTTCCCTAGAAGTCCCTAGACTCTTGACCACTGTTTCAGAAGCCCTAGTACACCAGGACTTCAGCTGTGGGTACTGCCCGCTTCCTCTAGATACCCCACTTAGACGCGTCTGCTTAGAGAGGAAGTATTAGCTCTGTCACGGGAAGACTAAAAATGTAAAGAGACTTTCAATTTGATAAAAAAAGAAACATTTTAGGATGAAATAGCTTATGCCATTTCAAAATCCTAGTATTTTGGAGGCTGAGGCAGGCGGATTTCATAATTTCAAGGCCATTTTGTGAGACTTTACCTGGAGGAAGAGAAGATGACAAGGAGGAAGAAGTACACCATTCCTGTAAAATTAAACCCATGAGAGTGAACCTAAACATCCAGTGACTTGTGACATAGAAGATGTCATTGGGGCTGGAGAGATGGCTCAGTGGTTAAGAGCACGGACTGCTCTTCCTGAGGTCCTGAGTTCAATTCCCAGCAACCACATGGTGGCTCACAACCATCTGTAATGAGATCCAATGCCCTCTTCTGGTGTGTCTGAAGACAGCTACAGTGTACTCATATATAATAAATAAATGAGTCTTTAAAAAAAAAAGATGTCATTGGCACTGTGTTGTTAATAGCAATGTTCTTATTTATGAATTTATTTTAAATACTGTTTTTATGTTCTTTTAGTTTTCTACTGTAATATTTAATTTTGCTCTGTTCTTTATCTCTTTTAGTGGAAAAAGATGGAAACTATCATACGAGGGAAACTCACGTCAATAATTTATATAGCATGGTACATTACTGCGAAAACATAACAGAATGCAGAAGAATACAGCTTTTAGCTTACTTTGGTGAAAAAGGATTTAACCCTGATTTCTGTAAGAAACATCCAGATGTTTCTTGTGACAATTGCTGTAAAACAAAGGTAATTACTTAAGCTGTGGCACACACCTTCAATCCTAGCTCTCAGGAGGCAGAGGCAGGTCAGTCTCTGAGGTCAAGGCCAGGCAGGACCACACAGAAAACCTAGCTCAAGGAACAAGAAAAGAAAAAAGGAAAGGTAAGGCAAGCAGAGCTCTCTGAGTTTGAGGTAGTCTGGTCCAGGACAGCCAAGGCTACATTATGAAACCCAATCTCAAAAAATAAAATAAAGTAGTAAAATAATAAATAAAAGGAGGCCAGGCATAGTGGCCCATGTTTGTAACCCAGTGCTTAAGGGGCAGAAGCAGGAAGGTCAGAAATTCAAGGTGATCTTTTACTGCGTGATGTTTCAGGCCAACCTGGGCTACATGAAACCTTACTTCAAAAAGTAACAAAAAGTAAAAAAGATCCAACATGGGCAAGCAGGGTATTTTAGACTCAACTATAACCTGTATTTAGAGATCTCACTCTCAAAGCAATAGTAATAGTAGTAGTGTTTTTGAAAATCACTTGTTTAACTGTAAAAGCAGTGAAAACACCATGGTGATGTAATCCTGGCAGTTCAGAGACTGAGACAGGAGAATAGAGAACAGAAGGCCAATCTGGAACACAAAGCGAGAGCAGGTCTCAGATAACAACAGCATGGCTTCTGGGTAAGTTTAATATTGTCAGGCCTAATATAACACTCCCCCCAAGACAAGTGCTCTACCAAAAAACTATATACCCACGCCCCCACCTCTTACTTTATTTTTTAAAAGACCAGATCTTTATAGCTGGCCTCGTTAGTTTTAAATGTCAACTTGGCACAGCCTGTAGTCATCTGAGGAAGAGAGTCGATTGAGGGATTTATTGCCCAGATCAGATTAACCTGTTCCCATGTCTCATGTCTGTAAGGGATTCTTTGTCAATGCATGTAGGAGGACCCAGCCTACTGTGGGCAGCATCATTCCCTGGTCTATGTAAGACAGCTTGCCAGAGGGCCTAAAGAGATGACTCAGCAGTTAAGAGCACTGGCTGCTCTTCAGAGGACCTGGATTTGAATCCCAACATATATGGCAGCTCCCTACTGTCTGTAACTCCAGCTCCAACACCTTTACACAGATACACATGCAGGCAAAACAGCAATGTACATATAATAAAAATAAACATTTTTTAAAAAGGAAGAAAGAAAGCTAAACATGAGCCAGCAAGCAGTGTTCGTCCATTGATTCTGCTTCAGTCGTCTGCCCTGACTTCCCTCAGTGATAGATAGACCTGTAAACCGGAATAAATCCCGTTTCCTCCTAAGGTGCCTTTGCTCAGAATGTTTTATCACAGCAACAGAAATCAATCTAGAATAGTAGCCCAGGCTGTCCTAGAACTCACAGTGTGGCCTAGGCAGGCCTGAAATCTGCAGTTATAGGCATTGAGCCCTTTACACCCGGCTTACAGTTTCATGTTTTAATGTTTATGATGCCTCACTATTTACAGACCTGTTACACAGCGTAATATGAACTGTTACAGGAATATATAGAGCTAGGCAGCGCAGAGAGTGATTTACTCTGTGGAATCCGTAGATTTGTTGCCCATTCCACCCTCCTCTCCCTAGAAATGCTGCTATCAGTTCACTCATTTGCCAAGCAGCTGCTCTGTTGTAGGAATTAGGGCACATGCCAATGTGGAGAATTAGGGTAGATAAAGGCAGAAGCCTCGTGTAGTAATGAGGACAAGACACCGAGGAAAGGCGAAGAGGAACTAAAGGGGAAAAGTTGGGAAAGAAGAGATTGTCTTGATGATAGCCCATGTAGATAATCCAGCACTCAGGAGGATCTGTGGGGTCAAGGCTAGCCTGGTCTTCATAGTGGAAAAATTATAATAGCATCAGGGACTGAGAGGAGATCAGAGAATTTGTGAACTGCACAGATAGGCAGTGCTTTTCTTCCTAAAGGCCATCATCTCACAAGGGACAGAACACTGCTCCAGGAGTTGTGAAGGATGAAGAACTTAAGTTCTTCTATGTAGAGTGCTGGTAGGTAGTTGAAAGACAAGTTTGAAGCAACATATATCTTGCTACAGATGTATGTTACGGTACATGTTACCATATGAAGATATATGATTACAGTAGAGGCCTAATTGCATTATTCTATTCTAGAGCATTTAGCACTCAAGAGGCAGAGGCAGGTGGATCTCTGTGAGTTCCAGGTCAGACTGCTCTACATATTAAGTTCCAAGATAAAACAAGAATTGTTACACAGAGAGATACTGTCTCAGAAGAAAAGGGAGGGAGGGAGGGAGGGAGGGAGGAGGGAGGGGAGGAGGGAGAGAAAGAAAAAGAACAAGCATTTGAAAGTGTCTTAGTTTTTTTAGTATGGTAACAGATTATAAGTTTCACCTTAATTACTGTTACACTCTGAGTGACCTGGATCTCATTATAACAGAAGGTAATTGTTTTAATTCATAGGATTATAAAACAAAAGATGTGACTGATGATGTGAAAAATATTGTAAGATTTGTTCAAGAACACAGTTCATCACCAGGAACAAGAAATATAGGACCTGCTGGAAGATTTACTCTGAACATGCTAGTCGACATTTTCTTGGGTAAGTTATTAACTATGTTGTTTTAATTGTATCAGTTCAGATTAAATATCTAAGAAAGTGAATATAAGTGCATTTAAAAAGTTACTAAGGTGAGTTTTCACATTAAAAAAAATAATAATGATAGGACTAGCAAGGCAGCATCTGAATTTGATTCTAGAACCCACATAAAGAAATCCAAATGGTGTGCTAGCACATGGCTTTAATCCTAGCACTCAGGAGGCAGAGGCAGGCAGATCTCTGAGTTCAAAGCCAGCCTGGTCTACAGAGCAAGTTCCAGGGTTGCCCCGATTACACAGAGAAACCCAAAGAACTTAAGAAAAAGGAAGGAAGGAGGAAAGGGAGTGGAAGAGGAGAAGTCCAGACATGGGCTGGGGGCAGCTCGGTAGATAATGTGACTGCTGCTTCAGTAAGCATGAGGTTCTGGAGTCTGGATCCCAACACCCAGGTAAAATCTGGGCCTAGTAGTCCTGCCTATAACCTAGTGATGGGCAGATCCGGGAGCTTGCCGGCTAGCCAGTCTAGTCAAAATGGAGAGCTTCAGAAAGAGGCCTCACTTTAACCTCTCCTGTACATGTACCTACATTCATGCATGCATACACCACACACACAAAGCCAGATGTGGGTAACACATGCTTGAAACCCAGTGCTGCGAAAAACAGCAGGGCTCTCTGAGCCTCACAATCCAGCAAGCCTGCCACATGGTTAGCTCCAGGGCAGTGAAAGACCCTGTCTCAAGGAAAGGGGGACAGCATCTGAGGTACAGAACCCATGATTGTCCTCTGGCATCTACACACATACACAAGCATGCACACACATGGATGGATTCACATGCAGAAGGTAAGGCTAGTAAGGCTTATCCATGTTCGTTTGAGTGAGTAGAATGCAGTTTGCTTGGAGAACTACCTGTAAATTGCCTTTCAATTTAGATTTTTTTACTTTTTAAATCTTTTTTTTTTTTTCTGGAGCTGGGGACCGAACCCAGGGCCTTGTGCTTGCTAGGCAAGCGCTCTACCACTGAGCTAAATCCCCAACCCCTTACTTTTTAAATCTTATGTGTGAGTATTTTACTGCATGTATGGCTGCATGTCATTTGCATTCCTTACGCCCACAGAGTCCAGAAGGGAGCATTGGACCTCCTGAAACTCAGTCACTAACAATCGTAAAGCCAGTATGTAAGTGACGGAATTCAAACTCAGGTCCTCTGGAAGAATAACTACTGCTCCTAACTGCCAATATCTCTCCCACCGTGTGTGTGTGTGTGTGTGTGTGTGTGTGTGTGTGTGTGTGTGTGTGTGTGTGTGTGTATGTAGATCTCTCTTCTCTGCTTATGAAGTCAGCCTTCCCTAGGTTTTGTTTGTTTTTGCTTTTGCTTTTTTCAGAAGGGATTGATAAAAAGTGAGTCGGGTTTGGGGCAGATAAAAGATTTTGGGAATTCAGATGCCTTCTGCTCAAATGTGTATACCATGGAGGTACAGTGGGGCTCCTTCAGAGACAGTCCTGAATGCTTTAGAAAGAGAAAGCAGATGCTAAAACCACACTGACATTAGGTGGCTGTCTTACCCTCCAGCAACCCTGAGACTAAAAGATTAAGAAAATGAGTGCATGTTGCTGGAGAACACTGTGGCACTGACCTGCAGGCCCAGTAAGAAGTGCTGATGGATCACAGTGTGGGGCCCTGTCTCTGAATGAATGGCCAAACATACAATAAGTGCTAGTGAGTAAGAAGTCCGAGGCTGCTTCCAATGGTCATCCTCTGTACATGCAGTGGTAGGAGGGGAGGTGGCCAGTTGTGTCTAAAGGTTCAAAACACCCAGAAGGTGAACAGTAATCATCCAATATAGCATGGGTGTTGGTTGTCGGTGTTAAGTGGTAGGGAGCGCCTGTGCTGGGAGGACTGTCAGGGTTTGTGTGCTGTGTACATTCAAATCGACAACAAAAAGGCGATTGCCTGGCTGGAGGTGTCGGTGAGTGCTAGTGCATTTACCTAGCATGCTCCAGGTCCTGGGCCTGACCCTCGAGGGGCATACAGGTTAAAGCTGACTGACTTGGAGAGCGAGGCTGAGAAGGGCAAGGGTAGGTAAGGTTGTGGCTTGCTTGTCCACCCTTTCTTCTCCCTCCCTCCCTCGACAGCTTTTGCTTATCATGTTGCCCACATAACTTATATCATTTATGTATGACAAGATACAGTCAGGCCCCTAATTTCTGTAGTTTCATTTCAGGACATTTTTCTACTATAGAGCATGCCATGATAAAATGTCTTTCAAACAAATCTTTGACCACATCTCTGTTACACTATTTTTTAGGGGAGTGGTTTTGTTTGAGACAAGATCTCTCCATGTTCACCCATCTACATTTTGTGTGTAGATTTATAAAAGCATACTAGCCAGGAGGTGATGGCACACGCCTTTAATCCCAGCACTCAGGAGGCAGAGGCAGGCACCTCTCTGACTACATGAGGAGCTCCAGGACACCAGAGCCACACAGAGAAACCCTGTCTCAAAAAATAAAAAATGAAAGATAACTGGAGCGAACATTCTTGTCACGAATTCTTCAGCTTCTTGTTAGCTCCTACACGGGCATGCGTGGTGCACGGCTGACGCTCTGTCACCTAGGATTCAGCAGAGGCAGGAGTATTACCACGAATTTTGAATTCAGCAATAATTACATAACAAGAGCCTATATGCACAATAAGTTATTATCTCCATCCCCGAGGTTTCTCAGTTGTGCTCGGTAATGAGGTAGCTGCATGTCGAGAAACCCATTAGCAGGTTGGGGATTTAGCTCAGTGGTAGAGCGCTTGCCTAGGAAGCGCAAGGCCCTGGGTTCGGTCCCCAGCTAAAAAAAAAAAAAAAAAAAGAAACCCATTAGCAGAACGGTAGTTCCGATTCTAGAATGTCAAGGAATGAAATGGTTTAATAGTGCAAGATACATGACCAAAAGCCATCTGAAACTTCAGTTGATGTAGTTGTTTGGTCCTCTTAAATATCCAAAGTAAGTGTAGTTCCGATTTTCATCTGGGTTACGGGCTTTTAAGTAGGTCATTGTGATAAAATTATTACGCCAAGCATAGTGAGGCATGCCTGTAATGCCAGCACTTCGGAGGCAGAGACAGGAGGATCACCACAAGTTCAAAGCTAATCTTGTATGTAGATTGAGGTTCAAGCCAACCGGGGTTGTGTAGCAGACGGCCTCAAACAGTTTTTTGAATCCTGGGTGTAGTGGCACACACACTTTTGTCCCAGCACTTGAGAGGCAGAGGCAAATGGATCTATATGAGTTTGAGGCCATCTGGAACAGAGCTAGTTCCAGACCAATGAGAACTACATAGTGAGATCATGTCTTTTAAAAAGGGGGGTGGAGGCTGGGGATTTAGCTCAGTGGTAGAGCGCTTGCCTAGCAAGCGCAAGGCCCTGGGTTCGGTCCCCAGCTCCGAAAAAAAAGAAAAGGAAAAAAAAAAAATCTTAAGTAAAAAGGGGGGTGGGGTGGGAGAAGCTAGAGAAATGGCTCAACAGTTAAGAACTCTGCTCTTCCAGAGTTCAGTTCCCACAAAGTAATAGTGGCTCAACCATCTATAATGGATCCCATGCCCTATTCTGTCATGCGGGCATTCATGCAAATAGAGCTCTCTATACAGAAAATAAACATTTGACTTAACATTTAAAAGCATGTTAGGTTGAGAATGTCCTGTGCTGTTCTCAGGTTGCAGAGAAAGGGGCGAGACTTGAACCTCCACTTCTGTTGAGACTTGGTGAGGTTCTGTGTTCTGGTTGTGGAATGTGTATATGCTTTATCAGGGTGTAATAGAATATACAGACTTAAATATGTGCTTTATAAGTGAATAGATCTTTACGTAACTAGGACCAGAGATGGTATTTAGAAAACTGATATGGAGGCTCAATGGTAGAGGTCTAGTGTGTGTGAGATCCTTGGTTTAGCCCCAGCACTGGAAAAAAATGTCAAAAGTTCTTTGAAGGCCAGCAAGATGGTTCCACAAGTAAAGATGCCTGCTGCCCACTGACAACTTGAGTTCAGCCCCTGGGTCCCGCATGGTGGAAGAGAGAACTCATTACTGCAAGGTTTTCCTCAAACCCCCACAGCAAATGCTGCGGCACAATGAATAAATTAGTAGCTGGGTGTGGTGGGCCGCACCTGTAACTGGCAGTGGAAGGTGGGGATGGGAAGAGCAGGAATGGAAGGAACTTTAACAGCATCCTGGGCTGCCCCAGACCCTGTCTCAGAAAATACAAAGTGGAGAGTAGTGTAAAGCTACCAGCACGTATGTGAGGTCTTCGTTTCTCTGCTAGTTCTTCTAGTACAATTTTATAAGCTGTGAATGCAACAGTTTGAAATAACAAGTTTAATTTTGCTGTGGTTTTTGGTCAACATGTGTAATAGAACCAGGAAAAGTAGGAGCAGCCAGGGACTGGGGTGGAGTTTAGAGCACAGTGTGCACACGATGTGGGCTTCTACCCCAGCACTAAGAGAAAAAGAGGTGCAACCACAGAAGCCTCGAAATTCTCCTCAGACGTGCTCATAACTCAGAAATGAGGATCTGTCTGTGCTGTGGGCTTTCCTGTGAGCAGGTGATCCCTGGTTGTCTGCAGATGTCCTTGAATGACTTCTTAGCCTCCCGTCTGAACAGCGATGCACCTGTGTTACTCATCTACCCTTCTGAATCTCATATTAGGAAGTAAGAGTGCAAAAGTTCAGTCTGGAATATTTGGAAAGGGGTCTGCATATTCACGCCACAATGCTGAAAGACTTTTTAAAAAGCTGATTCTAGACAAAATCTTGGATGAAGACTTATATATCAATGCCAATGACCAACCAATTGCCTATGTGATGCTCGGGACAAAAGCCCACAGTGTGCTGAGCGGCCACTTAAAGGTAAGGTATTTAAGCATGCATCTCACTATCTCACAGCGAAGTGCCAAAATACATCACGACAAAAGTTTGCTATCCTTCCCGAGGCTTTAGGACTAATGCCACACTCCCTCTGGAGCATATTAGAATCTTAATTAGAAAGAGATCTTGAAATCGATCCAGTTAATATGATATTTGTCAAAATGAATTTAACAGATATTCAAGCTACTAAATCTTCCTATATTCCATAAATAAGTGTGTATGGGCTGCCAAGTGGGTACAGGCCCTTGCTACTGAGTTTCATGGCCTGAGTTGGATCTGGGACTACATTGACAAGGGGGAGAGCAGACTCCTGTAAGCTGTTTTACAGATGCACCATGCCGTGTTACATAAGTTCACCCGCACACAGAGAGAGAAGAGTAATCAAATAAGGAAGCATTTACCAGGAGAAAGAGGACATGCATACCCTTGTTCTGGGAAAGAAGTGCAAGGGCAGGCAATGTGGTCAACAGATAATGGCATTGCCATTCAAGTCCAGCAACCCGAATCTGGTGCCCAGAACCCAGGTAGAAGGAAAGAGCTGACCCACAAAGTTGTTCTCTGACCTCCATACCAGGACACACATGCATGCATGTTCATGTACACACACAAAGTATTAATAAATAGGATTTTAAAGTAAATTTTTTAAAAAATAAGAACAAACTGGGAAAAGCCCTTCCTTGGGCACAAGTGTGCCTCCGCCCACTCTTCTGAGTCCTTTCTTTATCACTAAGGTGGACTTCATGGAAACGGAAAATTCGAGCAGTGTTAAAAAACAAAAAGCTGCAGTGGCCAAAGTGTCCCAGAGAGACGAGGCAGTTATGAAGTGTCTTGGAGAACTTACAGAGGTCTGCAAATTGCTGGGCAAAGTCTTTGGTGTCCATTACTTCAATATTTTTAATACAGCCACCCTCAAAAAGCTTGCAGGTAAGTACCTGTGGGCCTTGCCCTTCCAACGCTGTTAGAAGGACCTGTGTCTTGTCTCTGTCACGTCTCAGACAGGCTCTTTTCATTAATTTGTTGTTGTTGAGACAGGTTTTTCCATGTCACCCTGACTGTCTGTATCTCACTATGTACAACAGGCTGACCTTGAACTCACAGAGGTCTGCCTTCCTTTGCCTCTACCTCCCAAGAGTTGGGACGAAAGGCAAGGGCCACCATGACTTGTTGAGTGAGACAGGGGCTTATTCTTTAGTTCGGGATGGCTGCAAAGTAGTCCTCGAGCTTTGAACTTCCTGTGTGCTGGCTTGTAAGCATGAGCTAAGGACCTTGTAAATCTTGGTCTGTTTTCATTTTTGGTTTAATCTCTGGGTTGAAAGCCCAGAGACACTATTTAAGCTCTTTCTTGAGGTAAAAATATATACAGTTCAGATATATGCTATAATTTTAATTTTATGCTTTTCTGTAAAGCTGAACGTTAGGATGTGAATAATTGCTTTCTATAAAGCCAGATGTCAAGTATTTGTGCGGCTGCCTCCCGTCCTGATGCTCAGCTATTTCCGTGCAAGTGCTTTGCAATGAGAGGCTAAACGTGAAAGAAACTGTTTTAGGCTTCTTTGAATCTGGATCTATAACACTGCTGTGTCTTTATCTAAGAAATATTTGCTGATCTGAGTTATTTGCATGGACTGAGATAACTTAACCTAGAATTTCAGTGGTAAGGTCTCTGGAAAGAAGTTGTTGTGATTGCCTGCATGTTCCCCGCTGTCCCTTCTTCATGAGTCCACATCGCCCTGCTCTCCCTGCACCCCACCCACGGCAGTCATCTTCTGTTCAGCTGCCCAGGCCTTGCTTGCCCTGTGTCATCACGGCAGCCCCAGCCCAGGGTTTGGTTTCATTTTATGGTACTGTTGTACTAGGAATTTAACCCTGGGCCCCACTGACTCTACTGCTAAGCTTCAGCCCCACCTAACCATTGTCCATGACACCAGAAGATGTCAACAGAATATTGCACATCTCAGGGACAAAAATGTAATACTGTTTTATCAAATCTAAAAATCTTTTTTAGGTCATCAAAGTATCAGTGTCGCTTGCAAGAAAACTATGAAATATGGTCATTTCTCAAAGGCAATACTTTATTTATTTTTTAAGATTTATTTAGTTAGGCTGCAGAGATGGCTCAGCGGTTAAGAGCACTGACTGCTCTTCCTGAGGTCCTGAGTTCAATTCCCAGCAACCACATGGGGCTCACAACCATCTGTAATGAGATCTGATGCCCTCTTCTGGTGTGTCTGAAGACAGCTACAGTGTACTTATATGTAATAAATGAATAAATCTTTTTAAAAAAAGATTTATTTAGTTATTATGTATACAGTGGTTTGCCTGAATATATGCCTGTACCCCAGAAGAAGGCGCCAAGATCCCATTACAAGTGGTTGTGAGCCACCATGTGGTTGCTGGGAATTGAACTCAGGACCTCTGGAAGAGTCAGTGCCCTTAACCACTGAGCCATCTCTCCAACCCAAGACAATACTTTATTAATGCCAAATTTATTACCTATTACTTGGTCTCACCACCTGTCTACCTTTACATTTTTATGTTAATATGTCTTATGTGTGTTTGGGGAGGGAGTGATGTGTATATGCGTGTAGAAACCAGAAGACAATCTAATAAGTTGTTCTTCAAGCACCATCTACTTTTATTTTCAACAAGGGTCATTCACTAGGACCTTGGGCTAGACAATTTGCTGGGCTAACTGTCCAGGAAGCCCCAGGATCTCCCTGACTTTATACCAGAGACTCTGGAGGGTTTGCCCAGCTTTTACATTGGTGCTGACAACCAGACTCTGACCCTGTGCCTTGCAGCCCTGTACTGACCCAGCCATCTCCTTGGCCCCAGCCATCTTTCTGAAGACATTCCCTGTAGTTACGCTCACTCTGTGATGTGCCAGTAGCAGCAAGTTTGCTGACCTGCAGCAGTACTGATTATCATTAGTGGGGGACTCTAGGTCTCCCAGGCACAGGCAGCAGTGTGTATAGGACAGCTGCGGTTTGTCCAGCAGTATTCATAAGATACTTCTTAAAACAGTGTGAAGCCGGGTATGGTGCTGCACTCCTTTAATCCCAGCTGGGAGGCAGAGGCAGGTGCATCTCTGAGTTGGAGGCCAGCCTAGTCTGCAGAATGAATTCCAGGTCAGCCAAGGCTCTGTTATACAGAGAAACTTTGTCTCAAAAAAAAAAAAGTTAAAACAGTATGTGAGTTAAGATCCATAAAAACGGGGCTGGGGATTTAGCTCAGTGGTAGAGCGCCTTACCTAGGAAGCGCAAGGCCCTGGGTTGGTCCCCAGCTCTGAAAAAAAGAACAAAAAAAAAAAAAAAAGATCCATAAAAACGGTGGGTTTTGTTGGCTTTAATGTAGTTTCCTAACTGGTCTCCTGAATTCCAGATGTGAGCATGGTGTGCTTTTAATTTTAATTTCCCCCAAACCACTACAGCTATAACACCTCACTAGATGCTGTCAAGGGGGTCATAGGGTCTGCACCTGTTTTCCTCCTCTACTTTGTCTCCCGCTAGCCCTCCTAATGAACCTGCTGTGTCCCAAGTCTATCACGGGGTGAGAGTCACAGATTGGAAAGGACCTGAAATCTACCCTCTGCTCAAGGCAGAGACGGGGTTAGCACCCTTCACTCTCCAGAACCAACCTTCTTGGCCTCTACCACTGCATCCTGCTTGCTCCATCCTCCTTCCTTCAGAGCCACTAAGCACCCCTTTCCACTCTTTCCCATACAGCAGCCAGCATGACCTTTAAGCTATCTCTGCTTCCCCCTGCGTGGCACTGACCAGATGAGGACTCAGCCGGGGCTGAGGCAGCATCAGTGTAGTAGTCTCCTGCGATGGGGGTGTGTGTGTCTGCAGTGCAGGGACAGGATCAGACGTAGACACAGAATGTGAGTTACAAATACAGGGACGTTTGTCTTGCGGCTAGACAAGCCTTGGCAGAGGGGACAGTGGGCAGGATCTGAGTCTGCATAAAGTCTGAGCACACGGCACAGGTCCTAGCCTCTCGCTTTCCACAGGCACTTGGCTGTCTTCCACTCACTACATTGACATCTGTGCCTTTGGTGCTGAAACTGTACGGTGGGTCCTGCCTTCTGGCCTGTGTGCTGTATTTCCAGTCTAACTTTACCTTTTAGAAAACCCCCTATGGGCCTGGTGCCCAGCACTAGTTGGCTCTTAACAAGCAGCTAAATAAGTGGATGCTCATGAATTCAGTGGTTTTTCTATGAGTGGTAATTTAAATTCTTAATTTTATATCCACACGCAGAATCTTTATCTTCTGATCCTGAGGTTTTGCTTCAGATTGATGGTGTTACTGAAGACAAGCTGGAAAAATATGGTGCAGAAATAATTCCAGTATTACAGAAGTACGCAGAGTGGACATTGCCAGGTTCAGTATCCTCCAAACCTGCTACTTTACATCCCAGTGTCAGCCGCTCTCCAAACTGTTAATGCTAAGCCGTGCATCTTACTGAGTGGGAACTAGGTAGTCAGTGCAGCCTACCCCTGTTACACTCGAGTTCAAACCCCAAGAAGAGTCCCTGTGCTGGTGCGGCAGGCACCTCTGACAAGCGTGGTATTTAGGTCCCCGGGGAAGCCAGTCATTAAACCTGCTAATGGAGCACAGGTGGAACCTCTGTGCCCATGGGCACTCACATTGCTGTTTTGGTAAAGCAGGTAAGTGGCCAAGGAGTCATGAGCCCTGGGACCCATTCCAGATCTACTATCACCTCACTTGCTGCGGGACAGCAACAACCTCTATGTGCCTTGGTGTCCTTATCTAAGGAAGGAACTTGTTATCTAACAAGCTTGTCTAAGATACGTAAGAGTAGAGCTTAAGTGCTTTGGGAAAATGATCATGTCACTGGAACACTCTGTCATTGAAAGAGTCTGACTTTGTGAAGACGTCAAAGCAGAGGTTCCCAAGGCTGCATTGGGTCTGCCCTGTGGTGTCTGAACACAGGTCCTGGCTCCTGTGGTGTCTCAGCACAGGTCCTGGCTCTGGTATAGAAGTCATTGGATGAGGGAAACAGAAAAGGGAGTATTTTGCCATAGGAGATAAAAGAGCAAAGTGTGCTGTCCACTTACATGCCAGCACTATCATCCCTAGCAGACCTGCTGCCTTAGTCAGGTTTCTATTGCTGTGATTGACACCATGACCAAAAGCAACTTGGGAGCAGAGGGTTGTCTGGCTTGTGTATCCTGAGCCATAATCCACTGAAGCAAGGCAAGGTAGGAGCTGAAACAGAGCCTGTGAAGGAACACTGCTTACTGGCTTGTTCCCTCTCTTGGCTTGCTCAGTCTGCGCCCCATTTACCCCAGGGCCCCCTCAAGGACAGCACGGCCAAAGGTGGGCTGAGCTCCTCCTCTTCATCAATCAAGAAAATTCAAGCAAGGTAGCCATTGTACCAGTGTATTGAGTTCAGGCTTTGGCTATCAGGAGCTTTACCTTTGACCTAGGCATGGTGGTGCACACCTTTAATCCCAGCACTCGGGAGGCAGAGGCAGAGGCTGGTGGAACTCTTGAGTTTGAGGCCAGCCTGGTCTGCAGAGTGAGTTCTAGACCAGGCAGTGCTACATAGTGAGATTCTGTCTCAAGGAAAAAACTAGAGTGAGAGTAAGCGAGTGTGCGCCTCTCCTCATACCTCCTGCCTCCGTGTTAGGAGAATGAGGCACACCAGACAGAAGAGCTGGGCCAGTGTGACCTTAGGCAGATTTCAACTTTGTAGGCACCTTAAGATGCAAATACTGGTGGAAATTAGGTTCTCCCTTGCAAATGTATGTTTTCATTCAGGCCAAGTTCCTGCTTGATATGCCAAGTGTTTGTAACAATTATGCAAAGAAATGACTTTGGTCTTCAAGGAGTAAAATACAATTCTGAATTTGCTGCTGTGTTTATAAGAGACTTGGTTAAAAATGGAGAACAGAATCTGTTGCCTTTTTATATTGGACTTATTTTCTCAACCCGTTTAAAATGATAAATAAAATCGGCTAACACTTACAACAGCCAATGCTTCCGTTCACAAGGATTCGCTGCACCATGTAAAATAACAGGCCTCACGTGAACTAAGCCTCACCACTCCAGTTGAGTTTTTAAGTAATGAATTTTGATTCTCTTTCATATAAATTGCCATTGAACACACTGGAGCTTTTCAAAATAAAAAGGTTTAATTCCCACTGAGGTGTTGGATCCATACGGCAGGACAGCAGCTAGTACTGGGCTCCGAACACAGGACATAGGGCCACCTGCAAATGTCTGCGTTTCCTGTTTGTAGCTGACGGTGGTTCCCCAGGCAGCAGAGGCTCTAGGAGGAGCACCCCCGAGGAGACGGAGGAGGAGGAAGCTGTATCTTCTCACTACTTTGCAAATCAAACTAGAAATGAAAGAAAGAGGAAGAAAGTGTCAGCCTCCCAAAAGCCCAAGAGAAGAAGAACTAGTTACGGCGGCGGCTTCAGAGCAAAGGGGTATGAATGGTCTTTATGTCTTTACAGCATCAGGTGAGGGGGAAGGACTGGGTGCACATAACTGCTCTAACAGTCACTGGTTATTAAATAGATTGATGGTTAACCCCTAAGCCAAAAATAAAAACATGACTTCAGATTCTTAAGTAATCTCATTTACAAAAACTTGTCAAACTTTGACCTTGGGAGTTTTGTTTCTTTTGAGGTAATTATTCTTAAGGTATTTTTCCACCAAAAACACGCTGAGTAAATAACACGTCCTTCAGGCTTTTGGGAGTCTACAAGTGTTTGCTACACTCTCCCTGCTGCAGGATTCTGTCAGCTTCTCTGCTACTCTTTTTAGACAGTGTCTCTATCACAGTCTGGTCTTGAACTTAGTTTAAAGCCGAGGTTGGTCCTCCTGCATCTACCTCCCAACTTCTGCCACACCTGGCTTATGTGATGCTGAGGTCCAGCCCTTAGCCTCCTACCAGCCAACAGCACTGCTGGCCCAGCTGCATCCCCACCCTCCCTGCCACTTTTACTGACCCGGAGGCTGAGCCTCCTAGTCTTGGCAGGATAGCTGAGAGGAGACCACTTGGGGAAATTCAAAGGCCGGGCAAGCCAAGTTTCCTCGGGGGCTGTGTAAGTGGTTTCTGTCTTCCCCTCCCTTTGCTTGGCTTTGGGCCGCAACATGTCTGCACAGGAGAGGCAAAGGTAGAGTGGCCAGGTCTTGGCAGCAGGCTTGTTTTCCACCTTTGGACTGTGTCCCAAGAGTCCCTCCCTCCCCTCTACCCCTGCTAGATGCCCATCACCTCCTGCCTTCAATGCAGAGATGGTGCACTCCAGAAAACTGCATATTGTAAAGAATTGCTTAGAATGGGGGGGGGGGGGCACAAAGCTGCTTGCCTTTGCAGTTTTTCTACCTTTTCTCCTTCTGAGTGAGAAAAACAAGATTGAGTTGGGGGGAGAGAAAGGCAGACAATATCACCAAATTGTCATTTCTTGTTAAACCCATAAACAGACTTCTTACGTGTGCTAGCCTTCTTCCAGAGTACAGAATTAAAGATATTTGTAAATAATGGTTTAACTGTGGTTTTGAGTGCGCAAGTGACCATCAGATACTCCTCAGTGAGGACATTTTCTCATTTCCTTCACTTATTCCTCTCCCTTGGGAAACACTGTTTCCTTAGTTGCTCACAGAGCATGAGACCTTAAAAAACTTCTGGTCCAAACCCCTTGGGTTTAGGATGGAGAAACCGGCCTGGCCTGTGTGGGAGGAAGGGCTTGCCTGAGGCCACTCTCGCCTGGTCCGCTTCCAAGGTGGGATTGGACACCGGCCTGGCCTGCCGGCTCAGAGCACTTTTACTTCTGCAAGTCCATGGACAGTCCTTGAAAACGTGGGCGTCTGTCATCTGGCTTTTACTTGTTGGAGTAGAAGAGACTAACAGTGTTCATTGCTGCTGGCTCCTTTATTTAATTTTCACAGCATTTGTTTGTGAGAAAGGAGCTCTTTGCTGTGTCACCTGGAATCTGATTTAATAAGGACTAAAACTCATATTTACACCAGGCATAAAGGTTTACTCTAGCACTCAGGAGGTAGGAGGCAGGAAGATCAGAGGCAAGGAAACCTGATACATATTGAGCTCAATGCCCCGCATACTCATGCATGCCTTACTCTTAGCAGTTGAGAGGCACACAAGTCTCTGAGTTTGAGACCAGCCAGGGCTACACAGAGAAACCCTGTCTCAAATATGTAAATACATACATATGTATGTATATATGTGTGTGTGCATGTATATACATACATATATACACATATATATACATATACATACATACACACACACATGCACACACTTGTGCACACACACACACACACACACACACACACACACACACACACACACACACACACACACACGCTCCAAAGCCAGTCTGGGCCATATGAGACCCTGTCTCAGAAAACAAAACCAGCATCCCAGTGCCCCACTGCCAGCTCCAGTTTCCATGCCGGGTGTAGTTAGTCTGTACTGAGAAGGGCTTTCTTCTGCCTGCCAGCGTGGTAAGTCTTCACCATCAACGGCAGCCTCTTTCCATCTGCTCAGCTCCTCTGGGTTTCGCAGCCCACCCTGAGGGGGGTTCCAGCCCCCAGGCTGCTCACCTGTGCGGTGGGAGAATACTTGGGGTTTCTTGCCAGAGCCCTTCATGACAGACCATGGGGGCTCCCATCTCCAGAAGCCACACAATGAGCCAGGTGTGTTTGGGCTTTCTGAGTGGGAGGAAAATGGATGAGCCCTTGGAATGAGGCTGCTGTTGGCAGATGCATTCTGTAAATCAACATAAACAGCAGGGTCTGCTCCCGGCTTCATTTCTCAGCAGGAAATAGCGCAGAGGGAGACTTGAGGATGCCTCTCCCAGATCTGCAGTGAAATTGCCTTTCCTCCAGCGAGGGGTTTAAAATGTTGAAACTCTTCACCTAGCCCCAGCAGCATGCCCTGGGATGCCACTAACTGCCCTGGTTATACAACTGATGGTGCACCTCAGTGGGCTTGCAGCGTTCTGAAGGCTGCCCACTGTCACTGTAAGCCAGCTGACAGAGTGGTTCGCTTTTTGTTTTATTAAGGGTAAGAAGATTGCTATCCTCAGGTCAGCAGAGAGTGACTGCACGACTCAGCTCAGGCGCTGGCAGGGCCCTCTTCCTCTTTGCATGAGACAGCAAGCAGAAAGTTCAAGTTGGCAGTTCTTTGAGTATTGGGGTGGGGGTGCAGGCTACGTGGCCCTAACGCATGCCAGACCACTGCATGAGGCAGCTTGGTCCTCCCTAAGGAGCCACATCTGCAGCCTTCCTAGGACTCCTGTGGCTAAGATGAGGCCACCCAGAGGCTCTGCCCCATCTCCCCCCACTCTCTACAAAGTTCCTTGCTCAGATCTGTGTCAGTGCAGTAATTCTAGGGTATCTGATGGCCAGAGATTCAGGGTCTCTAAGAGATGTCTTCACTTTTTGTTAGAATAGACCCAGAGGATTCTGACTGAAGGCTGTGGAAGGTGTGGCTGGAGAGGGGGAGCCTGAGGGTTGGTCACAGGCCACAGGATTGAGATACTTTAGAAAGAAATTCAGGGCAGAGTGTATAGTAGGGTAGGGAAACTTACCCTCCCATTGGGTTTCCAGACAGAAAATGCAGACATACATAAGACCAAAGAAAATCACATTTGTTCTCCAGGCAAGTTAGCAGACAGAAGACCGTTAACTTTGTCTCATTTAGCATCGTAATTTTCTTTTCTTTGCCACATTTTAGGGGCTCTACTACATGCAGAAAACCATCTTCTAAAAGTAAATTCTCTGGT
The DNA here is from genome assembly GCF_011064425.1 of Rattus rattus. Taxonomy (NCBI): domain Eukaryota; kingdom Metazoa; phylum Chordata; class Mammalia; order Rodentia; family Muridae; genus Rattus; species Rattus rattus. The sequence continues at coordinate 119,793,201 of NC_046155.1, forward strand.
GTAACTGGATCCCGCTCAGCCTCGTGTGCTTCTCAGGCAACATCAGCAGCCAGTAGAAAACTGGGGATTATGGCTCCTCCAAAGCCTGTAAATAGACCGTTCCTCAGGCCCGCGTATGCCTTCTCCTAACAGTTCCCGGCGCATAGCTCTTGTTTGTCGGCATCGGACCATCTGTGGATAGAAAGCTGTTAGTCTCCTTACGGCATTTGAAGTTTTCACTTCTATCTATTAATATTTAAATGTATCTCATGTGATAGTTCTTATTTTTAAATAAACATTTTCTTTGCTGCTACTGCAAATGTAGTGGCCACTGTTTCTCAGAGCATCTGTAACAATTGTGACAATGACTGAATCCTCCACCCCAGAGAAATCCTGAGTGGGACATGACCCGCTGAAGCCAGAAGAAAAGGCTGCATGGGACATTGTGAAATTGTAGAACTTCTTGTGTGAGACAGCTCTGACAAAAACCAACAACAAATGACAGAGAAAACAAAACATTACATAGTAATTCCTATAATATCAAAGAGTACCTATAAATCGTTAAGAAAAGACCAGCATGAAAGGCAGCAGAGCAAAGGCTGTGAGTACCCTGGTCTCCGCAAAAGAAGGTCCGGTGGCCCACGAGTATATGAAAAAGACTCCATCTCCCTAATTAAAAGTACAGATTCAAATATGAGGCGCTGTTCTTCTGCCTGTCAAGTTGTCGACACTAGGGCTGGGTGAGTGTCACAGCTAATAGTCCAGTGGCTCCAGAGGCTGAGCCAAAAAGTTCACTAGGAATTTGGGGTCAGTGGAGATCTAGGCAATGGACACATTCTCTTTTTAAAGGAAAGAAGGAAGAAAGGAAAAATAAAGGGTAGACAGACAATAACAGAAAAAAAAAATGCCTAGTCTATGCGGGATGAAAATAGCCAAACAGACTATGCTCACAAGAATGTGTTAAATATTGATCTAGCTCCTGGTTTGCCCTTTGTGTGATGCCCAAATCCTTGACCTCACTCAGGAGAAGGGAGCTAGAAGCTGCAGACCACTGTCCCGAGACCTCAGAACTGAGGTGGGCATGAGATGGCCATACTGAGGGACCACCTACTTCCTGCTATCTTTGGCAATTTAGTGGCGAGATTAGCCAAATGAGTTAGCCGAGAGCTGTTTGATAAGCCTTCCTGAGCAGCCGAGCCATGACTCCTGCCCTGGTGAAGAGAGGAAAGGATGGAACAAGTAACCAAGGTCACCTGGAGAACTGGGGGGTCGAGCAAGGCCCAGCATTCTCTGCGGCAGCTCATCCAGAAGGAAGGGCTGCTGCCACCTTTTATATCAGAAGCTCTGCCCCAGGCCAGCCCTGAAGCTTCCCTCAGCTCCGGGAACCGGTTCTGTTTGGAACTGATAACAGAAAATGCAGCTGCCTCCTCCCTCCACCTTGGCCTCCAGTGTGAGCAGATACCCTGGGAAATGCACACTGCATGTGGGCAACCCCACGAGGAGGCAAGGAAAGGCAAGTGACTGTGACACCGTCCTGGGCTTGGTCCTAATGAGGTTCAGTACAACCGTGGCATTTGACCACGGCCTAGGCCACACAAGACCCTCTCTCGAAGATAAAAGGTTAGGACAGGACACCAGGAAATGTCCTAACAGACTTTTGTGTTTTATAAAAAAGAATGGGAAGCCAGGGATATGTTTGTTAAAGCGAGGTGTTTGGTGAGGTAAAAGGGGATGCTTTTGCCGGCCCATGCTAAGGCATCCTTCCCCGAGGGACCAGCCACATGATGGATATAGTGCGGAATAGAGTTTGTTTAGGACATGGAGAGGGGAGTTGAGGGAGTAGAGAGGAAGAGAAAGTGTGTGTCGAGGAGTAGAAGCCATGAACTCATGGAGAGAGGGGAATGGAATGAGAAAGGGCTAAGAGAGCAAGAGGGGGAGGGGCAAACAGCCCCTTTTATACTGAGTCAGGCACACCTGGCTGTTGGCAGGTAACTGTGGGGCGGGGCCTAGGAGAAATGCTAATAGAAACCCCACCCCCTTGAGAAACGGGGTCGTGGAGGCTTGACTCCTCCTTTACCTTTGGCCAGCATCCTTGTAACTTCTCAGTCTTGTGCATATGCCCCTGAGGTCCTTGTATTCCAGAGAGCTGATAGGTGGCCCCTGATCACTTTCAGGGACAAATGATCTTCCATGACCTCACAGAGAAAACGTGAAGGGTCAAGTCTATACCGAGGCCATCCAAAGCTCGTATCCACCCATCCTCCACCAGCCCTGGGAAGCAATGCATCATAGCACCCTTTTCCTTCTTATGTTGGAAGCAGGATTCAGAAAGGTTTGCGTAAGCTGCCCAAGCACACACAGGAGGAAGTGGTAATGAGTAGGGTGACACAGGGCTCTGCCCTGGAGTCCCACTCTGTCTCTGGTTTTCCTGGTGTAAACACAGCCCTCTTTCATCCTCAGATGTGCTCGTTAGGACAGCAATTATGAGCGATCCCGTCTACAAGCTCGCGAGTCTCCATTCTTTCCCTGAGCAACCCAACCTCCTCTCTCAGCCCCATTTTCCAAAGCCTCAGGGGCCACCTGCCCTGACCTGTTCTCCTTTGCAGCAGGCTCCAGGGACAGCCAGCCTGCAGGGCTCAGCTACATCCTCTCCACAGAGGAAATGGAGGCCCAGGCCCCTGCTTTTCTTGAGAAACTGCTGTACCTCCACCTCTCACCACAGCCTAGAGGACTGACTCCATCTTAGAAAGTCCCAGAAGCCCAGCTGAATCATCTCCAGTTCCACAACTAGGCAGGGACTGCCATAGGCCTGGAGGTCTGGCCCCCAGTCTGGGTAAGGCCTCTAGGGCCTAGCGTCTGGGCAGAGGGACTGTGGCCTGAACAGATGCCCTCACAGCTCTGACAGCCTTAGGCAGCTTCCCAAGGCCCCTGGGTAGCCTCCCTGGTGGGGACCAAAGAGGCTATCACACAGTAGGCAAGTCTGCCCAGCCCTGCGGGGTACTGTGATCTGTATGCTTAGCTCCTGAGTGCTCTGAGGCAAGGGCTCAGAGCTGTGTAGGACAGAACAAAGCTCCAAGGTCCAGACCTTGCAAGCTTGGGCTTTCAAAACACTACGCCTCCTTTTTTTTTTTTTTACCTCCCAGTTCATCCAGCCACGTGAGGAGGAGGGAACAAGATACACAGTGGTTAGGGTAGCCTTTGGACCTGCTCTGCTGATGGCTAAAAATAACAAGGAACAAGATAAGCCAGAACTTAAGCTCACAGTAGGATAGGCTATTCTCCCGACCCTCTTCTAGAGCCTGGGGCTAGATCCCTACTTCCAGCACAATGGAATCTGGTTTGAGAACTGGCAGGAGGGGACAGGGATAATACTCTGTATGGTCCCTACACTGAGGTTTATTCACAGTATGGGGTTTATCCCCCAAAAAGGCCTGTCTGCCCCTGTGGATTCTATGTAGGGCCAGCGCATTCACACAAAGGGCAGCCTGGCCTGGCCCTGTCTCAGTCCCTGCTGGGAACTGGGTACCTTTTGCCAAGGCAGGGCTCCACCTTTCCACCTTCACCAGGGAAGGCTCTCTCATAGGAGGAACCCGAGGCAGTGACCCTTGGGACACAGTGAGGCTTGAACTGAAAAGTCTGGCTTGGAGCTTCTGGCTGTTAACAGCCTCTGCCATCCTGACCTGGAAGGAAGGAAGGAAGGAAGGAAGGAAGGAAGGAAGGAAGGAAGGAAGGAAGGAAACCAGGTACACCCACAAGACTTATAGCCAGAGGCCAACCAAAGCTCAGCATCCCATAGGAGGGACCTTGAGCTCCCTCTCCTCTTGACTAGCGAGACAGTGGTGTCAGCGAGGGACGTCAGCATGTGTGGCTGTGCTGTACCGCTGGAGGCTAACTGCAGAGACACGCGCCCACTCCAGCTCCACTAAACAACATCCCTCCCAACTGCTGTGCCTGGTGCATTTGAACATCTAGGGTCAGCCTGGGGCTCTTGTGTCCCGCCTAGGAAGGATCAGCAGAACACTGCCCTGACCTCAAAAGTCAGGTGACTGTAAGCTCTGTGGCCTCAATGAGCCTCCCTTGTATTTGATTGTTTAGTTTGGTTTGATTTCTCTGTGTAGCCCTGGCTGTCCTGGGACTTGCTCTGTAGACCAGGCTGGCCTTGAACTAAGGTCTGCCTGCCTCTGCTTCCCAAGTGCTGGGGTTAAAGGCGTAAGTCAACACCACCACCACCACCACCACCACCACCAGACTCTTGAGATAGAATCTCACTAAATTGCCCAGGAAGACTTTGAATTTGCAATCCTGCCTTAGCCTCCAGAGTAGCTGAAATTATAGGTGCACACCACCAGAATCAACTTAGTCTCTCATCTACACAGCAAACATCAACCTTGCTACTGCCTTCCTCCCTGATACTTGTGGATCTCCCTCTTTAAGGAGAGGCAGGCAGTGTGATCTCACTCTGTTGCTTAGGCTGGCCCCTAAACTCCCAAGTAACAGACCACAGGCATATACAACCATGTCCTTCCGGCCAGATACTCTACACATACTATTTGGCCCCAGACCCAACCCTAGCCCTCAGCGGGCAGTGGAAACACACCCCAGAGAAGGAAGGACAGCAAAGCTAGGAGGGTGAAGGCCAGTCATGTGTGATGTGGAGCACGCACAGGAGCCTCACTGATGGTCAGCCGTCTAGGTCAGGGATCCAGTTTCCGGTCGTCCCCAGGGGATCTCTGACTTCCTGCCTTCCCTTCACCTACTGGAGAGAACAGACCCGCCCCCTCGCCTCACCAGCTGGGTAGCCACCCACTAAACAGAAATCTGTGCAGCTTCGTGCTCACCACTGTGAGAGAAAATGCGCCTTAGCCAAGTCACCTGCCCAAGCAGAAGGTGATGGGAGCTGCAGTGAGAATTTTGGCTTCTTTAAAAATACAGAAATATTATAAGGATTCATTTCGTTCAATTCCAGGTATGGGATACGGGGATGCTTCAGATCGGCCACAGCAGCTGACCCATTTGCTTCATGCTGTAGCGGGAGTGTGACCTTGCCAGCCGCAGATGCGACGTTTGGAGTTCGGGGAGGCTTTTCAGAGGATGTATGAATGCTAGGGCGCCATGGGCAGCTGCTTGGCGGCTGGATGCTGCTAGTCGCTGTTGATTGTGGTTTGTCAGTCACGCACAAGGATTCCTTAGACTACTTCCTGCTGCTGAGGGGCGGGCTTGACCTTTGCCCCTCTCGTAGAGGTAATCTCTTGTGCAGTATGGAAGCTTCGCCTGTCAGTAAAAAAGCCTATGGCCGATGAGCCGAGGCCGGATTAGAAGGTGGATACCCGGCAGAGACGGAAAAGTTCCGGGAGATATCAGGCACGGGAGGTTGACTCCAGACACAGAGGGGACTGTCACATGGAACTGAGGACTAGGTAGCCAGGAGTACGGCATGACTTAGAGTAGGATAAATAGGCTGTCATGAGCTAGTCAGGGAACAGCATAGCTTTTGGCCTAGGCATTTATTCATGAAATATTAAGTCTCAGAATCGTTATTTCTGGGAACAAAGTGGATAGGTGGGGAAAAAAGATTTTTAACAGATGGTCTTAACTACACCTTTTCCTACCCCTGACTACTTTATTCAGAAATCTCTCTCTCTCTCTCTCTCTCTCTCTCTCTCTCTCTCTCTCTCTCTCTCTCTCTCTTCCCTACCATTCTTTCTCTCCAACCTAGTGTTAGGGAGTTGGAAGGGAAAAGAGGTGGAAAAGGGTGGAAGAGAAAAGAATCCAGGGAGTAGTCAGAAGTCCGGTCCAGGGACCCAGATGGAATCTTGTCTCCTCAGAAACTGCTCTCTGGGCAGTGTCGTATTCCTAGTCGGCCTCCATGCTGGGTGGCCAGGAATGACCTTCAGCTCATTTTGTTTGCTGGGTTTTGCTTTGCTGTTAGGCAAGCTCTATGTAGCCTTAACTGTCCTGGAATTCACTCTGTAGACCAGGCTGACCTGGATCTACCTGCTCTTTCTGCCTTTCAAGTACTAGGATTAAAGTTGTGTGCAGCCATGCCTGGCTTACCTTCAATTCTCCATTTCTTCTCCTTTGCCTCCGAAGTGCTGTGATGGTGGGTGAGTGCCATTTGGTCCTACCAAATGGTTCAATACAAAACGATTGGTTTATGTACTCTCGATTGCACCGAGAGCTGCCTGCATGTTCGACTCTTGTCCACTGAGCTACGTCCACAGCCCCTTCTGTTTAAAGTTATAATTACGGGGTTGGGGATTTAGCCCGGTGGTAGAGCGCTTGCCTAGGAAGCGCAAGGCCCTGGGTTCGGGCCCCAGCGCCGAAAAAAAAAACCAAAAAAAAAAAAAAAAAAAAAGTTATAATTACACCATTTCCTCTCCTCCCACGTACTCCTCCTTGGTCTCCAACTCACGGCCTTTCTCCCTAGTTGTTGTTAATGCATACAGGTAACCTAACCCACACCACTTACTAAACCAGCCTGGTCCCTTCCTGCATCCCAAATCCTTGTCCTTACACACACAGGTAAGTGCAGCCTTCATCCCTCATCCAGAAAACCTCTCTTTGCAACAATGGAGACCACTACAGAGAACCACAGCCAATCAGAATGCAGAGGCATGCCAGAAATGTCATTGTCATTGTGGTTGATGATGGTGGGGCCTTGAAGGGGTGACTGAGCCCGTAAGGGGGACCAGCCTTTCCTGTGGGCTAATTCTCTAAGGCTCTACTAATGTCCTAGTTTGCTTTCTGCCGCTGTGATAAGACCAAAAGTAACTCAGGAAGGAAAGGTTTATTACATCTTAGAACTTACAGTCCTTGGGCTGGAGAGATGGCTCAGTGGTTAAGAGCACACTGTCTGTTCTTCCAGAGGTCCTGAGTTCAATTCCCAGCAGCTACATGTGGCTCACAACCATCTGTAATGGGATCTGATGCCCTCTACAGACAGGCGGATGTATATGCAGCAGAGCACTCAAAAAGTAACTTGCTTGGGTATTCCCTTATATAGAAACAGAAACAGAAAACAGACTGAAATAGACCCCCTTCTCCCACCCCACCCCCCCCCCAAAAATCCTGCCACTGTGCCCCACTGCCTCTACTGCTTTGCAGGCATTTACCTCTGCTTGTAGATCTAGGCCCTGCCCAGAGTGCTGGTGCCTGAAAATGGATAGATAAGTGCATGGTGCTTGCTGGATAGGCAGGCGGATGTAAGGAGCCCAGGATGGGATCAGTGAGTAGACGGATGGGGTTGGGTAATGAGTGAATGGGGAGAATCAGTGAGAGACAAGTGGATGAATGGGCGGGTGGGCAGGCGGAATGATGAGTGGGTGGGTGGGGCAAAGGTAGCTGTGGGAATGCACGAGTGACATGAAGAGGACATCTGCGATGGCATTTGTCTAGACTTCCCTCACAGGAGAGTAAGCTAGGAGGATGGAGACAAGGACTCACATCTATGGACCATAGCATCCTGTAGGCCCATGGAGGTGATGGGCCAAGTCCCTGTGGCCTGGTCCCACCCTCCCTTCCAAGACAGATGCAAAGTTTCTTCTGGTTGGCTTCTGTAGTCATCCAGTTCTTTTGTGTGTGTTTAGCCAGCCCCCATTTACTGACCCAAAGCTCTATCCTGTGTCGTGTAGTCCCCAGCATCTGCTTTCAGATCCCTTTTCTATCCCGTGCACCCTCAGGTTAATTACATGTGGGGGAGGGGCTTTGTGAGGCCCTCAGGGACCCGAGGTGGGAAGGATGGGAGTTCAAATCGTGTGTTTGGATAGATCCGCCCTGGGGTGAGTATGGACAGCACCTGAGGTTCACCTTCCTGGACTTGAACAAGACATCCTCATCCTTCCTTTGTAGCCCAGGCTGCCCTCTAATTGGCAGGCTCAAGTGATACTCCTGCCTCAGCCTCCCAAGCCTGGGGCTAAGGAGTATACTATTAGACCTAGCCCCTCCTTCTTCATCTTTGGTTTCAGAGCTACAAAAACGAAGACTTTCACCAATGTAGGTCTCACACCTGTAATCCCAGCACTTGAGAAGTTTGCCCGTGAGCTCAGGGCCCTTCTGAGGTTGCTGTGAGCTCCAGGCAGCCTGTGCTACAAAGTGAAACCTTATCTCAAAACAAACAACACAAGGCTTTGTACTCCTTGATAACTGTTACCTGTATCTTCAGTGTTGAAAGACCTGCCCAAGGGCATACAGAGTAATGACCATAGAAGTGGAACACTTGCACACAGGTGATTTTCACAAACACACGCTCCTCATAAAGGAGACAGAGCTCTGATCCCATCCAACTCTGAAGTGCAGCTGTGGTGGGGGAGCGCACTTGAGAGCCTTCCCTATCTTAAGCTGGCCTTGAACTGGCTGAGTAGCCAGACAACAATCTCCTACTCATCCACCTCTCCAGCAGGAGCCTCAGACACCACCACCATGCCTTGGCCTGTCCCTAACTGGTGCTGGGGCCTGGAACCCAGGGCACTTTATGCACGCTAGGCAAACACTGCCCACTGAGCTACATCCAAGCCTGTTTACTTTAAGGCAGCGTCTCACTCTGCAGCCCTATCTAGCCCTGAATTCATCATGTAGACCAGGCTAGCTTTGAATTTGTAGACATCCTTCTTCAACCTCCCAAGTGCTGAGATTACAGGCATGAAACACCATTACATGGTACACAGCAGTGCAGTGCTCTCTCTCTCTCTCTCTCTCTCTCTCTCTCTCTCTCTCTCTCTCTTAATGGTGCTTTGTATGAAAGTCAGGGCCTTATACATGTTAAGCTGGTGCTTTGTCACTGAGCTCGCTCCCCCAGATCCCCACAAAGTACATCTTAAAGAGATTGGTGACAAGGAACAGATCCACCACTCCCAGCATGCACTTTGCCTAGTGTACTGAAAGCAAAGGAAATTTCTTGAAAGCTGTGGAAGCAAGTGTGAGCTGACATTCCCCAGGCCTTGCCAGCCCCTGGGGTCAAATAAGGGCAATCATCAACCAGATCCACTCAGAGCAGAGCTGTCTTCCTGCTGGGCCAAGCAAATGCTGCCTCATGATAAGGAGGACTCTTCAGGAGGGGCTGTAGGCACCAACGGGAACAAGAGCTGTGTACAAAACCAGGGTTGTAATATTTGCTTAGAGTTCTCTGCTTAGAGCCGAACAGGATCCAACCGCCCTGTCTAGGAACAAACAGCTCCTGAAAGGAAGTGGCCCAGGCTCTCCTACCAGTTCTTTTAGTGGAGATGACTGTTCAATCGGCTTAGGTTTCTGAAGGTCAAAGGCCAAGTTTACCGTTTCCTGTGTGAGCTTGAGTTCATTGCTTAACTTCTCTGTGGCTCAGAGAGATCTCAACAGCATACCCTATAATAGAGATTGTTCTGAGCCTGCCAAGGGAATGTGAGCAAATTTCTGGGGTTGGGACCATAGCTGTCAAAGGGGCTAGTGTCATCAACAGGTGAAGCAACTGAAGGTCTCTGGCTAGCTCACTCGCAGGGACATACCCACCCGTCTGAAGCCAGCAGGCTGTGCCTTCCTTGAAGGCTAGGCCCTCCCCACAGCAGGAAAGCATGTTAGGAGTGAAGCCCTGGACAATGGTGGGTTATAACATTTGTGACTCAAGAGCTGCCCGGGAGTCTGGTGTGGAGATAAGCCTAGCAAATGACTGGCAAGGCACATAATTCAGTGTGGCACCGGGCAACAGGCCAGGGGAGGAAGAGGCACCACACAAACCTTGCAGCTCAGACACTCACAGCAAAGAGTGGTGGACCAGCCAGAGTCAGGCGCCGCCTTATCTGCTCCCTGAGCGCTTTGCCTCTCTTGCCTCAGCTTCCTCTCTTGCAGATGGAATTCCAAAGGAGGTAATGACAGCTGGGCCTGCCTCCCTTATGGCTGGCTGCACTGAAGAACCCAGAAACCTAGGCCTGTGAGCGGTACCTTCAAGGCCGACTTGCCATGAGAACAAAGCAGACATTGCACTTCCTCCCCTGGGTTTCTGGGTCTGATGGGACCTCAGAACCGCAGTCACAGCACACACCCCAGTCTGCAGTGTCCAGATGCCCGACCGGTGCACGAGCTGGAGCTGAGGTTGTGGCTGACGGGCTCCACATACCCTGAGGGACACTGTCAGCAACGTACTTCAGACAAGTGCTCTACAAAGACAGGAGAGACCAAGCATGGTCCCCAAGACAGGGATCCTGGAAGATGGAAGCGGGGTACACAAAGAAGAAGGAGAAGTTAGCAGACAAAGAACAGAAATGGTCCAGAAGGTAATGGCTTCTCAGCGTCGGGATTGCTGGAAATTAAGTCTGGAGTCCAAGGGCTGTACCAATGGCAGAAGCCCAGAGACAGCAAAGGTTGGCGAGGCAACTTTGAGGCTGTCTTAATTTTTTAAAAATAAAAACAAAATAATGAAATAAGTAAAGATGGTCAGGGGTGGGTTCCTATCGCAAGGTCTTTGCCTAGACAAAAAGTTTGAGAAGGAGCAGTGTTTTGAGACAGGGTCTCACTACTTGGCTAGCCAGGAAGTCATAGGGAATCTACCTGCTGGGGCCAAAGGTGTGCGCCACCACACCTGGCCTCCTGTGAGCCTTTGTTTGTTTGTTTGTTCGTTTGTTTGTTTTTGGTAGAAAAGACTGACGAGATTCCCTTCCTCTCTCCTAAATTTCAGTTTGAGGTCCGTCATCCTGTGGGGCGGATCCACTTCAAGCCCCGCCCTCTCTGGGCTTTGTTCTGGATCCCTCCTCCTCAACCTTCCTTCTCAGGTCCCACAGCTGAGGCCTCTGAGCGACCTGGGCAGGGCAATGAGTGAGAGGTGGTCAGGTCACCTCTAGGTAGGACAAAATGAGAACAGAGCCAAGAGCTGATAGTAGCCAGGACACCTTGGCGCAACTGCTCTGCCCAGCTCTGCCACCCAGTCCTGGCCCAGTAGCTTCTGGTACGGGCAGATATGGGATCCTCCCAAAACCAGCCAGTCACTCTCCAGGTACTGTTCCAGACTGCCTACCTTCTCTATGCCACTTACATACCCGGGCCACTCACCCAGCTGCTTAGGCCAAGGTCCCACACCAAGACCCTAGCTGGGAGCCCTGCTTGGAGCAGCTGTAATTGGAGCAGGGGCCAGGAGGAGGTGGTCACTCACCTCCCGGGAGGGCTAGCATAGGCTACAGCCCTCTTAATTTGGCCGCCTTCTCTAGGTGACATTTACAACAAAAGTCCCCAGAAGACCATAACCATGTCCTCTCTGAGACCCAGATGGGCAGGGGCCTCCTGGTGACATAGATTTTTCTGCCCTCTGAGATGGACCACTCAGGTTCTAGGCCATAGATCTGGAGTCTGCATTTTTAACTCTTTAACCCTGCTTGTGTGAGACTTTCTCTGTGACAGGGACAAGTCACTTCCTATCTCAGGGCCTCGGGACAGAATGGGGGATTGATCCAATCTGCCCACCCGCCTGGACATTCCTGGGTAATTGAGCCATTGCAAGACTGCTGCAGGCTGGATGCTGTAAGGACTTACATAAGCAGTTGCTTGCCTTTATTGACTCGAAGGCAAATACCTTGGATGTGAGTCACCAGCCCTCAGCCCCAGGCCTGCATCACCTGCATGAAGCCACCGTCCAGCCCAGACTCTCCTAACACACAGCTGGAGGGAAGTGAAACCCCCGGTGGGTGTACTGGGTGGGTGAGCTGCTGGGCCTTGTGACTGGAGAAGCAGGCTGAAGGGAAGCTCAGACTCCTGCCCATACTTGACAAAATGAGTAACAAATCACAGGGAGAATGAACCCATAAAAATTCAAGAGACAGCCTCCCTCCGTGGAAATGCCCCGGGGCCTGTTTCCAGGGACACAGGACAGCACTGGTTGAGAGTGGACACTGTCCTGTCCGGGCTGGATTACCCTGGGGAACAGGGCATTAAAGAGATAACAGGAAGGCAACACGTGACTCCAGCCAGGGATGCCTCAGTCCAGGCCAGCTCCACTAGCAGGTTAGAGCAGAGTTCGGCTATGTAGCTCGGGCTAGGCTTGAACTGCTTGTTAATCCTCTACCTCAGCTTCCTGATGCCGGGATCACAGCCACAAGCTACTATGCCTGGCTTTCACAGCCATGCTGAGAGCCAGATGGGTGGGCTGGCTCCCGTGTCAGAATAAGCAGTGTCTGGCAGGGCTGGCTGACAGTAAGACAGGAACTTGCATGAGCGCCTCATGGCAAGTGGCAGGCCCAAGGAGGAAATCACATGAGTGACTGATGAAGGGACCACAGGCCGCTTCCTGAAAACTGGTCCCTCAGGCCACAGCAAAGTGACTGCGGTTGGATGACAAGGAATACTGACACAAGCAAAGAAAGTTTGCAGGGTCGTGGGAACCACCCAGAACCCCAACCACCCAGAAGGCAAAGCAGAGGGTAGGGGGCAGAAACTTGAAACCATAGCATGATAGCAATGAATTTAGAGAAAAACATCAGCTCACAACTAGAATAATTTTGAAGAACCCAGCCACTCAGCACCAGGGTCACAAGTTCATGAAGAAGACTCACCCACACGCAAGTCCCTAAACGCAAAGCCTGGGTTTGGCTTACCTGATACACACTACATAGCCTAGCCTGGCTTCAAATTCCTGGCAATCCTCTTGTCTCAGCATCCCTCCTAAGTGCTGGGTTACAAGCAAGTGCCACCACAGCTGGGTCATTCATGTGAGCATGCATTTGTGTGAGCATGCGTTTGTGTGAGCATGTGTTTGTGTGAGCATGTTTGTATGAGCATGCATTCCTGTGAGCATGCGTTTGTGTGAGCATGTGTTTGTGTGAGCATGCATTCCTGTGAGCATGTGTTTGTGTGAGCATGCATTCGTGTGAGCATGCGTTTGTATGAGCATGCGTTTGTGTGAGCATGTTTGTGTGAGCATGCATTCCTGTGAGCATGCGTTTGTGTGAGCATGTTTGTGTGAGCATGTGTTTGTGTGAGCATGCGTTTGTGTATATGAGTGGGACTCATGGGCCACAGTGCTCATGTGTCTATCCTGGCCTCCAACCCTGTTTTGAGACATGATCTCAAGCTAGCTGGTGAGAGCTTCCGGAGGTTCTCCTTTCTCAGTCCCACTGGGATTACAACCCACCAACAAGTCCAGTTTGATGTGAGTTTCACACTTTGCAAGAAGCATTTCACTCTCTGAACTATCTTCCCAGTCCCTAAACTTTTTAGGAATGAAGAAGGAGGCTGGCGTGAAATACACACCTTTAGCCACATTATTAGGGAGGCAGAGGCAAGTGCATCTCTTAAGTTTGAGGCCAGCCAGTGCTGCAAAGTAAGGCTAAGTCTCAAAAAATAAGAATAAAATATAAAAGGAAGACTGCACCCAGAACGGCAATCCCCAGGAAAAGGAGTCCCCAGGGAAGGGAGCGATCAGCGTGTGAGCTCAAGGCCAGGGTTCCAGTTTGCTTCCTGTTGCTGTGATGAATGCCACCACCAAAAGCAGCCTAGAGGAGGAAGGATTTGTCCCAGCTCACACTTAGGTAACAGGTCATCACAGGGGAAGTCAGGGGAGGCGCCTGGAGCAGAAGCCGTGAACAGGAGCTTACCAGCAGGCGCTGACTCCTGCTCGCCGGGCTCTCTCAGATAGCCCAGGCTTGCCTGCTTAGAGATGGCCCATCCACTCCTATATCAATTAGTGATAAAATAATGATTTTTTTAAATGCCCCATAGACACACCCATAGGCCACTATAATTTAGGAAACTCCTCAATTTTGCTTCCTCTTCCCAGGTGATTCTAGTTTGTGTCAATTCGACAAAAACAAACCGCACAGCCAGCCTTGGTTATACACGTGAGTTCAGAGCTAGCCTGTACTACATACGATGTTTTGCTTTGTTTTTTAAACAGGCAAACTGAAGGGAGCTAGGGATGTAGTCAGCTAGCAGAGTGCTGCTTGGTGTGTACGAAAGTCTAGATTTGGCCCCGGCACCACAGGAAACCTGGTGTGGTCGTACACACCTGGAATCCCACACTTGGGGAAGTGGAGGTTGGAGGATCCAGGTCCAGGTCACTGTTGGCTTTAGGAAGTTTGAGGTGAGACAGTGGACTTGAGATACAAGGAATGGAGGGGGCTGGGGAACATAAGGAATAAAAAAAAATATCATTGTTAGGTAAAAAGCAGTGGGGTTGGGGATTTAGCTCAGCGGTAGAGCGCTTGCCTAGGAAGCGAAGCAGTGCAAGTTTGAGGGCGGGGCTTTGTATGGCCACACCCACATCACTGCCTAGGGGGGGGGGGGGGAGGACGGGAGACGGACGGCCTGTTGTTATCCCAGTGCTTGGGAGGGAGCCCGGGAGCCAGGGGGCTACCCAGACTATCAGAATAGGCAAGCTCTAGTTTCAAGTGACAGAGTCGGCCTCCACATATGAAGTGGAGAGGGAAGACACCAGACATCCACCTCCAGCCCTACACATGTGCACCTGCTCCCACTGTGTTCACCCACATACATGTGGATATGCACACATACACACACACACACTCACACACACACACACACTCACTCACAAATATACACAAAGAAGCAGAAGAAATCAATGTGACTTCAAGCCTTTCCACAGCATTCAGTGCTAGAGGGCAAGTTGGGAGCCAACCCTTCAAAGTTGTGTAGAAAAGAGGAAGCCAAGAAAACTACACCCAGTAAAGTTGTTCAGATTTATAGAGAACATGGAAAGGTCAGAGAAAATAGCACCCATGAGCCCTTTTTAGAAGTAAGACTAAAACGGCTAGGCAATGAAATCTAGCTAGCTGTTTAAAAGGGTATTTTTTTTTTTTTTGCGGTAAAATCCTGACTCTCATACAAATATAAAATGAACACATGTCAAAATTTTTACTTAACTCGTTAAGTAATTAAGGGATGAATAATATATGACAGCTGGTTCAGAAGGAAATTGGAACGCACATATGTAGGCAAAGAAAGAATGCTGACTAGATTCACATCTCTATGCGGAGTTGACCAATACCTGCAGGGCAGCGAATGGTCGCATTCCATCGGACGCCACTCATCTGTGCCTTTGCAACAAGCTCCTCGGCCGGCATTGCTGCCAGATTTCCACAGCTTTGATTTGACGGTGACACACACCGCCTAAAGTATGAGGTAGCTGAGTGCAGAGTGTAAGTCGCTGATGGAGCACTTAGCTGGCTTGTGTGAGTGAGAGGCTCTGCGTTCCATCCCTAGCACAGAAGAAAGAAATAAAATGAGGCCAAGCTTTCTATTCCGGAAAAAAATGAACCTTGGGAGCCGGGGTGGAGCCGGGGTGTCGAGGAGGAAGGTTACGCGGGAAAGGGATGGGGAGATGGATGGGCACCCTTTTCAGTCCAAGAGCCGATCCTGCTCTTCTTTCTTTGTGCTGGTTAGGTCTCCTTGGTCAACTTGACACAAATCAGAGTCCTCTGGGAAGACCAGACCTTAATTGATGGACTGCTTCCACCAGATTGGCCTGTGGGCAACTGTGTGGGGCATTTTCTTGATTAGTGATTGACATGGGAGGGCCCAGCCCACTGTGGGCGGTGCCGCCCCTGGGAAAGGTGGTCCTAGGCGGACTAGAAGAGCGGCCAAGAGAACCAAGTGGAGCGAGCCAGTCACAGCTCTCCTCCATGGCTGCGGCTTTACTTCGTGCCCCCAGGGTCCTGACTTGAGCTCCAGCCTGGTCTCCCTGATGACAGGTCTAACCTCTGAGGGGCTAGCCTGCTCTAGTTGCTCTTCGCAGGTGTTTCATCACAGCAACAGACAGAAAACATTCTCCAAGACAGGATTTTGTGCAGCTCAGGGCTCAGGCTGGCCTGAAACTCAAAATCCTCCTGCTTCAGCCTCCCGAGAGCTGGGACTACAGCACACGCATCAACTCTGGCTTCCAGTGTTTTTTTTTGTTTTGTTTTGTTTTTTTGTGCATACATGTGTGCATGTGCATGTATGTGCATGCATGTGTATGCAGGACGTGTGTGTGTGTGTGTGTGTGTGTGTGTGTGTGTGTGTAAGCCAGAAGTAATTGCTTCGCCTTTTTAATCTACTTATTAGTGTGTGTGCGCGCCAGAATGCTGTGAAGGACACACATGGCACAGTGCGTGAGTGGGTGTGGGTCACAGGATAACTGGGTGGAGCTAGTTCTCCCCTACTTACTTGACTCGGGGTGGAACCAGGTCAGCAGGCTCACACAGTTGAGCTACAGCACTGGCCCACCACCTTTGAAATTATTTTCTTCGGGTTTATTTTTCTTTCTATTTTAAGTATGTGTGTGACTGTGTGAGTGTATGCATGTGTGAGTGAGTGCCCAAAGAGACTGGACCTATGGTTCCTGATCGCCTGGAACAGCAATTACGGGCAACTGTGAGTCTCCCAGTGTGGTGCTAAAGCTAAGCTCCAGTGTTCACAGGGACAGGAAGTGCTCCAGAGGGACAGGAAGTGCTCTGAACCACTGATCTGAACCACTGAGCCTTCTCTTCAGACGCTTGTTGTTGTTGTTGTTGGTGGTGGTGGTGGTGGTGGTGGTGTGTGTGTGTGTGTGTGTAATATCTATCTATCTATCTATCTATCTATCTATCTATCTATCTATCTATCTATCTATCTATCTATCTTTGGTTCTTTTTTTTTTTTTTCCGGAGCTGGGGACCAAACCCAGGGCCTTGCGCTTCCTAGGCAAGCGCTCTACCACTGAGCTAAATCCCCAACCCCTCTATCTATCTTTGGATACGAGATCTCACTTTGTAGACTGGAACTCTCTGTAGATCAGACTGCCTGCAACACAGCACTGTCTGCTAGTGCTGCGATTAAAGGTGGTGGCATCTGTAATCCCAGCACATGGGAGGCTGAGGCAGGAGGATTGCTGCACGTTTGCAATCAACTCTGGCTAGAGAATCAAGTCCTGTCTCAAAGCAGTAACTAACGAGAGGAACAGGTGTGAGATCACCCTTTCTTTTCTTGGTGTTGGAGACTGAAGCCTGGGTGTCACACGGGCTAAGTGCTCATACACACAGCACAAAATAAATACAGCCATAAAGAACTTTTAAAGAAGTCTTTGAAAATCTTTCCACCATGTGTGGGGATCCTGGGAATCTAACACAGGTCCTCGGATTGGGAGACAAGGCTGAGCTATCCTGCCAGTGAGACAGGGTCAGGCTGTTCTCTAAGTAAACAGCCAAGGATGGCCCTGAACTTTGAATGTTCCTGCCTCTTCTCCACTGCCAGGGTTCCAGGTGTCTGCCCACATCTGGCTATTTGTTTTTAAGGTAGAGTCTTATTATTTACTCTGGATGGCCTGGAACTCACGGCAGTTCTGCTTCACCCTCAAGAATGTTGTACTCACGGGAATACACCACTACACTCAACTGAAGCTGACACTCGGAGGGGAGCAAGCTGCTTCCTGCTCTTTGTTCTTTCCTGAATGTGTTTATTATGTATACAAACACATACACACACACATACACAAACACATATACACACGTACACACACAATACATACACACATGCACACACACATACACAAACACATATACACACACATACACAAACACATATACATGTGTACATACACAATACATATACACACATGCACACACACAATACACATATACACACATGCACACACACACATACACACAAACACACACACACCACACACACACACCACACACACACCCCACACACCCCTAAGATGATTCCTATGAATGCCAGACCTGAGAGTCACTCCATGTTTAAGCCGTGGGAGTCACTGACAGTTGGATGTAAATAAGCTTTTCAGGAAGACAGTGTGAGAACCCAGAGCCTCTGAAGGTCACAGCTAAAGATAAGATGGCCAGTGTGACTCAGGCCCTGGGACTTGAGTCTGCTGGCTTTCCAACCAGAGCAAGATGGGGCTGGGATATGACTCGGTGGTGAAGCGTTTACCCTTCCTGCTCAAGGTATGGTCCCAAATTACACACACACACACACACACACACACACACGCACACGCACACGCACACACACACACACACACACACACACTGACTGGGTGGCTGAGGGCTAGGAATTGCTCAGAAAGGCAAGTTGGTTCCCAGACATTCAGCCCTCTTGGAAAGAGGAGCCAGTGCACTGTTGGCAGAAGCGTGTGCCCTAGCGGTGGGTCCTAAAGCCAGATAGGAGTCTTCTGCTAAGCACCCAGGCAAGCGGCAGAAGGTGAGGACACCCCGGCACCTGAGGCGCTCCAGCCCCCACCCCTACCTCCACGAGCAGAGTCCCAACTCCTGTTCTGAGCCTTCAGCCTCACTCCCGGCTGTACTCCCCTCCCTCACGCCCCGGAAGTGCTGTCCTCCTACCCCAAACTCAGTCCCTGCAGGAAAGCCTCCCCTGATGGCCTCTCCTCAGTGCCTCTCTGCCTGAGCATCATGGGAAGGTCCAGCCCTGCCTCCCTCATCCTGCTGGCTCTGACCCCTACAGGGGCCTCATGCCCACCCAGCAGGGAGGAAGGCACACAGCCCCTTACTAAACAACCCCCACCAAGTTCCCAGAGCTGGGGGGTTTCCTCATCTGCAAAGCATGGGTGTGGCAAGATCCTTGACAGTAATCGAGGGGATAATGGGGGAGCCTAGCTATTTTTAGTTTAAGTTTTGTTGAAAAAAAAATGAAGAGACCTAAGCTCAAAGAAGGGGGCAGGACTAAGAGACACAAAAGGCCAGGCCTGGTGGCTCAATATTGGGAAGGCTGAGGCAGGGGAATCATGAATTTGAGGCCAGCCTGGAATCCATAATGAGATCCTTCTGCTCAATAAGCCAAAGGAAAATAAAAAAGAGCTGGACCTGGCGTTCACAGCTATGTTCCCAACCCTCCTTCACACCAAGGCAGGAGGATATCCCCAAGTTCAAGACCAGCCTGGGCTGTACAGTGTGTTCCAGCAAGCCTGGGCTGTGGAGTTAGACAATTTCATCCCTTACTCATGAAAAGGAAGTGAGATTGTGCTTAAATGGAAACGCAGTCTTGGTTATCATCCATGGAGAGACAGGGCTTCCTAGGGAAGAAGTACAGGGTGTTGGGATACCAGAGGACACCACAGAGGAGTCTTGACAAGGGTGGGCCTAGAAAGCACTGTCAGCAGAACCACCCTTCTCAGCCTCATCTCTTGCAACTCAGACCCCATATAACCTCCACCATGTCCCCCAAAGCTGCCTGAACAAGGCCTTCTGAGCACCCCAGAGAGCTTCCTGATAGAAGAACTCCAGGGTGAGCTCCAGCACCAGCGCCCTTCCCCAAACCGGTGGGTGAACTGAACTCACCCCCATCCCTAGCAAGGCAGGTGAATGTCAGGACTCTGGGGGAGGGCGGGGGCTGTCACCTCAGTGTCTCAGTCTCAGGGAAGAGTGGCACTTGCCCTGTAGTGTAGCGTCTGCTGTTCTGCGTGGGCCGCTCAGCAATCCTGACACAGAGGCGACAAGCAGAGAGCTATGACTCATCTCTGCAGACCCAGCAGATCATGGACCCCCACCCCACCCAGCAGTTCCCAACAGGCAAACCTCAAGGACCACTCACAGTACTCTTGAGATGGACTCATGTAGCCCAAGCTGTCCTGGAACCCTATATAACTGTGGATGACCTTGAACTTCCAACTCGACAGACTCCACCTGGAATTACAGATATGAGTCGTTTTATAAGACGTTGGAGTAGAACCCAGGCTTCGGGCATGCTAGACAAAGTCTACCAACTGACTTACATTCCCAGTCATAAGTTCAAGGCTTTCTCACTGCCAGATGTTTATCTCATGTGGGAGGTACAATGTTGCCATGTTACAAATGAGGAAACCGAGGCAGAATTGTATGGAGAATAGGTCACATGACCAGGGATCGGCAGGGCCAGCTGACTCCTAAGCTTTCTGCCTTCTCCTCTGCCCTAGACCTAGTCAAGGTGGGAGTCAAACAAAGCAGGAAGGCTGAGTCTCTGGAGAATGTGGGGGGCTCCAGCTAAGGTATCGGTGGCAGCGCATTGGCATAGAATAATCAACAAGGTAATTTTGTATTCATGGAGGCTCACACACAGCCTCCCGTCAGCACCTCCACAGATCGTCACTCTTTCTAAAGGTTCCCAGAACGTTTTATGGACGCCCAGAGTCTCAGACTCCCCAGCTCCTGTACATACAGTCTACTTGCAGTCTTGCTGTGACAGAAGCCATGCTGTGACAGCTACCCTATCTGATGTCCCTTTGCATGCTGGAATGTGTAGGAGAAGTGAAGAGGCTGGGATCTAGCAGGCCCCTCACCCAGGACTGACCCCGGCTCACCCCAGAGCAGGTTCCCAGGAGCTGACTTCAGACGCAGGCAGGAGCAAGCTTTCTTGCCATGAGAGTATTTTTCCCTCGGCCTCAGAGGGCAGTAAGGGGTGCCAGCCTTGAGGGCTGAAGGGACACAGCTGTGCAGAGCAGATTGTCATCAAGGCAACTGACTGGGCCTAGCTTGACCCTGTGGAAGAAGCCTGGCTCCAGCTCTCAAGGAGGAACAAGGATCCTAAGGAGATGGGCTTGATCTGGATTCAGTCACTGCCCTGCCCTCCTTGGTAGCCTGACTCGGTCCCTGCAGCTGTCAGCAATGATTGTGTTCTGTTTCCTTCACAGTCAGTTGTCGTCTCTGGGCTCCATCAGCATTTCTGTGCCCTTGTTTCTGTGTATCTTCTTCCAGCCCTGGCATCTTGTGAGCTCACAAGAACAGTGTGTGTGTGTGTGTGTGTGTGTGTGTGTGTGTGTGTGTGTGTGTGTGTGTGTTTGCATGCGTGTGTGCATGCGTGTTCCGTCCAGGGCCTGGACCAAGCAGACCCCAAGAAGTGTTTCATAGTTCCTACACAAGGAGGAAGAGATGGCTCTGTGGGTAAAAGCACTTACGACATATGTCTGAGACTGGAGTTCAGATCCCCAGAAACCAAATATAGGCCAGACACAGAAGCACAAGAGTCTGTAACCCTCTCAGGCCCACAGGAAATGGGAGGCAGATACAGGGGAACTCCTGAAGCTTGGAGCCAGCTAGTTTGGCTTCCAAAGCCTCAATGAAGGTGAAAGGTGAGGACTGACTCCGGAAGTTTGTTATCTGACCTCCTCATGAGCTGCAAGACATCTACACCTACACACACGTGAGCACCTACGCTCATACTACACACAACCTAGAGGCGGAAGCCGCTCACATTGGGCCAAGCTAGAGAACTCATCACGTGACTTCTAATGCACATACAGTAGACAACAGTTGTAGATTCGAAGTCCAATTCCTTCTGCATTTTGCTTTGGGTTTTGTTTTTGGACACTACTATCTTGCTCCATAGCCCTGGCTACCCTGCTCCTCAATGTGTTGCCTAGGTTAGCCCCTTGCCCCAGCCTCTTTTTTCTTTTTCTTTTTTTTCTTTTCTTTTCTTTTTTTTTTTTTTTCTCGGAGCTGGGGACCGAACCCAGGGCCTTGCGCTCGCTAGGCAAGCGCTCTACCACTGAGCTAAATCCCCAACCCCTGCCCCAGCCTCTTGTGTGTGGGATCACAAGTGCATATCAGTCCACTGGGTTCCCTTTATTTCCCTGTTGACTTTCACAGCAGATTTTTTTTCAGCTAGTTGAAGTAAGAGCTTGTATATCTAGCATATTATTTTATTTTACAAGGTGACCCAAGGTAGCCTTGAACTAACTAATTCAGCACCGGATGACTTTGAACCCTTGATCCTCTTACCCGTATTTCCCAAGGGTTGGGACTAGGCAGGCTCAAACTTTAAGGAAGAAGATGCTCCCCCGAAACTCACCAGTTTTTCCGGAAAATGAGATTCCAATCTGCCAGAGTCAACACAATGAGAAAGTCCCTTTTGCTTTAACCTCAGGAAAAACGTCCTAAGGAGGCTGGGGCGCAGCGGTGGCAGAAGTGGTCACAGTCCCTGCAGAAGGCTCTGGGTTCAACCTCTGGTTAACCGAGCAACTGCTCTTCTCCCTCCGCCCCACATTTTTTTTTTTTTGAAAAGAAATTTTTTCATAGTGATCACAATTCCCCCTCCACCAACTCCTCCCAGATCCTCCCCACCCACCTAATTCCATGCCCTTTCTTTCTGTTTAGAAAACAAACCAAAAACAAAACAAACAGAAACAGATTTAAAAACAACAACCAAGAAAGATATATACAAATAAAATCCATAAAATACAAAATCAGGGGGCCAGAGATGGCTCAGCGGTTAAGAGCACTGTCTGCTCTTCCTGAGGTCCTGAGTTCAATTCCCAGCAACCACATGGTGGCTCACAACCATCTGTAATGGGATCCCATGTCCCATTACATCCCATGTCCCATGTGTGTGAAGACAGCTACAGTGTATTTATATAAATAAAATAAATAAATATTTTTAAAAAACCCACAAAGCCAGAAACCATAAAATAGAAGCAAAGGACCAGTAAGACAAAAGAGCGCACAAGGCTACAAACACACCATTGAGCTCACTTTGGGTTGGCCATCTACTGCGGGAATGGGCCTGCTTTTATGCATAGTTAATACACCCAGCGAGACTCCATTGGGGAAAAATGATTTTTCCTTTGCAAGGTATCGAGTGCAGACAGCTTCTTGGTTAGGGGTTGGAGTCCACATCAGCTCTCCCTGTCATTGCTGGGACCCTGTGTCTTGAACCTGTGCAGTTCCTGTGTATGATCCCGCCATCTTTGTGAGCTCATATGCGTATCAGTCCTACTGAGTCGGAAAGACTGTTTCCTGAGGCAGCCATCCCCTCCGGCTCTTACGGCCTTCTGGCCACTTCCTTTGTATAGCTCCCCGAGCCCTGAGGGGAGGGCTCTGATGTAGCTGTCCTAGTTAGGACCTAGTGCTCCAAGGTCTCTCTCTGCACGCTGTCCAGCTGTGAGTCTTTGCCTTGGTTCCCATCTACGCAACAGGAAGCGTCTCTGACGGAGGCCCAGCAAGCACTGGTATGTGGGTAAAGCAGAGCATCTTTAGGGATCATCTTACTGCCATATTCCTTTAGTATTTGGTTTTCCTCTGGGCCCATGGCCTATCCTGTTGGGGATTGGTTCTAATGCTTTGGTTTAATGGGGCATCTGCATGTCTAAAGGCTGAAGGTCCTTGTCCCCAGTTGGTTTTTGATTGATCAATAAAGAGCCAATAGCTGGGCAAAGGAAGACGAGGCAGGACCTTTAGATCTGTTCAGAGAAGAGAAAATGGAGAATCACCATGATGTCGGGGAGGTGGGAGGAGAGATGGATCAGATTTAGAGCTGTAGGACAGAGAGTCATGTAAGAATTTGGGTAAGTGACCACTGGCCACTTTCCTAACTGGGCTTGGTGTGGCAGGCAGAGGATTAGAACTGCCCAACCATGAAGCTAGATGGCATTTCAAAATCAAGCTAATGTGTGTGTGTGTGTGTGTGTGTGTGTGTGTGTGTGTGTGTGTGTGTGTGTGTGTTCCTGAATGGGTGGCTGGAAAGCTTGAGGCCAGCCGGGAGCACAAAGTGGAGTAGCTAAAAACTCAGGCTACACTGTCCAGTCTCAGGGTCTCGGGCCATGGCCGGGTGAGCAGTGTCAGACGTGGTTCTATCTCATGGGTTGGACCTTAAATTCAAGCAGACAGTGGGGCGGTTACTGCCACAATGCTTGTGTCGCTATTGCACCAGCATAACTGGCAAGTAAGATCACCACTGTAGACCACAGGGTTTGTGACTGAGCTGGTGGCTATCTTTCTCCTCTGGCAGCATGCAGAGCACCTTCCAGTTCCATGAACACTAGGCAGTGGGAGCGAAGGCTCTAATTAGGCACCAGCTCAACTTCTCTATGTCCACCAAGATACATAAGTGATGTCTTCCATAATAAGGCCTTACCATCAGATTGTAGAGTGCAACCAATAGTCTGGGCAATAGCCTGAGATGTTTGGGGTTTGGGTTTTCACGGGGCCCCTTTGGCCAATGACTGAACAAGATATAACCCATTCCCCACACTGGAGACATCCCTTGGTGGCAAATGACCTCTGGGGCTGGGGGCTGTTGTTTGGTGACTCTGTTTCTTTCACATATGTATATGTTATTGGAAGTTTCCACAGTAGTAGGGTCCCACATGACCCTCAAGTGGCCCTCAGTGTTAGCTGTCCCTCCCCATAATCCCTCCCTTACCCCCATCTTCCATCCCTCTCCCCACTTAGTCTCACTTTGTAGGCTTTCTGTCCTCCAGATCATGGCGATCCTCCTGCCTCAGCTTCCTAAGTGTTGTGCTGACAGGCATGCCTGACCGCGCCTGGCTTAGTCATTTTTCCTCTGTTCCATTTCCTTGTTCGTCTCTTCCTAGTCCCTCTGCCATTTCGACGTAGGCAATTCCACTCTGCTCTGAATAATGGAAGTCGTCTCTCCTTGATTTCAGACACAAGGTTACAATGTCCCCTCCCCATCTTCCCTCTCCTCTTGGTGAGATTTTGTCTAACCTGTGCACAGGGTAAACTCACTGAACACAGCAGATCATGGGGTGTGGTGACTCAGGACAGTAACCCCTGCACTTGGAAAGCAGAGGCAAACAGATCAACCTCAGCCACAGAGCCAGCTCAGGACCAACTGGGGTCATACACTCGGACTGGCCGAGAGGGGAAAAGGCAGGCGAGTGCCTGTTGCTAACTGTGCCACTATTACCCATGGACAGGAACTGTGGAGGAGGAGGGGGAGGAGGGGAGGAGGAGGGGAGGAGGAGGAGGGGAGGAAGGAGAAGGTGTGGGAGGAAAACAAGTAGTAGAGGAGGATGTAACTATGCAGGAGGTGAGGTCACTGACCCAGGCCTTACAGCTGACAAGTGATCCAGCAATCGGACCCAGTGCCAGGCCCCAAGAGAACGACACCCAGCTGATGAAGCAGTAGGCGTTTAATATAGACTTCCCTTTTTCCTTTTTTGAGACAGGGCCTTGAAGTGGAAACTTAAGGATTCTTCGGAAAGTCAGTTGGATGCTGTTTTTGAAGTGGCAGACACGTGAAGGAACATTTCGCTGAAGCAGACACAGGAGAGAGGATGTTCTGCTAAAGCAAGCACGTGAAAGGACACATGACGAAGGACTTTTTGCTAACCACACAGATGTCCGCCTTACATTGCATAGTTGAGCTGCATTTGTCAGAACGCCATAGAGAGAAACACACCAAAAAACTTTAGTGGTGAGCTGCAGTTTGTTTCCGCTTCCAAGGACTCGGGCTGATTGGATGCACGGGCTGAGGCAAGGCACATGGAGGACACGTGATGTTTGGAGGATATACACAGGACTCTGAGGAGTGATGGAGAGAGAGCTTGGTTTGCTGGTACAGCTAGCTGTGCAATGCCTGTGGGTCTCTCCTGCTCACTGATCTTCGCTTCCCTGAGAGAGACACAGCACAGAACTTCTCCTGCTGTCCCTCCGGGTTCCTCTGGCCGACTCGTGCTGAGGCCGAGCCCTGGCCCTCTCTGCCAGGTCACGTCACCGCTGTTGGTAACCCAACTCTACTGAACTGGACCGCTGATGTATGTGTGAGGTGTTTACGAGTGGATTGGACTGCTGCTGCTGCTGACCTGTGAACTGAACTGCTGATTTCCAGACAACACAGACAGGAGTTGCTCCAAAGAACCTTTCTAAACAGGTCTACTTCCTCCACATCCTTTCTTTTCCACTACTTCTGGTGCATGGTGGGTTACAAGGAGGTTAAAGTGTTTAAGAACCATCATTAAAAATAGGATTTGAGGGGTTGGGGATTTAGCTCAGCGGTAGAGCGCTTGCCTAGCAAGCGCAAGGCCCTGGGTTCGATCCCCAGCTCCGAAAAAAAGAAAAGAAAAAAAAATAGGATTTGAAAAGTTAACGTTACAGAGTCTCACTATGTAGCCCTAGCTGGCTACCCTCAAAGTCACAGAGATGTACCTGCGTTTGCCTTTCCAAAGCCTGGGGTTAAAGGTGTGTGCTACCAGGCCAGGTGCCTACCTCATGAAAAACTGGACTGGGGTTACTATGACCACACTGACCTTTTTTGTCCTCCCTGAAACAAGTGTCTCTGTGTAGCCGTGGGTGTCTTGGAACTCACTCTGTAGAACAGGATGGCCTCAACCTCACAGAGATCTGCCTGCCTCTGCCCTCCGAGTGCTGGAATTACAGGTGTGCACCACCACAGCTGGCTTGATGTTTGACTCCTTATTTTTTGGTGTACGGTATAGGTAAACATTCTGTGCAGCACATGAATGCGTACCCAAGGAGGCCAGAAGAGGGCGCCAGATCCCCCGGAACTGGAGTTCCAGAGGTTGTTAATGGCTGCCTAGGAGCTAGGAACCAAGACCTGCTCTGGAAGCACAACCAGTTCTCTTAACCACTAGGCTAGCTCTCCAGTCTCTTTACTGGACATTTGTTAAGTGGCCTCGCCCACCCCAGCATCTTCCATGGCTTTCTTGTCTCAGGAGATCACCCTACCATCCCCTCATTTAGCTCCAAGTCACGGGGTCATCTTTGGTTCTGAGTTTCGCTTGTTTCATCCCAAGTCCAAGCCTCCACTGAGTCCTGTCCAGTCTGTCCACAGCCATGCCCACCTACCATTTGCATTCAAGGCTGCTCACTGCTCAGCCACACTGCAGCATTGCCAAGTGGACGGACGCCTGGCCCTTTGGTCTTGGCCTCTGCCGGCCACAGCATCCCTCCCACCAGTCCTCCTCTCAGTGTCTTCCAGGGGAGCCGGGCGTGGTGGCACAGTCTTGAAATCCTAGCAGCGTCACTAGCAAAGTGGCTCAGCCTGACAACCTGAGTCAATCCTCAGAGCCCACACAGTGGGAAGGTAGAGCTTCCTGGAGGTTGTTCTCTAAGTCCACCCAAGCACCATGGGGCCTGCACGCACGTATGAGCACGAAGGCACAGAAGTTAATTAATAATTAATAAAAAATAGAATCCCAACCCTCGAGACACAAAGGCCAAAGGATCAAAAGTTGAAGGCCATCCTGGGTCACATGAAAGCCTGACTCAAAAAAACAACCAGACCCGGGGCTGGGTGGATGACTCCATGGTTCAGAGCACTGTTGCTATTCAACAACAGTCCAATGGGGTTAGCTCACGAACACCGTAACTCCAGTTGTAGGCGATCTAATGCTCTGTGAGTTCCAGAAGCAATACACACACATGCGCGCACATACACACACACACACGCACACACACACATACACACGTACACACACATACACATGTACACACACACACAAACACACATACGCACACACATGCACACACACACACACACGCCCATACATACCCACACATACCCACACGCACATGCGTGCACACACACACACACATACACACGATGCACATACATACGTGCAGGCAAAGCACTCACACATCCACACACACAAATCTGTTTTAAAATTTAATTTAAAACAAAGCCAGTGAGATGGCTCAGGGCGGGAGCGTGGTGATAAAACAGCCACCCTTCAACCTGTTGATCTCCGTTCAGTCCCCAGATCCCATGTAAAGGTAGGAGAAAAGCAGCTCCAGATGCTCTCTGACCTCAGCACACGCACTGTGGCACCACCCCCACGACCACATAAAGCACACACACAATCACATACAAATAACTTTTTTTTTTTTTTTTTTTTTTTTTTGAGATTTTCAAGACCAGGTTTCTCTGTGTAGCCTGACTGTCCTGGAACTCACTCTGTAGACCAGGCTGACCTCAAACTCAGAGATCCGTCTGCCTCTGCCTCCTTGGAGCTGGGAGTAAAGATTTGTGCTGCCACCACCCTGTTTGTAAATAACATTTAACAATAAATGAATACAAGAGAAAAGGATAGTAAGGGAGATTTTAGGAAACTTTTAGGAAACAATGGCCCAACAACAACAAAAGGTTTAATACCCGATAAGACCCTCTGGGAGACTCTTGTTTTCCTTTGACCCTCCCTCAGGAAAGTAATCCAGGCTCCAATTCACCAAGAAGCAGACAGACAGGTGCCACTGCGCCCGTTAGCTATGTGATCTTTTAAAGAAGGTAAGCCGGAAAGTTCTGGCATCAGGCTATGAAGAGAAACAATGGGGGGAGGGGCACAGGCAGGGAACAAGCCAACAGGAGGCTTCGCCATAAGACAGAACCACCAGAAGACAGGCTTCCGGTACTGGGCAAGGGCTGATCCATACGGAGAGAGTAAAATTAGCTTATTCCCAGCTCCAGGTGGGTCCGGGGCTCACGGATGAACAACCAACGTTTAACTGGGAGAGGAAAATATAGGAGAATATTTTTACGCTCTCCTGGCAAGAAATAATCTTTTTAAAGTGAACTTGAAACTTGCCACATGCCCAAAGAAAGGCGAGCATTTTCTAAGTGTGCAGCCAGATAAGATTCTGTGAAGTAAATGCAGTCCAGCACTCAGCAGACGACGTGACCAGCACCTCCCTCGGCCCCCACCACAGATTGTCTCGGGCATAGGGTTGTAGATGGAGCTCAGCGGGAAGGGCCCTGCTTATCACCTTCCTGGGTTCAGTCCCAAGCACCTCCCTGAAAAGAAGAGAAACCCTAGTGCTCCGGAGGTAGTTGCAGGAGGGTCAGAAGTTCAAGGTCATCCTCTACGTATAGGGGAGTTCACGGATGGCCTGGGGTTCAGGAGACTGTTAAAAAATAAAACAAAAAGCCGAGTGTGGTGCCACATGTCTTTAGTCCCAGAACTTGGGAGGCAGTGACAGGCAGATGTCTGAGTTTGAGGTCATCGTGGTCTACAGAGCGAGTTCCAGGACAGCTAGTGCGTCACAGAGAAACCCCGTCTGGAAAAGCCAAAACATAAACAGAAAACAAAGCCAGTTAGGATGCTGAGTTCAGCTGGCAGAGTCTTGGTGGGGCATGCTGGAAGCAGGATGAGTGTGGGGAACATCTGAAATCCTGGCATTTGAGAGGCAGAGGCAAGAGAGTCAAAAGTCCAGGGTCATCCTCTGCTATTGAGTTAAAGGCCAGCCTGGGCTACTTGAGATCTGCTCTAGAAGCAAAATCTAAAGCACAAAGAAAAGTGGATGGGGCTGGCGACAGTGCTCATCCTGGGTTCCCAGCACCCACACGAAGGTTCACAATGGCTCACAAGCGTGTGTAACTCCCGTTCCAGGGGACTCTGCATCCTCTTCTGGCCTGCACGTGGCCTACAGACATACATGTAGAGAAAACTCCCATACATACAGATAAAATAATTCAATGTTTTTTTTTATTTTTAAAGAAACATGGTCATTTGACTGTTAGCCTAGCATGGTGGTTCATACCTGCAAAAGCTAGCCTGGGCTACATGGTAAGTTCTAGGCCAACCGAGGCTAAGTAGACAGACCTTGTCTCAAACAAACAACAACGGAATCAGTAACACAATTCTTTCACTCTTTTACAATAACAGAAAACGATTCAGATAAAGTTAAAAAGAGACACCACAATAAAAAAATTTGCAGCACATCTAGTAAGCAGGAGATTTGTACATAGAAAAGGATGGGGTATTTTCGTTCAGGAAACAACAACGAAGCTCACATACAGAGCACAGGCTCAGCCTGCACAAGGCTGCACGCTCAGCCTGTAGCCCTCAAACCTCAAACAACGTGAGAAATAAAATCCAGTTCTCAGCAAGACGACCGAGTGGCACATAGACTGCTGGGGACATGAGAGCTAAATCCGGTCCTTTGGGGAACAGAACTCTCCTGGCCAAGGGGCTGGCCTTAAAGACATGAGACTCAGCCTAAACCTTGAGTGCTGGAGACAATTTGGGCAGGAAGAAAAGGAAAACTTTTGTCACCCTTACTTTTTATTTATTTTTATTATTTTATGTGTATGAGTGTTCTGCCTTCGTGCGTGTCTGTACACCGCGTGCTGGTGCCTGAGGAAGTGGTAAGCCTCCATGTGGGTGCTGGGAGTCAAGCCCTGGTCTTCTGCAACAACCAGTGTTCTTAACCACTGAGCCAGCTTTCTAACCTTTCTCCCTTATTTTTTAATTTTTTCTTTTCCTGTGTCTTTTGTGTGTGTGTGTATAGTTTTTAAAATTATTATTATTATTATTATCATTATTATTATCATTATTATTATTATTATTCTCTGTGTGTGTAAGCATGTATGTGTGTGTGAGCGCGTGTGTGTGTTTTTAAATAATTATCATCATCATCATCATTATTTTCTGTGTGTGTAAGTATGTATGTGTATGTGTGTGTGTATGTGTGTATGTGTGAGTGTGTGTGTACGGGGGTATGAATGTGTCCACACCACAGTATGGGTTGTGTGGAGGTCCGACCTCCTCTGCTTCCACGATAGCATAATAACTAACCCTCACGCTAGATGGGAAATCTACCACTGAGCTACAACCCCAGCCATCTCTCGCTCTCTCTTTTCTTTTGAGACAATGTCTCACTAAACCTCCCCATCTGGCCTTACGTTTACTTTGTAGCTCCAGCTTCTTCCTGCCTCAGCCTCTCAAGTGTCTGGGATCGCAGGCCTGAGACACCCACCTAGGCTCTGTGCCCTTCCCAGTATCCGCCTCTCTCCTCTGTCCTTGCTTAAGGAGTCTCCTCACCAAGGCGGGACTGGGGCCTGAGCCTCCTGGCTAAACTTGGTTTCTCTACTTTGCATATGGCCTCTAAGGCCACTGCTGTAAACATAGCACTTTCTTGGTCAAAAGCCCAGTGGTTTCTGACCTGAAACAGAAACTTTCTCTTAGCTTCCTATTCAAGAATCAAACACTGAGTTAACGGCTCTTGGGTTCGTCTTTTGAGAAAAGCCATGTAGACCCACAGCTGGAGTCCTCAAGGATTTCACAAACATGGCCGACTACTAGTGCTGGTGGCAACCAACAGAGTTCACTGGGCAGCTGCTGTCTCGACCACCGCAAAGAGGGCTCAATGAACAAGCGTGGGGGAAAGGCAGACACTTGACTTTGGAGGCCAAACAGCATCGCTTCCACTGTATTCTATTCTACAAGAGGCCCTGGGCCAGCTCCACTGCAGGGGGAGAGAAAACAGGCTCCACTTCAAGAAGGGACAGAGATAGGGAATAGTGCGTGGGGCAGGAAACGCTCTGGTAGCCATGGACTGGACCTATGTGTGTCTGCTATGGCAGGATCCTAGACTCTCTGGATGTGAGCTCAGCCTCCACCCCTAGCTTCACCAGCACCCTCGATGTTGATTTCTGAGGGCCATGCTCTGGAGCTCTGGCTGACCTGGGGTTTGAACCCAGGATCCTTCTTCAGCATCTGCCTCCCGTGTGCGTGCACTAGAGGAACCCCCACCCACCCACCCACAAAAGTCTTTTAAATGTATCAGACTGGAGGAGGAGGCGTCTTTATATGCTAAATGAGACAGGAGCAGCCTCACCCAGAGAAGTGTCCCAGCCCAAATGTCAAGAGCCTCTCCCAGTCTCTGCAAGTGAAGGCCTTGGTGGGGGAAGCTGCTGGCCCCAGGTTCGGCACCCACTGGTCTGTCTCACTGAGCTACCGCAGAACAGCGTGAAGTGGGAGAGTCCCTGACAGCAGTGCATCTGTGACCACAGGGTGGTGGCCAAAGTGTAAGAGGTCACAAAGGACAAGGGACCGTGCTGGTGGGGACACGGGTGTCTCTGCTGTGCTTTTTCCTCGACTTACCCTCTCAACACAGCTTCCCGGTCCTCTGGGGACTTCTGGGAGACTCACGAGCTGCCACTCCTCCAAAGGACCCAGCAGTGGAACAGATAAAAAGAATGTGGGGAAAATGTCACTTTTGATGGTCACTATCCGTTCATCGGGCCCAGTTCCTCAGGGAGTCAACCCCTATCCCACCCCCATGGGCCTGAGCGTCATCAAGGTCAACTACCTTTGATATCAGGTGACAGGTCTGGGTCAGCCTCTCCAGTGACTGAAAGGTTTCCCAGGATTGAGGAACAAGGAAGCTGACTAGACTCTGAGCAATGGACCAGCCCCACCCTAGGCTGATGTCTACTTAGATAGGTGAAGGAGGCCTGCTGGGTTCACAGCCGCAGTCCCAACCTGAGGTTTCCAGTCACCTGGCTTAGACTGAGTTTAGCAGGGCTGGAGATTTAGAGCCCTCGCGCTGCGTGTCCAAGGCTCTGGGTTCATGTTGGAGGGATGAAAGATACCTATCCCTCTTCCTGGTGGAGTATGGATATATGGAGAGTGTTTATTGTGCTATTTGGATGTGTGTGTGTGTGTGTGTGTGTGTGTGTGTGTGTGTGTGTGTGTGTTCGCATGCACGTGTGTCACTATGTAGCCCTGCTGGAACTTTAGACCAGGCTGGTCTACTGGTCTGACTTTTTTTTTTTTTTTTTTTTTTTTCGAGCTGGGGACCAAACCCAGGGCCTTGCGCTTCCCTAGGCAAGCGCTCTACCACTGAGCTAAATCCCCAACCCCTGACTTTTTTTTTAAATGCAAATTATGGTTACTAAAAAAATTTCAACAGAAGGAAATAAAATCCAGCCTCAAAGCCTTTCACCAAGCAGCATGCCATGTCAGGTCCTGTTTGTTTTGTAGTGCCGGGACTAGAACCCAGCACCTCGCACATGCTGGATGAGTGCTCTCTCTCTCTCTCTCTCTCTCTCTCTCTCTCTCTCTCTCTCTCTCTCTCTCTCTCTCTCATGAGCTGCTGTCCATAATGTGGTAGGAAAAGCAGCAGCTGGTGGTAAAATGCTCTGTAGAGAGGAAGCTGAGATCGCTCACTGACAGAAACGTGAGAGAAATAAACAGTAGATGATGGGCACCGGCTAGGCTACAGATCTAAGCTCAAAGATACTCCAGAGGCTGGGCTGGGAGAAACAAGTTCATGGCCAGCCTGAGCCATTTAGTGAGACTCTGTCTCAAAATAAAAAACCCCGAATCATAAACAATAAGAATGACATCTTTCTTTCTTTCTCCCACCCAGAGCCTCCTAGTCCTCTCTGGTGACATGAGTGGGCACGCGGGGCTGAGGATGAGGGAGTGATGTGGGCACCAGCAGGCAGCAGAATTGGCAGATACGTTCCTCTCCTGACTCTAACTGAGAAAATTAGGAGGTTACCCATCCTGGTCCCAGAAGATACTAAGAATCCTCTCTGGGAAAGACAGGAAAGGGAGGGGCCTCAGCCACACACTAGCAAGCACACACACACGCACATACACATACATACACATACACACACATACACGCACACACACACACAGAGTCGGT
The DNA here is from genome assembly GCF_011064425.1 of Rattus rattus. Lineage (NCBI taxonomy): Eukaryota > Metazoa > Chordata > Mammalia > Rodentia > Muridae > Rattus > Rattus rattus. The sequence goes on from NC_046155.1 coordinate 119,826,251, forward strand.
AGTCAGGGCACTTGAGGCCTAGTCAGGGAGTGTTCAAGAACAACACCCTCTGCCATTTCCCACAGAGACAACTTTTCTCACACTCCAAGTTTGGTCAATATATTCTGTCTCCAGTGCCTACTCCACAGGTGTGAAACAGCAATTCCCTAAGGGTGTGGGGGGTCACAGGCTGGCCTCTGACAGCTGGAAAAGTCCTCCAGTCGGGTCATCTTGCCAACTGTCCTCTGCGAGCACCTGCTGTGTGCCAGGCACCACCACCACGCCAAACATTTTATAGATGTGACATTGCTGCAGGGGGAGGCACCCTTATCCCCATTTAGTGGATGAAGAAACTGAGGCTTCATAAAGTTCCTCCTCAGCAATGGATTGGGGACCAGGGGTAGAGCTGACTGGTGCAGAGCCAGGACCACCCTAAGGCAAACTGGTTCTGCCATCTCTGCCTGGGCGGTTAATCTGAGAGACAGTCACCCATATTATACATCTGGCAAAGACACCATTCTCTCAGCTGAGGACACACAAGTCCTGAGGCTAGAGGTTCAAATGGGCGTGAGGAAGAATCAGCTGCCCATTTGGGCGCTGGGCCTCCCGGTGCTGCCCAACTGACTCATGGAACTCAGAAAGTCTAAATTTTATACGGTCATTCAAGCACCCTGGGACTTCACACTCCGAGTGTTGACATGCGGGGCTGGCTTGGCATCTTCTGCCTGACGTGTGACATGTGGGCACTTTCTCTTGGCTCCATCATCCAGACACAGACCTCGGCCTACAAAACCAACAGGGTCTTGGTATGTCTGGAGGGGCAGCCCGGAACATGTTGTATCCCAGACTGGTCTGGATTCCCCGCAGCAATTTCCTCAGCCTCCCAAGCACTGGGATGATGGGCAAGCGTCACCACAGCCAGGGCTCATGGGTAAATCCTGACAGAGCAACTATGGCTGCCTGGAACACTGTGGACCAAGGGGTCTGTCCCCCTCTTGATGGATTACCAATGACTGCCGCAGGCTAGGGAGCTGTGTGCCGTGAATTTGCTTAACTAGGATGCTCAGGTGGTTGGTTTCAGTGAACCCTCAGGAAGTTCCCCTAATGCTCCTGTAGGTGAGGTGTCCCACTAACCTACTTCTGTGAAGACGAGTCCTGGGGGGAAAAAAAGCTGCGCTGTGGGGATTTCATGTTGGTTTAGGCTTCCTATAGCCACTTCCTGCCCCAGATAAGGTCTAGGACCCACACCGAGAGTTATCTGTGAAGTCTCAATCATTGTCTTGAGGCCTCAATTTTGAGGACTCCTGTGGAGAACGGCACTCTGAGGTCACCTCTTTTCCTAGAAGCATCCTGTTTCTCATTACATCAGCCTACGCCCACAGTCAGAGATGATCTGCAAACTCAGAGCTGGTTTACGTGGCTGCTATTGTGGGACACAGCTCTCCCCGGAGGAGCATATGCTGGTTTTGTCTTTCATATTTGTAGGCTCTGAGGACTGGACTTGAAACTAGACGTGCCCTCTATCCCTAAGCCCCCCTCAACCCCATGAGTACACCTTTTTTTTTTTCAGGACTGGGTTTCTCTGCATAGCCCTGGCTGTCCCAAAACTAGTTTCGTAGACCAGGCTGGCCTCAAACTCACAGAGATCAGCCTGCCTCTGCCTCCCAAGTGCTGGGATTAAAAGCATGGGCCACCACCACCATCCACCCACAACCATGAGTGCATTTTAAAAGCAGAAAACCATGGACTGGGAGATGGCTTAGTCTTTAAAGTGCTTGCAAGGTCTGAGTTTGAAATTCAGCACCAGGAAATAAAGGTGGTGTACCATGGCTGTAATCTCAGAGCACTGGAGCCAGAAACAGACAGATCCCTGGGGCTCTAAAAGCAGGAGCCTCAGGTTCTATCGAGAGATCTTGTCTTCATAAAACAAGCAATGATAGTAGGTCAGGTTGACCTCTGGCCTCCACCCACACCCGGTGTGTATGCACATATGCACACTAAAAGCAGACACTAGCTAGGTGTGGTAGCTTACCTGTAATTCTAGGCTACCTTGAGTTTTGAGACCAGTCAGGACCATGCAAAGAATAAAAAAAAAAAAAAAGATAACACAGCAAAACCCTGTCTCAAACAAAATTTCAGAAACCTAAATGGCTCTAATGGAGGGATTTTAGGATGTGTAGCAGGTGAAGGGGGACCCATTTGAGGTCCCCTGTGTCCATGGGGACTGCCAGACTTTCCTCAAATACACCCAGGTTGGTGTGCATGAAGGCTGGCTGCACCCCACCCGTGTCTGTTTGCTAAGCCCTGAGCAGGCCTCTGCTGTTTCCTCGTAAGACAGTCTTGTTTGGCTCTGATAGGCGGTTCCACTCCGCCCTGTTCCCCAAGCCTTCTGGGACATAGGACTCCCCACCCAGGGCAGAGGACCTAGGGGAAAGCCTCATGTTGGAGCAGTCATCCATGGTCTCAAAATTCCAGAGAGTAACTCAGGAAAGGAGTTGAGGGAAGATGTCCTACAAATTTCTAGAAGTTTCCTGAGCAGGGACATTTAGTCTTTAATCCTACCTCCATCAGACGTCTTTCCATGATTCCTCCTGTAAAAGCAACTCGACCTCCAGTTGAATGTCCCCAGAATCAGGGAACCCAAATGGAAGGGCAGAGACGTCTAGACATCCTTTCGTTTTGGCTTGTCTTTTTGTCTGTCTGTTTTGAGACAGGGTCTTCCTGGCTGACCTGGAACTCCTTCTGCAGACTAGACTGGCCTCTAACTCAGAGTTCCGCCTGTCTCTGCTTCCCACATGGTAGTGGACAGGAAGGCGGGCAGCAGAGCACTGAGCCTTGTGTTGTTTTGAGAAAGTCTCATAGGCCAGAGTGGCCTCCTCAAACTTCCTATGTAACTGAGGATAATCTTGAACTCCTGATCTTCCTGTCTCTTCCTCCTGAGTGCTGGGATCATAGCCCGTACCACCATGCCTACCTTCCAGGCATTTTCTATCTCTTTGTGTCTCTCACGAGAAACAGGTTTTTGTGGATGTTGTTGTTTTGCAGTGAATTTATTTGTTTAGCAAATATCAACACATCATCCACTAGGTGACTGTCACGTTCTTAGTCACTGGACAATGACAGAGCAGTGGACAGAACCGAGAACCCTCTGCCTGCCTAGACCTGATATCCTGGTGTGGGGAGAAAGGCAATAAGCAAACAATTGGGTATAGTACGTCCTGTTCTGTGGTGGAAGGTGCTATGCAAAACAGGGAAGAAAGGGAGCGCGGAGCTGGGCTTGCTTTTTAGCGTACAATAGTACAAATGGCGGCAGGCAGGAAAACTTCCAAAAGATAGGAGGGGTGTAGCCACCTGGCTTGAAAGAGCACGACTTACGGAAGTGAGGGGAAACTTTTGCAAACTTCCAGAAGTTTCCCAAGCAGGGGAATTTAATGCTCCTAATCCTACCTCCATCTGACACATCTTTCCAGAATCCCTTTCCTAAAAGCCACTCGGCTTCCAATTGAGTGTCCCCAGAAACAGGGAGCCATCTTGGGCTGTGACTCAGGAAGGTGGCAGCCAATGCCCATAGTAAACTACCACCAGGTCCCTCTCTTTCACACAGGCAAAGGTAGGGACGGGTGCAAAGGCCCTGTGGTGGGAAGACGGTCAGACAGAGAAGCAGCAGGGTGAGCAGTGTGAAGAGGGTAAGGTGGACACAGGGGCAAGAACGGTGGTGTCTTTACAAGAGATGCGGTTTTGCTGGAATGTAAGAAAGTGAATGTTTACAGTGTAGATTCTGGTGGAGACAAACCCAGATGAAAGACTAGGAACCCCTCCCGATGCACACACATATCGCAGCAAGTGTCATGGTGGCCGTACTAGGAACTTCAAAGTGGGGCCACTCACCTGAGCTCCGCTGGTGTTCGGCAAGTTCCTTGAGCTACAGGGAGCCTAGCATGGACAACCAAGTGTATAGGTCTAGGAAGAGCAAGACAGGCTGCTGTGTAGGGCCCAGGCTGGAGCCGTGGGCGCTGCCTGGCCTTGTCAGACAGGGGAAGTGAGTTGGCCTCCTCAGACCTGGACCTGAGCTGTGATGTACCTGCTCAGATGTACCCTTGAGCTGTGTGGCCCTTTTCTTTGGTCTTGTCCGGAGAGGTAGAGCAAGGGGCTACGACTCAGCCTGATGTGTTGAGTGACTTTCAGAGACGACTACCCACCCTAGGCTGTTGTTGCTCAGAAGGGTGGCCTCTGCCAGTCCTCACAGTAAACTCCCACCAGGTCATCCACCTTAGGACCGGAGTCAGAGATCTCCTTGTTGTGAGGAAGTCCTGTGATTGCCTGGAGGCCCTGACTCCAGGCTGCTTGGCTACCCTGTGTTTCTTCTGGCCATACAGGTCTAGCTTCAGGTGCAAACAGACCCAGAACAGGGGACATGCAAAAGGCAGTGGACAGGAAGTGGGGGAGGAAGGGAGGCAGGAGGGGACAGGGTGGGTGCTGTCGGGGAGCAGGGGCCACGAGTGCGTGCTCCTGTGTGTATGTGCATGTGGTCAGGGTGTATGTGTGTGTGTGTGGTGGGGGTGCCGAGGGCTGGGTAAATGCTCTGCCACTGATCTACCAGTCAGCCGCACAGACTCCCATCTTCAGCACTGCTAATTCCAAGCCCTGCCAAGGACTCTGCAAGATTCTACAGAACCCTTCGTCCTCTGCCAGCACCTGACACAGAGTCATTGTTACAGTGGTGGACGGAGGCCATTATCCTCCAACTGGCATCGGTGCTGTGTGTGTTTGCTGACTTTGATTTGGGTAAGAGGAGTCCAGGGCACAGGGCCAGTGAAGTGCTTCCATCCAGAACTGGGGGAGGGGGAGTCTCCTGGGACTCCAGGTTCCACAGGGACGTGACCACCTTGCTTTCCTTCCACCCCATGCCTCGGTCCCACCCATTCGAGGTCTGGCCAGAGTAAGCTCCTGTTGCCAGGAACTGATGGCAAGACCGTTGTTGGGTCTTTGACTCTGCCATCTACCAGCCCTAGTGGTCCCCAGAGTCAGACTGACAGCTTCAAACTGTGACATCATTTCCTGAACAGGTGACGTTGAGCAAGTTATCCAGTGGCCCTAAGACTGAGCAGGGGTTTTTGTCTTTCGGTTACCAGGAGAAAAGTGGTTTCTTTGTGGCTCCGGGGTTTGGACACAGAGCCGCATCTCTGTTAGACAAGCTCTACCGCTCTGCTGCAGTGTGCCATCAGCCCCACTGTCCCTTGGAGACAAGGTCTCAATAAGTTGCCCAACCGAGAACTTGCCAACTTTTTGCCTTACCTTCCCAAGTAGCTGAGATGTCACACAGCAAGCCCAGCTCAAGATTGTGCTGTAGAACTGGTTATGTTTACTTTGCTGGGCTTTGGGGAGGAATAAACAAGATAGCGTGTGTGCACCGACGATGTAGCTCAGTCGGCAGAATGTTTGCCTAGCGTGCGTGAAGTCCTGGGTTCGATCCCCGGTGTCGCCTGAGCCAAGCGTGGTAATGTATGTTTGTAATCCTAGTGCTCAGGGAGTGGAGGCAGGAGGATCAAAAGCTCAAAATCATCCTCATTTACAAAGAAAGTTCAAGGCGGGCCTAGGATAGATAAGACCCGTCTTTAAAATAAAGTAAGTTAAGGCCCTGCATGTGAGGCACTAGGCTTGGTACCTCGAGTGATACGTAAGCCAAGTGATACGTAAGCCGCGGTGATTACATTCGTTATCAGTCCTGTCGGTGTGACCACGTATGATTTACTGCCGTCACGGGATCTCCCGGCCCGAGTTTGGACTCCGTAATGGTGTTGGCGTGGAGTAGTCCTTTCTCACCGCTGCTGGCAAACGAGGAGAGAGCAGAGGCGGACTTAACGTGTAAATGATGCGTGGAAGCCGAGTGAGGCCCAAACGATGTGACAGCCCACTGTGCGAATGGAAGAGTGGCAACAATTCACAGGGAAACGTGGGGGGGCACTGAGTCATCCACAGCCCGTGACAGCATCCGGAGGCACGGCCCACTCAGACAAGATGGGCTCTAATTGGTCATCTTTCCACTAGTAGCAATTTGGTGTCAGCCTGAGAACATCCTCTGGCTCCATTCAACTCATAGTCACTTAGCATTTTGCTGGGTTTGCAGTTTTCATTCATTCATTCATTCATTCATCACTCACTCACTCACTCACTCCTGTGATGTGGGACCTCAAACCTAGGGCTGCACACAGGATCAGCGAGGGCTCTACCATTGAGCAACGCCCCAACTCTGTGTCCGTGTGTGTGTCATGTGCATCTCTCTGATGCAGACAGGTTGCTACATAAGGAAATCTATATGAGAAAGTAAGTATAAAAATAGATGTGTGTGCATATGTGTGTGTGTGCATATGTGTGTGTGCATATGTGTGTGTGTGTGTGTGTGTTCAAAATGAAACAATGGCTAGCCTGGGCTAAAGAATGAACCTGACTAAGAAAGGAAAGAAGCAAACACAGAGACTAATTGTAGGGATAAATAATATGCAAAGAAAACTGGTGCCGAGGAGTGCAGAGGGGCTGCTCAGAGGACAGTGACAGCGGCACAGTGCTCTGTGTGCGTCCCTGTGCTCTGACCTGCTTGTCATTGCTCACCTAATCATCTTGCACCAACAGTCACCCAAGCACAAGAAGCAAGGCACACAGCCTCAAAGGAACCAACCTTAAGCTGGCCATGGGCTGTAACCCCAGCATTCGGGAGGTGAGGCAAGGAGGTCAGGAGCTCAAGGTCACCCATAGTTACATATGGAGTTTGAGGCATAGTATGTAGCCTGGGCTGCCTAAAACAAAAGTAAAACTTCGTGTATGTTAGCCCATGATCTGGCAGGGCCTGTTAAGGTGGCAGTTTCCAACCTAAGGGTCAAGACCCCTAGAGTGTCGACAACCAACCTTTCACAGGGGTCACATATAAGACATTCTCATATCAGATATTTGCATTATGATTCATAGCAGTAGAAAACTTACAGTTATGAAGTAGCACTGAAAATAATTTTATGGTTGGGGGCCACCACAACATGAGGAACTGTAGTAAAGGGTTGCAGCCTTAGGGAGGTTGAGAGCCACTGTGTTAAGGCTATGTGCAGAGTTCAGGTTAGAGCTTGTCTGCATTGGCAGGAAAGAGTCAGGAAGTGGGGCCTGCTCTGGCCGTGTGAGGAGAACACTGAGCAAGCACAATGCAAGAAGTGGCAGAGCCACTGTCCTTATGAGGTAAGGCCACCAGGGACATCTCAGAGACTCCTGCCCAGCTGTGAACCTGTAATGAATTCTAGATCCTGCCTGTCCCCCAAGCAGGTGACATATTTGAGGTGACAGCTGCCAGGAAGGCTCCACTGGTCTGAATCAGCCTGGTCCACGTGTCCCAGCAACCTTGCCTACAAGTTCCATATGTGGGTCAAGCTGAGAGGTACTGTCTCACACAGCTCTTGATCTCTGACCTCAGGGGGAAGGAGTGGGGGGTGGAAGTGACTTGCCAAGTGGTAAAGAGATACCAATGAGCTACCTGGAAGCCAGGACCACCAAAGGCAGTGCTGAACACGGACATCCACACCAGGAGACCGGCCTCTCCCCTCCATGAGAAGACTGTGGGCCCCCAATACTATGAGGAAGGCCTGGATGCCAGCCAAGGTAGAAGGGTCCACAGGGAGAGCGCCTTCCTAGCAAGCTAGCTGGGGAAGCCAGCAGTCCCAGCAGCGTTGGTGGCTGCAGGGCCCTGTGTACTTGGTTAACATGATACAAGCTGGTACTGTTAATACCATGTGGGGAAAAAACGAGGAAACGGAGGCCCTGAGAGGGGTATTACCCAGGAACACTATATCGTCCCCTGCCAAGTTCAGGGGAAAGGCCATTCGGTGACTCATTAGTGAACGCCATGGAAAAGTCATCGTGTACCTACTGAGACAACACAGGTGAGCAAGACTGATCCAAGAAAGTCAAGTGTGAACCACAGCTGTGCCACCCACAGAGCCTCCCCAAGTGAACCGGGTCTGATTCAGCCCGAGCTCAGCCCTCAGAGAGGCAGAAGGCAGAACGGAATGAGCGGGCTGTCCCCTTTCGTACGCCCCCGTCTGAATCCTGAGTCCCTTTCCCTAACCATCTCTGGGCAAGAGCTCTAGACTCTGTTTCAGAACCTGTGAAGTGGGGACAGTACTAGCTGTGTGTGCAGCCCATGGCACCAGAGGCAACGGTGGTGGGATGTGAGCATTGCTGCCCCATGATGAGCCAAGGAAGACTGTTGAGTGCCGGCTGTTAATTAAAGGATCTCTTTGTCTGCTTCAGGAGATGCCGGGAGATGTGGTTCAGGAGAAGCACCTGATCCCACCTACTGAGCTGAGACTGCGTGATCACGAGATGTTCCTTGCTTCAGAGCCCATTTTCTATTTTGGTACAGAACCTCTCGGTCTGCTCCTGCCCCGCCCAGGCCTCTCGGAGTCCACATGCCTGTTTACACACTGATAGGAGTCACTCGGCTTCCCCACACCAGATCGCATGTCACTTAAGGAACGGTCATAGATAGTACCAGACAGTACCTCCTGTGCGGGGTGTTTGTAAGTCCTACTCCTGCCTCCCACAGTGAACAGAGAGGGTGTGTGTGTGTGTGTGTGTGTGTGTGTGTGTGTGTGTGTGTGTGTGTGTGACAGGGTCTTTTATGGAGCCCTGGCTGTTCTGGAACTCACTATGTAAAGCAGGCTGGACTTGAACTCACAGAGAGTCACTTGCCTCTGCCTACGAAGGTGTGCGCCACTATGCCCAGCCTTGGATGGGCCTTTTATTTTAAAAAGGGAGCATATGAGTGTGTTTAAAGCCAGCCTGGGCTACTTAGTGAATTCCAGACAAACCTTGCCTACATAGTAACACTGTTAATGGGGGGAATTAATGAAACTCTATAAGAATTGTCTACTATCCTGAGCCATAAAATTTGGCACCTAGGTTCTGCCCAATATGCACTCTGTGATCTTGTCACCCTCTCATCTCTCTCCCCCAGGTGTCTGTTCCTCAAACCCTGTTTTGAGGCTGTCTCCATTCAACTCTTCCTCTGAAACCTTCTACTCTGCTTTTGTTTTGAGACTTGGCTGAAAGATCCTTTGTGCTCGTAGGCCTCCTCTGATACCCCAGAGACAATGACTCTTCCCCAAGGAGATCCACATGATGATGATGATGATGGTGGTGGTGGTGGTGGTGACGATGGAGATGATGGTGGTGGTGATGGTGCTGCTGGTGGTGGTGGTGGTGGTGGTGATGATGGTGATGGTGGTGGTGGTGATGGTGATGGTGATGGTGATGGTGGTGATGGATGGTGGTGGTGATGTGTGGTGATGGTGATGGTGGTGGTGATGATGATGGTGGTGGTGGTGATGGTGGTGATGGTGGTGGTGGTGATGGTGGTGGTGGTGATGGTGGTGTGGTGGTGGTGGTGGTGATGATGGTGATGATGGTGATGATGATGGGTGGTGGTGGTGGTGGTGATGGTGGTGGTGGTGGTGATGGTGGTGGTGGTGGTGATGGTGGTGGTGGTGATGGTGATGGTGATGGTGGTGATGATGGTGATGGTGGTGATGATGGTGATGGTGGTGATGATGATGATGGTGATGGTGGTGATGATGATGATGGTGATGGTGGTGATGGTGGTGGTGGTGGTGATGGTGGTGGTGGTGGTGGTGGTGGTGGTGGTGATGGTGTGGTGGTGGTGGTGGTGATGATGATGGTGGTGGTGATGATTTTGAGACAGGCTCACACTATAAAGCCCAGGTTAACATTGAACTTAGAATCCTCTTGCCTTGGTTTACTGAGTGCTGGGATTACAGGTGTGTACCACCATGCTACCAAAGTCCTAGAGATCAAACCCCGGGCCTGTACACAGTGGCAAGTGCTCTACCACTGAGCTACATCTCTAGCCCCTCGGTTGTCTTCCAGATGGTGCCTGGTGATCTATACCTCCCTGTTTTCCCTACTGTCAGTCTCCCTCCCTACGGCTGGGACACCGGAAGAAGTCTGGCGTCTGCACGTCCCAATCGAAGTCTTGGTTGGCATCAGATGTCCACACGACATACCTGGGAAGAGGTACCCTCAAATGAGAACTTTCCTCCATTAGATCAGCCTGTGGGCATGTTGATAGGCATTTTCCTAATTGCTAACTGATGTGGAAGGCCCGCCCACAGTTGAGCCTGGGGTGTCATCCTGAGCATGTGGTCTGTGGCTTACATAAGGAAGATAGCCGAGCAAACCAGTGAGCAAGCAACCCTTGTCTGTGATCTCGGATTCATTTCTCGAGCCTCCGGGCTCCTATTTGAGTTCCTGCCTTGTATCCCTCAATGATGTACTTACTGCAAATCAAAAGATGAAGGAAACTGTTTCCCCCCCTCCGAGTTACTCTTGGTCAGTGTTTTAATCACAGCAACTCACCTAACTAACTTGAGACATGAGTGAACCCTTACTCTGTTCAGGGCTCATGAGGACCTTGGGGTCTGCGGTGGCTCAATGGCACCTGATGCCCTAGCAAAGGCCCCTGGGTCTGCCACACAGGTGTCCTTCCTGAGCCTCTCAGGTGTGTGTGCTGAGTGCAGCCCCTCAGGCCGGCAGCAGCCTGTAAGGAGCCTGCTGGCACAGAGCGCTGGGCTCTGTCCCCAGGTGTATCTGCCATTCGGAGAAAGCACCGCCCTTCCCCAGGTATTAGCTGATTTTCCCTTGCAGTGTTTGGCTTAAGGATTAAAGTCAGTGGAGGAACCTGTAATTTCCAGAGTCGTCTGTTTCTTTCTTGGCTGCCCACACTGAGCTCATTGTTTTATTCCCAAGCCCCTGATAGTGCTGTTCCAGACGTGTCCAATGTCATCTGACAGGACTAAGCTTCCCCGAGCCGGAGACCGGACAACTTTGCTGTGAACCCCCAGCCAGCTGTTCTCTACATTCTTGTGCCCTCTTCCTGATCCTGATAGGATCAGCTCTGAACTTATCCCCTACCCCTCCCTGCCTTTTTCGGAGTCAGGATCTCAACAGTCCAGGCTGATCTCAAGCTTTGTTGTAGCTGAGGCTGGTCTCTACTCCCTGATCCCCCTGCCCGCTTCTCCCAAGTGCTGGTACTCACAGAGGTGCGCCCCATGACCAAGTTTTATTTTATTTTAGAAGGGTCTTACTATGCAGTCCAGTCCGGTTTCCAACTGAAACCAAGCATCAGCATCTCTGAGGGCTGGGGTTATACGTGTAGCCCATCACAAATTCCTGTTTATTTATTCTTAGTACTGCAGTGACTCTCATGTATAGTGTAGTTAAGAAATGGGCTACTCCATCACCGCTCTGCTGGCCTCCAACAGGCCCGAGGAACAAGGAACATCCATCCAGACGAGCCTGGCATGGGTGTTTCCGGGAAGGCTTCCTCAGCAAGTGTATGGAAACAGATGTGGAGACCCACAGTCAAACGTCAGGTGGTGCTCCAGGAGTCTTGTGGAAGAGCGGGGGACAGGACTGAGTGAGCTGGGGGGCCAGGACACCACAAGAAGACCTACAGAGTCAACTAACCTGGGCCCACAGGGGCTCACAGAGAACCTGACCGAGGAGCATGCAGGGGCTGGACCTAGACCCCTACACATTTGTAGCAGACGTGCAGCTCCGTCTTCATGTGGGTCCCCAACGGCTGAAGCGGGGCTGTCTCTCTCTCTGACTCTGCTGCCCACCATTGGATCCCCTTCCCTTAACTGAACTGCCTGGTCGTGCCTCAGTGGGAGAAGAGGTGTTTAGCTCTGCTGGGACTAGATGTCCCAGGGTGGAATGGTGCCGGTGCCGGGGTAGGGGTGGGGGCTTCCCCTGTCTGAGAAGAAGATAAAGGGGTAATGGGGAGAGGGGTAAGGGGTAAATGGGACTGGGAGGAGGGGGTGGGCATGATCAGGATGTAAAGTGAATACATATATATATATACATACATACATACATGCATACATACATACATGCATACATACATACACACATACATAATGGGGACTCCATAGGTGAATTTTCAGAATAATGCTTGTGAAACCCTAGAGCAGTAAACAACCAAAATCAGCTTTATTGAAATATAATTGACATCCTATAAACTGCATATATTTAAAGTATACAACTTAATATGTTTTGACACATGTTTTGACACATGTACAGACTCAGGAAAATGTCACCACAATCAAGATAAGGAACATGTCCATCATCACCAGAGCTTCCTCCAACCCCTCCCTTCCCACTTCCCCAAGCAACCATAGATCTGCTTTCTAAACACACGTGCGATGCGAAGGTCTCTCTCCCTCTTCACCGCTTTAGTCAGCAGAGTGTGATCCTTGGTTCACCTCGTCATTAACGTTCTGAGAGCAATGTCTTCAGATGTCATGAAGATGTGAAGTGTCGTTTGCTCTGAACACTAAATGGCTGGTTGCCATATAGCCATACAAGGTGGCTTGGTGCTGGAGAGGCATCTGGGTGCATGGTCTCCTAATGTCCAGACTGGCATGACCACCTTTGCCTTGTGACTTTTCTATACCATACTGTGGATCAGAGGTCTCCGCAGGATTTTGTCACTAGAAGGGATTTAACAAAGTCTCGGAACTTGGGGAGTTGTTACTATGGGAGTGGCATCCATCTCATGTTAAAACCAGAGAGGCAGCCAGTATTCTGTAAGCCCGGCCAGGGCCCACCAGAGTGTCGATAGGTGAAGTACAGAAACCCTGTATGGGACAGCAAACCGATGGGGAACCCCAGCACCACATGGAGGCGATCAGCCGAGCAGAGCAGTGGGCTGGTTGGAATAGTGAGGCACGAAGGTTAAGGAGCCTGCTGCAGCCTCTGTCAGGCAACTCTGGCTTCCTGAGGACAAGCCCTAAGGGAAGGAGTGTGGCGGCATGGGGACCCAGCACCTAGCAGGTATTCAGTAAGTGCCAGGCAAACAGGGCTGCACCCAAAATATTTTATTAGGTGCCTAATTGTGGGTAGCACTTGCTGGCATAGAAGGTGAAGCTGAATACATGCAGCTGGCCAAAGGAAGCCATTAAACCGTCAAGTGACCGGGATGCTGAGCGACCTTCGGTGAAGGTAAGTGCAGACCCACCCCAATAAACGAGAAGGCCTGGTCATGCTGGGATCCAGTTCCAACGTGACCAGATATGTCACCGCCAAATCACTTCTAACTCGAAGCTCCTCCCCCCACCTACAGACACCACTTGGCCTGTCATATAAAGGGTTTTTTCCCAAAGTGGTTTAGCCAGAACTGGAAAGTTACTGCCTGACGTGACCGAAGCCTCACCGGGGCACTGGCAGCCAAGAGGGAAGCGGAGGGCAGGCAAGATGGATCTTGGATTCTCTGGAGCTAGATGGTGACGTATGAGCGTGCTTTACTTGGTTTTGCATGACTGGAGGCTTTCATTAATGTATTATAAGAGCTATGGAGACATTCCTGAAGATCCAGAAAGGAAGGAAGGAGGAAGGAAGGAACCAGAAAGCTCTCCATCCCTTTACACACACGCTGTGCGTGCAGTGATTTAAACCAAGGGGGACTGCTGCCGAAGGTTCTTGAGTGCCTCAGGTTAGGGAGAGGTTTCAAAGATAGAGACTGCCACAGTTCCTCCAGGGTACAAAGGAACTGACTGGATTTTAGCACTAAGGCTCGCTATGGTTACTTCTGGATCAGCTCCAAATCTGAGGATAAAGAGAGATCTGGCTAGCCCTTCCTCTTGCCCCCCATCCAGATGGCCTCACTTTAGACTCTGAGTGCTAAGGATTCTGTGAAATTGGTGTCACCATAGAAGATTCACGTCAGGGAACTGAGCGTTAGAGGCAGCCGAGATTCCTGGACCCCTAGGTTTCAGGTCAATGGTAAGAATGATAAAAAAAAATACAATACCTGCCTACAGGACTCGTTGCAGAAAGAGAAGAGATTCTCCTTCTAACTAGTCTGAGAAAGACTTTCAGATTCTTGTCAGCAGAATTATTGCAAACGCAATCTATGTGGCCATCCAAACGCGAGCGGGACAAAGTGCAGGCAGCTATGGTGGTTAGCAGGGCAGCTGCTCACCTGCGTGGTGCCTCCACACAGCCCCCTCCCTCAGTGAGACACAGCTCACTGCTTCCCACTCAAGGCATTGGCAGGGAAGGCTGGCTGGAGAACACTTGTGCCTTCAGGGTTCTGGCTACTTCTCCCCCTCCAAAGACCCAAGGAGACTCCTCTGGGCCAGGCTCCAAGGAAGGGTGAAACCACAAGGCTGTCATTCTGGGGTGAACTTTTAAGTCACAGGACAATTGGGAGGGGCACTAGGGGACTCCCTTGCTAGATAGGGCCAACCCTGTCCCTGTTTCCCCTAAATGGTGCGGCTGCTCATGGCCTAAGGAGAATCTCTGACTCACTTCCTGCCTCAGTCTCACCACAAGGGTATTGTTCTCCAGACTATGTGAGGTGCTGCTGCTAGGGGCTACCCCATAGTGGTCCCCACAACATCTTAGCTCCTTCTAAGGGAAAGCCCCCATCTGGGAGGAGGCAGAAAGACTTATAGACTTGTCTCCCAACGTTTAGAGACCCTATGTCTGCAGTGTTTTAAAGGATACTCAAACAACAGATTCAATTAACTTCATACACATCTCCATTTTCAAAGGGATTAAACAACCAAGGTTCTGAGAATTCAAGGTTGGCATAACATAAAATAGTACCACAGGGATTTGAGCCCGACTTTGCTGGGTGACTTTCCACACAAATGACTTTAGAAATACACATACACAAGCACGCACACATATATTCCTACACCTGTGTTGTGTATTTCTTTGGGGGTTTTGAGACAAAGTCTTTTATATGTCATCTTGGCTGGCCTTAAACTTGTAGTCATTCTCCTGCCTCAGCCTCCCCAGTTTGAGGATTACAGCTAGGTGATACTACTACACGTGGCTCCTTAGCATATTATTTAACCTCACTGGGCCTAAACTCTGTCCTTTGAGAAAAGAACCCAGGATACAGACAAGGTACTAGGTATCACGGTATGAACTTCATGGGGTTTATATGAAGAGTTGCATACGGAGACAGCTTAGGTCGGTGCCTATCTTCTAGAAGTACTTGATGGCCTCTGTTTCTATCACTGTTGAGGAACCCGTGTTAGAGACACACAGGAAGAGGACAGGATAGGATCATGTAGCCAGGTTATCTCACAGAGAGCACGAAGGGATGTGCAGAGACTTCTGGCGACCTTGGAACAACCCAGCCTGGGAAGATCTTGGCCCGTTTCCCCTCTTCTTTCTCAGCTCAAGCAGAATGTCGACCTCCGCCAAGTAGCACAGCCGTTTTCTAGGGCAGGAACCCAGGGAGGGAAGGGCTCTGGCTGGTATATTGTAAGTAGTTTGAAGTGAAGCGCTGCCAAATCTGAGGCCTGCTAAGTTGTGTAACTTAAGGAAAATTATTTAAACTTTGTGTGCCTCAGTTTCCTTATCTGTAAAGTGGGATTAATAATGTTAGCCTGAATGGATTATGTGGATTAAAGAATGTACATAAGGAGAAGATAGAATGAACCGATTGGCCCAGTGCCTAGCTCTCCGTTGTTCCAGGAGAAAAAAAAGTATTTAAAAAAAAAAAAACCCAAAACCAAACATGAAAGGAGGTAGCTATTCTGTTTATTCACCTGTCTCTACAGAAGCAAATAAAACTGTGACTCCTCTAGCTGGAGGTGCGAGGGCTGCTCTGCCGCTGTGAGGTCCGACCTGAGAGTGGAGCTTCCCCAGGTCCGCCATCCCAGGGCGCTTCCCTTGATTATCCCTCAAACTCAGAACTCGGGAGCCAGGACCACAGGGAAGGCAGGGACAGCTTGGGCTCCCCCTAACCCCCGATCCTCGGCCCTTCTACCGCCATCTCGCCCGCAGGCTCCCAGTCCGGGTCTCCGAGACCATCTGCCCGGGAGTTTGCGGGGCCAAGAGCCGAACCCGGCGCGGTCCGAGGGGCCTGGGGTGGTGCGCGGGGACCACGCTCCCCACCGGCCCCGCTGGCAGCCGCAGACAGGGCGCCCCGAGGCCGCAGGGCCCGCCGCGTGGAGCGCTCAGAACGTCGGCCCGGCCCGGGCGGGCGGCGAACGGGCCGGGCCGGCTGCGGCCGCGGAGCGCGGAGGTGGGCGCCGCGAGGGGGAGGGGCGCGGCGCGGAGGAGGAGGCCGGGGCCGCCGCCGCCGCCGCCGCCGCCGTGACAGCGGCCCGAGTAAACAAGCCGCGCCGCCGCGGCGGGCCGCTGCCCCCGCCCGCGCCTGGAGCCCAGGCCGAGCCTTGCCCTGGTCGCCGGCCGGGCCGAGGCCGCGCCGCCGCGCCTCCTCGCCTGCGCGCTGTGACGCCGCTGCCGGGCGCCGGGACCGCCTGAGCCAGGCCCCCGCCGCCGGGCTCCGTGCTCGGCCGAGGGTATCCGAGCAGCCGCGGCGCTCGTCCGGAAAAGTTTCCCCGCCCGGCTCCCCAGGGTAAGCGGCGAGGCGCGCGGCCCGGGGCCGGGGAGGCGGCGCGCTGGGGAGCCGGGCCCGGAGCGGGCGGGGGAGCGCGGAGCCGGGCGGCGCAGCCCCGGGCCTCGCCGGCCGCCGGGCTCTGGCCGCGGATTCTCTGCCGCCGCGGTGGAAGGACCGGAGCCGCGCAGCCCACCTGAGCGCCGGGCTTGGGCCCGCGCCGGTACTTTTCCGCTGAGGCCGGGGCGAGCCCTCTGACCTCAGGAAGCGCCGGCGGGGCCCCTGCTGGGGCGGGCTAGGCAGAGCATTCCTCGGGCTCTGGGTGCTCCCGCCTGCCCGCCGTCCTCCGTGGCCCCGGCGGCTAGGGCCTGCGCCCGATGGGGCGCGCTCCTGGTAGGGCACGGGGTCCTCGGCCGGCTTGCACACCTGTACGGCCGGAGCGGTCGGGGGCGGATTTCGCGGGCGCGCACAGGCCGGCTTGGGAAGGCTCGCTCTGGGCTGCCTCCTGCCGAGGCCTGGCGGAGGCCCCTACTGCCCCCGTCGGGTGGCTGGCCGAGGGGCGGCCTGCTTGCCATACAGGTCTGACAGCAGACACTAGTCTGGCCAGTGTCTACGTTCCCACCGCCCCAGGTCTTTGCGCCTAGGGGAAGTGGACTTTCATCTCTCTGGAGCGCTGGGATTCTCTGTGACTTGGGAAGTGCCAAGGCAACGCAGGTGATGTGGCCCAGTGAGGGCTTGTGGCTGCTGGCCAGGTGTGGACACAGCAAAGGAGAGTGGTCAAACAGATTAGGTGTTTGTTTCCTGTTTTGGACTTCTATCTAAAATTTGAAGTTTAAAAAAGAGGATTCCGTGGCTTAAAAAAAAAAGTTTGAAAGCCTCTGACTTAATAGTTTTTCACCACCAAGGAAACTGAGGCCCAGAGAGAGGAAATGACCTGGGTAAGATCTCTGAGGGACCAGTAGTTGAGCAGGGACTAGGAGTTAAAATTTCATGGGAGGCGCCTGTAACAGGACCTGCCTTGGGGTCTCTGCTGGAAAGAGAGACCTGATTGGGTTTCCCAGCAGTCTTCAGTGGCTTGCTCCGTGGCTGCCTCAGCCAGGTCTCCAGCAGCCACACCTGGGGGTAAGTTCCTTGGGTGGTTGGTTGTGGTGATCTCTGTTGGTAGGTTCTAGGGAGGGACAAAAAAGCTTTGCCTAAGAAAAGAGCTAGGAACAGCCCTATAGCCTCTTTTCTAGTCAGGCCCAGCGCTGAGTGCTGGGCAAGACTGACCCAGAGAGGCTAGAAATATATCCAGCCTCCTGGTTTTGAGACAACTGGGACTCAGAGGGTGAGTCAGAGTCTGGGATGGGGGTGGGGAGAAGCCTGTTCATTCATTGTTCTCGGCTCTTTGTGTGTGTGTGTGTGTGTGTGTGTGTGTGTGTGTGTGTGTGTGTGTGTGTGTGTGTGTTATGTGTGTGTTGTGTGTGTGCCCTCCTATGTGTCTGATCATGAGGCAGGACGCTCTGATGTTTGGAATCCATATTCTACCCTTACCGTAGTTGGGATTGAGGTGTTGGGCGAAGCAGATCATCTTCCTTGGGGTGGGGTGGAGGTCCTGTCTCTGTGGCCCCATCTATATCGTTTACTGGAACCTGGGCTAGCCCCAGAGCAACCCAGCCGTAATTTGGAAGTTGTAGGCAGGTCTCAGAACTCGGAGCAGGGAGTCTGCAGATGTCTAAACTCAAGAGGTTTTAGATGTGGAGGGTCCTGTTTCTATGTGGGGGGACATGGAGCTCTAACTCCCAGGCTTGTCTTTGGAGCCCTTTGGACTCTGCCCTTCAGGCATGGAGTCTGCCTCTTGATGTCCCCTGCCATCAGCTGTCGGGTTATTTTGGTGTAAACTGAAAATACTCCAGGATTGTGAGTGGAGTCCCCTCAGCCTGTGGGGTGAAACGGCAGCAGTTAGGGAGACTTGTAGCTCATGGCAGCTCCTGGAGAATCATGGAGTTCCCAGTGGCAAGCAGATCTGTCCAGCTCCTCAGGGTAGTGTGTGCTGAGGTACCTACATTTTACCGTTTGGCTGAGCCACTTCTAGGGCTGGGCCACAGGAGTGGTAGGGGTATCAGGATCCTGGCACTGAGAGGATGTCTCCAGCAGCCTACTGGAACCTCTCCTAGCTGCCACCTACCCCAGGAGCTTGGCTTGTGACTAGTCGGGGCCCTCTATGGGGACAGTTATGTGGCCCCAGGCAGAAAGGTCTTGCTGTCTGTTTGCTGAAGGAGGAAAAACACCACTCAGGGCTATTGATTCAGCCTCACCTTGGTGCTCCTGGCGCAGCAGCCAGTGTTTGCCCTGGCAGTCTGGCTCAGATTACGCAAGGTGGTGGGTGGTGGGCCTGGAACAAGCCAGGGGGCAGCTCTGACTTCTAAACCCAAGCCTGGCTGGACTAGCAGGAGCAAAGTTGCCCAGGAAACAGCTTGGGCCTGCCTCTAAAGATGGCCGTCATTTAGCCTAGAGGGCGGCGAAACCTCTGGAATCCCTCATGCTCAGAGCATGGCTCTGAGCCTCCATCCCCACTTAAGATACCCACTCTTTCCTCCCAGGGACTGAGAATCTCTCAAGTAAGCCCCTACAGCTAACCTTTTTGCTGAACCAGGACACCCTAATGAGTTGGGTAGACCCTGTTCAATTTTTAAAGAGCCAAGATTTTATTCTTTTATAAAATATACCTAGATATTTTGAGAACATACAATAGCACAAAGAAGAAAGTAACAATTACTACACGTAATTCTCACCATCTCCAAGGAGCCATTGTTAAATTGTAACTTGTATCCTTCCAGATTTTGTTTTGGTTATGTATAAATATGCATGCATAGTTTTAAGAAAACAAAATGGAATCGTGTGTGCATGCCATTTGATAATGTATCTTTCTTTCTTTGGTCATTGTTTGCTTTTTATTTTGAATGACTCAAGCCCTGATTATATTCTTGATGGAGAAAGGCTTGGGAGGGGAGACTGTGGGTCCATGTGTCTTGTTTGGCCGACCTTTAGGGATATGTGCTAGATATCTTCCAGAGACAACTTAGGGGTTTGTGGTGTGTGTGTGTGTGTGTGTGTGTGTGTGTGTGTGTGTGTGTGTCCGTCTGTCCATCTGTCCATCTGTCTGTCTGTCTCTGTTGAGGCTGGGGCTGGATCCCTGGAAGCTGAAGTTACAAGCAGTTGTGAACCATCCAATACAAGTGCTAGGGTGAGGACTCTGGTCCCCTGCAGGAGCAGAATGTGCTTGCTCCTAACTACTAAGCTATCTCTCCAGCCCTGACCAGTGTTTCTGACTTTGTTTGGGGGGGTTTTTTTTGGGGGGTAGGGGAGGGGATTAAGACAGGTCTCTTACCAAACCTGGAGCTTGCAGGTTTGGCTAGGTTGGCCCAGCTAGCAGCCCCAGGGGTCCTTGTCTCTGCCCTGCCAAGTGCTGGAGTTACAGGCACATGCTGCCAAGCCTACCTTCTCGTGTGGGTCCTGGGACTCCACACTCAGGTTTTAATGCTTGGGTGGCAGTAACTGTCCCTACTAAGCCATCTTCCCAGCCCCTTAGGTGTTTGTTTTACCCATCTCCCTTGAAACTCCTGTTAGGCCCTGACTCAGCCTTGACGATAGGAAGGGCAGCATCAGTGTGTGACAGAGAGGACTGACTCTTCTTTCTTCCTCTTGTTCCCTTAGATCTGGCCCCCGTCCTGTCCTCCAGCCCCACCCACCTCGGCTCCATGCCCCCCCCAATCAGCTTCGGGACCCTGGCAGTGAGCAGGCACGTGGCAGCCAAGGCCCTGTGACCAGGCCAGGGAGACGGAGCTCTGGGGTCCCAGTCACCTGCCCCCCCATGGAGCTGAGACCCTGGTTGCTATGGGTGGTAGCAGCAGCAGGAGCCTTGGTCCTGCTAGCAGCTGATGCTCGAGGCCAGAAGATCTTCACCAACACGTGGGCTGTGCACATTTCTGGAGGCCCAGCTGTGGCTGATAGCGTGGCACGGAAGCATGGGTTCCACAACCTGGGCCAGGTGGGCTTCTAACTTGGCCTGTTTGTGACTTCGGGACGTTCCCTAGTGGGAGTGAGGGCAGAGACTCTCAAACCTTAAAGCAGAAATCGTATTTGTCTTCCAGGGCATCTGGTCAGGGGCAGGTTCTAAGTGACTGGTGGAATGGGATCCATGGCATTGTCCTCTTTGTGGGTTTTCCTATAGGTCGCTTAGAAAAGCCAGCACATCTCAGTGATGGTGGCCCTATCATCCCCTGCATGTTCCTGTGGGTCCTAAGCAGGGAACAGATCCCCCCCCCCAGTCGCTTGCCTTTGTGAGCTTCCCCAGCAGCCTTGTCCACCCCCATCTCTGCCTCCCCCAGGGACTGGCAGATGGAGGGCCCATCTCAGACTCACTGTTTTATTGTAGATCTTCGGTGACTATTACCACTTCTGGCACAGAGCGGTGACAAAGCGGTCCCTGTCGCCTCACCGCCCGCGGCACAGCCGGCTACAGAGGGAGCCTCAAGTAAGTGTGGCCCTGGCCCTTCCGGCTGCCACCCCCTTCTGTTCTGAGTCTCCCTCACTCTGCAACCCCCACACCTCTACCATCTTTCTGTCCTTCCTAGGTGAAGTGGCTGGAGCAGCAGGTAGCCAAGCAAAGGGCCAAGAGGGACGTGTATCAGGAGCCCACAGACCCCAAGTTCCCCCAGCAGTGGTACCTGGTATGCTCCTTGGACTCTGGTCCCTTTCCCCACCACTGGGAGGTCCTGTGAGTGGATGAGGCTCACCCTGGGGCTTCTTCTGTTTTCTTCTCCCTTCTTTCTGCCTCTAGCCCAGTGGTTCTCAACTTTCCTACTGTTTCCACCCTTTAACACAGTTCCTCATGTTGTGGTGATCCTTGACTATGAAGTTATTTTTGTTGCTACGTTATAACTATAATTTTGCTACTGTTATGAATTATAAATATTTTTGGAGATAAAAGTTTGCCAGGCGGTCGAGACCCATAGGTTGAGAACCACTGCTCTAGCCCATCCTGCCTTCCCAGAATCTATGCCTATGATTCATCTATTTTTATTTTATGTACATTGGTGTGCTTATGTGAGTGTGTGAGACTGTCAGATCCCCTGGAACTGGAGTTACAGACAGTTGTGACCACGTGGGTGCTGGGAACTAAACCTGGGTCCTTTGAAAGAACAGCAGTGCTTCTACTGCTGAGCTGTCTTTCCAGTCCCCAGGAGTGGCATTTTAAGAGCTGGGATGGGTAAAGATAGAGGTTTTAGGGTAGAATTTATTCTTTTGAGTTAATAACCAATTGTCCCTGGTAATGGGCTGGTTGTCTCTGCAGTCTGGGGTCACTCAGCGAGACCTGAATGTGAAGGAAGCCTGGGCCCAGGGCTTCACAGGGCGTGGCATTGTGGTCTCCATCCTGGATGACGGCATTGAGAAGAACCATCCTGACTTGGCAGGCAATTATGTAAGGAACGGAAGAGAGTGGCTGGAGTGACCCTGGGTAGCCACCTCTGGGGACTCTCCTGTAATGTGGTTAGGCAGCTCTGATGATGGCCTTGTCCTTACCAGGACCCGGGAGCCAGCTTCGATGTCAATGACCAGGACCCTGACCCACAGCCTCGGTACACGCAGATGAACGACAACAGGTGAGGAATGTTAAGTTCCTGGTCGCTCAGCCTCTCCCTCTCATCCCTCAGGGACACGAGGGTGAGTTTGAACGTCCCATGTCCCACTGAAGTCTCTCCAGCATGGCGGCATGCTCCTTTAATCCCAGCACTTGGAGGGAAAGGTTGACAGGTCTCTGAGTTTGAGACCTGCTCTTCACCGTGAGTTCCAGGCCAGCCAAGCTGCCTTGTCTTGGAAAGCAAGGGGCTGGAGAGAGGGCTCAGCAGTTAAGAGCACTGAGTTCAATTCCCAGCAACCACATGGTGACTCACAACCATCTGTAATGGGGTCTGATGCCCTCTCCTGGCGTGTAGGTGTACAGGCAGACAGAGCACCCATATATAAAATGAATAAATAAATAATAAATCTTAAATACAACAACACATAACTGAAGTCTTTGTCTAACTGAAGTCTTGTTCCCCAAGGGAGTTTCAGTTTTCGTTTTTTGAAACGTGGTTTCCATATGCAGCCCTGGCCGTCCTAGAATTTGCTCTGTAGTCCAGGCTGGTCTCAAACTCAAACCTTCTGATCAGGCGCCACAGGGAACTGCTGAGTGGCCCAAGGGCCTTTCTGCGCCGTCCATTCCTAGAGCTACTGCCTCACTTGTGTACCTCCACTGACGCTGCGTTCTTGCTCTGCTCTTGCTCTGCAGGCACGGCACTCGGTGTGCCGGGGAAGTGGCAGCGGTGGCCAACAATGGTGTCTGTGGTGTAGGTGTAGCTTACAATGCCCGGATTGGAGGTGGGTATGGAAGTGGGAGGAGCCTCTCCCGGAAGTTTTCCCTGCCCACTCAGTGCCTTCCACCATAGATCTTTGGCAGCATGCTAGTCTAGGCAGGATTCTGGGCAAAAGGAAAACCTGGAATCCCAGAGCTGGCAGCATGGTGGAGTGGGGTGTGGATTTAAAAGTCTCCCTAAATCATGGCTCAGCCTTCGGTTCCTTCCTAGTGAAGAGTGGTGTGACTTGGGAGAAGTCGGGTCGCCTTTCCTCTTCCTTAGGTCCTGCTCTTGAAAGACAGTGGGAGACCATACATAAGGGGCTCGGGTTTCCCAGCACTGCCACTCCTCTCTCTCACCGCCCCCCCCACCCCCACCCGGCTTCAAACTGGGCCTGTGCCATTGGGTGCCCTGGTGGCTGGACCCACGCAGCATCCCTTTTCCCACCCCTCTGCGGCTAGGGGTGCGTATGTTGGATGGCGAGGTGACTGACGCGGTAGAGGCACGTTCGCTGGGCCTGAATCCCAACCACATCCACATCTACAGCGCCAGCTGGGGCCCTGAGGACGACGGCAAGACCGTGGATGGGCCAGCCCGGCTCGCCGAGGAGGCCTTCTTTCGGGGAGTTAGCCAGGTGAAGTGGGAGTCCTGGTCTAGCTCTGGAAATCAGGCTGGCTGAATTCCATCTTCCATTGCTCTCTTCCTTATATTTCAGTTTTCCTAGTTTTTTGTTTTTGTTTTTCCAGTTTTCTAAGAGTTTCTCTGTGTAGCCCTGTCTGTCTTGGAACTCCCTTTGTAGACCAGGCTGGCCTGGGACTCAGAGATCCACCTGCCTCTGCCTCCCAAGTACTGGAACTAAAGGTGTGCACCACCACTGCCCAGGCTGGTTTGCTTTTTGAGACAAAGTCTTCTGTACAGTTTAGACTGGCCTATGTACCCCAGGCTAGCCTGGAACCCATGATCGCACTGCTTCAGCTTCTTGACTGTTGGGATTACATGTGTGCACCACTTTACCTGGTTGATTAATTTTAAAGACTTGGGTGTGGTTCTCAGAACCCACATAGTGGCTCCCAACGTATCAGTAACTCCAGTCCAGGGAACCGATGCCCTCTTCTGTCCTCCCAGGGTACCAGACACACATGTAGTAAGTACACGTACATATATACAGGCAAAACACTCCTGCAAACAAAAATAAAATTTTAAATAAAAATCAATTTAAGAAACTAAATGTTAGGGCTGGAGAGATGGCTCAGCCGTTAAGAGCACCCAACTACTCTTCCAGAGGTCCTGAGTTCAATTCCCAGCAACCACATGGTGGCTCACAACCATCTGTAAAGAGATCCGATGCCCTCTTCTGGTGTATCTGAAGACAGCTACAGTGTACTTATATATAATAAATGAATAAATCTTTTTAAAAAAAAGAAAAGAAACTAAATGTTACTAAAACATTAAGAAGTTGGGGACTGACGATGTACTTTCATTTATTTATTTTATGTATATAAATATTTTAATGGCATGCATGCCCACTGGATTCCTGGTACTGGGAGTATGGGTGTTTGTGAGCCATCATGTGGGTGCTGAGAATCAACCCCAGGTCCTCTGCAAGAGCACGGTGCCCTTAACTTCCGAGTTCTCTCTCCAGCCCTTTTGTTTCCTTCCTGGGGCGGGGGTCTGCGGGGTTACATGAGCAGAGGCATTACCTATGTTGGCAGCTCCTCTGCCACAGAGCCACATCCCAGCCTCAGCCATGGGTTTGATTTCAGCACTACCAAAATAGTAAAGTGACAGGGTCACAGAGATGGTTAACAGGTAGAGTCTGCACACAAGCCTGAGGACCTGAGCTCAAGCCTCCGTCCCCATATAAATGTGCAAGGAGAGGAGGATCAGCTCCACTCAGTTGCTTCTGGTGACCACATGGGTATCATGGCACACATGGCCATACAAATGTAACACAGTGTCTTTTTAGGTTAAATTAAGTAATGGGAAAAAGCAAAAAGTGCCCATTCTCCCATTCTGTGGGGATCACCCCGCTCTGTGGGATCACCCCGCTCTGGGGATCACCCCGCTCCGAGGGATCACCCTGCTCTGGGGGATCACCCCGCTCTGAGGGGATCACCCCACTCTGGGGATCACCCCGCTCTGGAGATCACCCCGCTCTGGGGGATCACCCTGCTTTGAGGGGATCATCCTGCTTTGAGGGGTATCACCCTGCACTGGGGGATCACCCGGCTCTGGGGATCACCCCGCTCTGGGGGATCACCACTCTAAGCATTTTGGTGTGAGCCTAGTCCAATTTGATTTCGTATAGTTATCTACAAGGGATCTTTGGTGGTTCTAAGAAGTGAACGGAGTCCATAGAGACGGAGCTCACATCTTCTCAGTCTGCCTTAACATCTTCCTGTTAGGACCTCCTTGCTCTCTACCCCACAGTACACCATCCTGAGTAACCTCAGCCCACTGTGTTTACAGGGCCGCGGAGGGCTGGGCTCCATCTTTGTCTGGGCCTCAGGGAACGGGGGCCGGGAACATGACAGCTGTAACTGTGACGGCTATACCAACAGCATCTACACGCTGTCCATCAGCAGTGCCACACAGTTCGGCAACGTGCCCTGGTACAGTGAGGCCTGCTCCTCCACACTGGCCACCACCTACAGCAGTGGCAACCAGAATGAGAAGCAGATTGTGAGTCTTGCCCAGGGCTGGGGGCTGGGAGGGGAGGCTCCTTGCTCTCTGCTCAGGGCCCCATTAGGCCTTATCCACTCTCGTCCCTGTGTGGCTGAATAGAGTAGCTTGGGCCTTGTGCAGTTGCCCCGTGAGCTGGGGATTCCCCCAGACCTCTGAGGGCTACCAAACCATCCCCGACCCCCTGAAAGGATAGACTCTCCCTAGAAATATCCCTTATGACCCCCTGAGAAGTATAGACTCTCCCTAGAATTATCCCTTATGCTCCAACCTCTGACTGTTTCCCAATTATTCCTTGAGAACCTTGGCCCTAGAAGGAGCTATGCATGGTAGTAAGGTAGAAGCTGGACCTCAGGTGTCTTAACTGATTCACTGTACCATCTAGGGTACCCAGGTCCGATAGACAAAAGGACAGGCAGGTGGCTCCTCCTCCCAATATCCATCAGGTCTCACCACCGTTGTTCCCTGGCAGGTGACAACTGACCTGAGGCAGAAGTGCACTGAGTCTCACACAGGCACCTCAGCCTCCGCCCCTTTGGCAGCTGGTATCATTGCTCTCACCCTGGAGGCCAAGTAAGTGGGCAAGCAACAGCTCGTCCCCACCAGTGCCCCTAAAAGCAGCTGTTTTCTGCAGTCACGGTCCAAAAAGCCTGACCCAGACATTTTCTCCTTTGCAGCAAGAACCTCACCTGGCGGGACATGCAGCACCTAGTGGTGCAGACCTCAAAGCCAGCACATCTCAACGCTAACGATTGGGCTACCAATGGTGTGGGCCGGAAAGGTGAGGGCAAGGTAACCCAGAGGTTTAGGCTCTGAGGCAGGATGGGGGCTCTCCTACCTCCCATTAACCCTTCCCTGCCTCCACAGTGAGCCATTCCTATGGCTACGGGCTGTTGGATGCAGGTGCCATGGTGGCCCTGGCCCAGAACTGGACAACAGTGGCCCCCCAGCGGAAGTGCATCATTGAAATCCTGGCGGAGCCCAAGTAAAGACTGGACCTGAGTGGGAGGGAGCTTCTGGGGTGCCCTCTGGTTACTGCTGGCCTGGTTACTGACTCACTGGTGCTCATTGCACAGGGACATTGGCAAACGGCTAGAGGTGCGCAAGACCGTGACAGCGTGCCTGGGTGAGCCCAACCACATCTCCAGGCTGGAACACGTTCAGGCACGGCTCACCCTGTCTTACAATCGCCGTGGCGACCTGGCTATCCACCTCATCAGCCCCATGGGCACCCGTTCCACCCTATTAGCTGCCAGGTGCTCTCCATGTTTCCTTCTCATGTCCTACATCATTCCCTCCTTTGTCCCCAAGACTCTAGCCACCAGTAACACGTGGGAGGGACAGCTCGTCCTTGTGACTCCCTCAGCATAGGAGCCCTTGCTTAGACTGCTGTCTGACATGCCAGCCATGTCCCTTGTGAAATAGGGCTCCTGGCTAAGGACACCTGGGAGACAGCTTGCCCGAGATGTACTTCCAGTCCAGCAGGTTGCCACATGGGGAGGGGTGGCGCATGTCCCATGTGTCATGGGCTAGGTGTCCCCTGACCTGGGTCCCTGAGGTCTAAAGCCTCAGATGGCTATAAGGAACTCTCTTCCTCCAGACCACATGACTACTCTGCTGATGGATTTAATGACTGGGCTTTCATGACAACTCATTCCTGGGATGAGGACCCCTCTGGCGAGTGGGTCCTAGAGATTGAAAATACCAGCGAGGCCAACAACTATGGTACCGGACACACTGACAAGTGGAGGGTGGGAGAGAGCCGGTGGGACCTAGGGTGTCGGCAAGGTGCTCACACCCCTGACCCTTTTCTCTTACCAACTCTGGAATAGGGACGCTGACCAAGTTCACTCTCGTCCTATACGGCACAGCCTCTGAGGGTCTCTCTGTACCTCCAGAGAGCAGCGGCTGCAAGACCCTCACATCCAGCCAGGCCTGTGTGGGTCAGTAGTGACATGATCGAGGCTGGGGAAGTTGGGGGGATGGGGTTGGAACAGTGGAGTTGGAGGGGCCAGTGAACTTTAGAGAAAAACCTCCTGGGGACTGTGGGGACTGCTTAGGACTGACTGTAGGTCTGTGGAGCCTGGGCGGAGCTCAGGGACTTAGAGGCCATTGTTCACTTGACTAACACGCCCTCCTCTCCTGTGCTGGCAGTGTGTGAGGAAGGTTTCTCACTGCATCAGAAAAGCTGTGTCCAGCGTTGCCCACCAGGCTTCACACCCCAAGTCCTTGATACACACTACAGCACTGAGAATGATGTGGAGATCATCCGTGCCAGCGTCTGCACCCCCTGCCACGCCTCATGTGCCACTTGCCAGGGCCCAGCTCCCACAGACTGCCTCAGCTGCCCCAGCCATGCCTCCCTGGACCCTGTGGAGCAAACCTGCTCCCGGCAAAGCCAGAGCAGCCGAGAGTCCCGACCTCAGCAGCCACCTCCCGCACTGCGCCCAGAGGTGGAAGTGGAGCCCCGGTTGCGGGCTGGGCTGGCCTCTCACCTGCCGGAGGTCCTGGCCGGCCTCAGCTGCCTTATCATCGCTCTCATCTTTGGCATCGTCTTCCTCTTCCTGCATCGGTGTTCAGGCTTCAGCTTCCGGGGAGTGAAAGTGTACACCATGGACCGTGGCCTCATCTCCTACAAGGGGCTGCCTCCTGAGGCCTGGCAGGAGGAGTGCCCATCTGACTCAGAAGAGGACGAGGGCCGGGGCGAGAGGACCGCCTTTATCAAAGACCAGAGCGCCCTTTGATGAGCCCACTGCCCACCCTATCAAATTGATCCCTTCCTCGGGCACTTTTTAATTCACCAAAGTATTTTTTTATCTTGGGACTGGGTTTGGACCCTAGCTGGGAGGTGAGAGGGGCAGAGACCCTTGGGCCTACCTGTTTGCCTGAGGTGGGGTCCCGGGAGCCTCACCCCCCACCAACCCTCCATGTGGAGGAAGGAGTAAATCTTTAGGGCAGCTTCCTGCAGAGTGAAGAGGGGCAGCCTTTCTGAGTCCCTGGCCAGGCTGCAGCCTTGCCCCTCCCCTGCCCCTCAGAAAGCAATAATGGTCCCCATCCAGGCAACAGGGAGGCTGGCCAGGAGGTACTTGAAGAAGGTGGCCACCTCTCCAAGGGCTTTTGCATCCCCTGACCCTCTCTGGCTCAGGATGAGCCTCTGAAGAAGCTGCAGTCACAGGAAGGGACCAGAGCAAAGCAGGCACTCTCCAGTGTGCCTGCACTCTTGCTCTCAGCCTGCCTCTGCACTCCAGGTCTCCACCTCAGCTGGTAGCCAGGCTGAGCTGGACCAGCACAGGTCAGGCTCTGGGGCCTTATGCTGGTGTCCTGACCATCCTCTATGGCACCCTCCCCCTTGCCAGGGCCTTGTTTTCTGAGCCCGGGGCTGCCTGGGTTGTTGGCGCTCACAGTCCAGGAGCCCCTGGGTGGGTGGTGGGGAGGGACGGTGGCTCCTCCCGCCTCCCACCCGATGCTGCTTTCCCCTGTGGGGATCTCAGGAGCTGTTTGAGGATATATTTTCACTTTGTGATTATTCACTTTAGATGCTGATTTTTTTTTTTTTTTTTTTGTATTTTTAATGGGGGTAGCAGCTGGACCATTCACCTTCTCCTATCCATGTCCACCCTGCCCTTCCCATGGCTGCCCAGCTCTGAGGCAGAGGGAATCACTAAGCCCCAAGTCCTGAAGAGGCAGGCCAGCCAGCTGGGCTCCAGGAAAGGGGGTCATGGTGGGAGGGGTAGGCTGACATCATCTGTTTCAAATGGGGTTGTGCCACAGGCTTATGGGTTGCTGGCTCTCCAAGTGCCAGGGGTGGGCAGGTGGCACCACCAAGCCCTTTCTAACACTGTGCCCTGGTGGAGAAAGCATTGGCCTATGATGCCCCCCAAACCCCCTGTTCTGATGTGCCTTTCGCACCCCTCCCATTAGGACAATCAGTCCCCTCCCACTTGGGCCTCCTCTTTTCTTTTTCCTAGCCCTTCTCGGTACCCAACCTACCTGTCCAGGGGTGCCCCTTGCTCTCCTGCCCACCCCTAGCGGCCATCCAGGCTGGTTTTGTAAGATGCTGGGTTGGTGCACAGTGATTTTTTTTTCCTTGTAATTTAAACAGGCCTGGCATTGTTGGTTCTATTTAATGGACACGAGATAATGTTAGAGGTTTTAAAGTGATTAAACGTGCAGACTATGCAAACCAAGCCTGGTCTCCAGTGTGCTGCTCTTCCTCTTCTCAGGACCCTTCACTGTGTTCAGCTGGGGGAAGGGGTGGGAGCTAGGGGCCAGTTTGGCTTAGTGGTGTCTTGACGGCCTGCAGACAGGCCTAACTGCCTCCAAGAGGACTAGTCTAAGGGGGCCAGAGTGAGGGATCTGTGTGCTGCTTGGTTTTATGACACAGCTAGTGTCACCTGGGAAGAGAAGCTTCAGTTGAGAGTTCGCCTCCATCGGATTGGTCTGTGGGCAAGTCTGTGCCGCATTTTGATTGGTGGCTGAGGAAAGGCCTACCATACTGGGGTGGCTACCACAGGCAAGGGTCCTGGGTGTATATGAAAGCAAAGAGGCCAGTGAGCAGTGTTCTCCTGTGGTTCCTGTTTCCAGTCCAGCCCCCTGACTTCCCACAATGGACTCTTAAACCAGACAGCCCCTTTCTCCCCAAGTTGCTTTCAGTTCAGGGGTTGATCACAGCTGGGCGCACTCACCTTTAATCTCAGCATTTGAGAGGCAGAGGTAGGGGATCTCCTAGTTTGAGGCCAGCCCATACACAGCAAGTTCTAGGGCAGACAGGACCACATAGAGGGACCCTTTCTCAAAAGAAAAGAAACAGCGAGTCGGGACTGAATGGCTGAGGGAACCTGAGTTCCTCTTGGGGAAATAATTTCTCCTCAGTCCTATGCCCTGTGCTGCCCAGGCTGCCACTGAGACTGAAAGCCCTGCCCGGGGCGTCGAGAGAAAACGGTACTACCGGAACCTGTGTCTGAGGAGCAAGCCTCTGTTTTGGATTTTTACTTGGAGATTTAATATGCAAATAGAGGCTGGCGCCTGAGCTCTCCTTAGGGAATCCAGAGGAGAGACAGGATTAGGCTTCCTTCCTCTCCTGGGTCCCCCTGGCACCCTAGCATGCTGTCAGGGTTCACATGAGTCCCCAGACTCCCCACACCCTGGGTGCACCCAGCACCTTGCCTGAGGCCTCACCTTGAGTCCATCCCCACTGCATTTTTGGGTTAAAGAACCCCGCGTTCACAGGACCCTGGGGAGTGCCTGGTGCGCAAGCCACTCTTCGCATGGCCATTCTTTGCCGGCCTCCTCCTCCCTTCCGTTTCCGTGGCTGAGCTGTCGCTGTAGGCTGTGGCCCAGGGCACGCAGAGTGGGGAGCAGGATGGGGGGGTGGGCTGTGCTCTCTCTTCCCTACAGTGGACCCGCCCCGCGGCCTACGGCAATTGAAACCACGGAGGAGGAAGCAGGAATCAGGAACTGGCCGGGTAGATTCTGAGCTGTTAGTCGGTCCACCGCCACCTGCCCCAGGAGCAGCTGCCCAAGAAAGGTAACTCCACCTTCGAGATCCAGGAATCTATGTGTGACACGGGCAGGGGTGGGCACCGGAAAGGGGCCAGGCGGGTGTTCTGGGAACCTGAGACCTGATGGGGGTGGGGCTAGGAGCTTGGGAAGAGCAGGAAAGCCCAGTGACAGGATTTCTTCCGTGGCTCCCTGAGGCCGCCGTCCAGCACTGTTGAAGGCCCTGTGCAGGGTTTGGTAACATCCAGGCGTGGTGTGAGTGAAAGACACTAATAGGGATCTCCTGTCTGGTTCCTGGAAACCGGACCACTGGCTCTGAGACTTGGTCTGGTTCATCGGAAGCAGAGGGACCGGCCCCATCCCAGGCTACTGCCTATACCTCTTGATATTTTTTTCTGAGCAGGACCCCACCCATGTTGCGCCCTTAGTCCTCTTGGGCCTTACTAGCCCTTAGCCTCATGGTCCTGTTCTTCCATCTCCAGCTGCTTCTTTGTCTCCACTGAATGACCCCGCTTCTGTTCCCAGGACACCATTATGGGCTTCTCTTCAGAGCTGTGCAGCCCCCAGGGCCACGGGGCAGTGCAACAGATGCAAGAAGCTGAGCTTCGTTTATTGGAAGGCATGAGGAAGTGGATGGCGCAGAGGGTCAAGAGTGACCGGGAATATGCAGGATTGCTTCACCACATGTCCTTGCAAGACAGCGGGGGCCAGAGCTGGAGCAGTGGCCCGGACAGCCCTGTCAGCCAGGTGAGCTGCCATGCACTCCCCCTTAGGGGTGGGGTTGGAGATGTTACAAACCCACTTGCGGGCCATTGCCATGTTCTTCCTGCTTCCCAATCCCACAATGTGCCATAGTCCTGGGCAGAGATAACAAGCCAGACGGAGAACTTGAGCCGGGTACTGCGGCAGCATGCAGAAGATCTGAACTCAGGGCCCCTGAGCAAGCTGAGCGTGCTGATCCGGGAGCGGCAGCACCTGAGAAAGACTTACAACGAGCAGTGGCAGCAGCTGCAGCAGGAGCTCACCAAGGTAGGTGTGCACCAAAGGACTCTGTCACAATCGGGCGCAGTTTTGCACAAGAGTGCCTAGGGAAGCAGAAGTCACTGACCGACCGCAGGCCTAGTTCCAGGATGGCCTGTGTGGCTCTGCTGCAGCTTCCGCCTTTCCTCTTACAACTTAGGCTAACTTGCTACAGAACCTGTTGATCCATAGTGAGGGACTTGGGATGGCCAAGTGTACCTTTGGCTTAGAGTGATTCCGCCCAGGGCCCCAGAGGCAGGATCCTGCTTAGGTCTGAATTCCAGCTGCAGGCTGGGTTATATGCAGCTGCTTTGTCTCTGGGTGCTTCCCTCCCCCATTCACTGGTCAGTCTCCCAGTACCACACCCCTCTCGTCACCGCAGAGCTGGGTCGTACCATGGACCCACAGCGCCCCCTTGTGGTCTGCATTCCCATACTTTCCTAACTCAATTCTACTCCAAGGATTACACAGCTGTGCTTATATAGGATCCTATGTGTCAGTGAAGGAATGGCGTAATTTCTGCAGAACTCTATGACCTGCGTGCACAGTATATTTACTGTCTGGCTCTTTAAGACTGTCCAAGTTGCCAGGTGGCGGTGGTGAACGCCTTTAATCCTAACACTTGGGAGGCAGAGGCAATTTCAATATGATAACCACACTGTATGAAACCAAGTCTCAGAGCTTTTGATTGTGGGGTCATGCGGGGTCATGTGAATCTATACCTCTGAGGCTGCTGCTACCTGCCACCCGGAGGGACAGTTGGAGCCTGTCCCAAACTCTTTCTTGCCTCCTCAGTAGCATGTCTATAACTCAACTCCTCTGACCCTGACCTTAGCAGCCACCATCTCCAGAAGTTTCCAGACTCCTTCAGAAGGATGAGTCTGGTTAACCTGACAGCCTGAGTGGCAGAACCCTCCCAAGGTTTTACCTTAGGTATGACTCCCCCTGGGTTTAAGGTCTGCCTCCTCACCCTGACTTCCCTTTTTCTTCCAGACCCACAGCCAGGACATTGAGAAGCTAAAGAGCCAGTACCGGACCCTGACACGAGATAGCGCCCAGGCCAGGCGCAAGTACCAGGAAGCCAGCAAAGGTTTGGAATTTTCTTCCTGGCAGGGAGAAAACCCGGTCTAGCAGACTTGTTTGCTGGTGCCCAGGGAGTGGGGGCTGCTCCTTGGACCTCTGGGATACCGACCCCACACCCTGTGCATGTGTGTGTGTACACACTCTTGTACACACACGCACACCCTCTCTTACCTCCCACCTACCAGACAAGGATCGAGACAAGGCCAAAGACAAGTATGTACGAAGCCTGTGGAAGCTCTTTGCTCACCACAACCGCTACGTACTGGGTGTGAGGGCCGCGCAGCTGCACCACCAGCACTACCACCAATTCATGCTGCCTGGCCTGCTGCAGTCACTACAGGACTTGCACGAAGAGATGGCAGGCATCCTGTAAGCTCGCAGTCCCTGTGCCCTCTAACCAACAGTAGAACCCAGGGCTGGAACTGGGCGGTGGGGAAGAGGTGGTGGTGCCAAGCCTGGGAGAGACAGGCTTTGGGGGGTCAGTGGCACATCCCTGCCTTATGCATTTATTGGGGACCTAGTTCCTGAGTACTTCCTGTGTACCAGGCATGACCCACAGGATCTCAGTGGTCCTGCGCTCCTGTTGCCAGGACACCTATAATCCTCTTGGGAAGCAGAAGGCCCGGGAGGCCTTTAATGATTTGCCTAAGGTCCTTCACTTGCATCTGAGCTAAGGTGGGGGTGTGAGGAGGGCGTCTTCCAACCTAGAATTGTTAGGAAACCATCCTGCTAGGCTGAGTTGGCCTCCTTGCCCAGCCTGAGGTCCTCTGACTCGGTGGCTCTATGGGGTGGGGGTGCAGGA
The DNA here is from genome assembly GCF_011064425.1 of Rattus rattus. NCBI lineage: Eukaryota > Metazoa > Chordata > Mammalia > Rodentia > Muridae > Rattus > Rattus rattus. The sequence continues at coordinate 119,860,113 of NC_046155.1, forward strand.
AGGACATCCTGCAGGAATACCTAGAGATCAGCAGTCTGGTGCAGGACGACGTGGCAACCATTCACCGTGAGCTGGCTGCAGCTGCTGCTCGCATCCAGCCTGAGTTTGAGTACCTAGGCTTCCTGCGACAGTACGGGTAAGCCGGGGTCCTTATCCTTGACCCTCCTGGGCTCCGGGGGCTTCTGACCTTGTCTCTGAAGGGCCCTGTGCACCCACAGATCCGCCCCTGATGTCCCACCTTGTGTCACTTTTGATGTGTCACTTCTTGAAGAGGGCGAACAGCTGGAACCCGGGGACCTGCAGCTGAACGAGCTGACCTTGGAGAGCGTGCAGCACACGTGCGTGGTCGCTTGTCAGACTTCCTGTGGGGGGGGTGGGTGTGGGGGCGGGGAACCCTTGGCTAAGTGGCCAGGCTAGGTTGGCTTTGTTGGGGTGCATGTGGTGGGGGCACAGCTTTCATTATCCTGCCCCTGGGGTTGCAGGCTGACCTCTGTGACAGACGAACTGGCTGTGGCCACCAAAGAGGTGCTGAGCCGGCAGGAGATGGTCAGTCAGCTGCAGCGGGAGCTCCAGTGTGAGGAGCAGAACACCCACCCCCGAGAACGGTGAGGAGAGCCCACCTGCAGCAGCCTCCTGATTCCTGTGCGTGCAAGCTTCAGGCTGACTCTCTCTCTCTGCCCTCCCCTTGCCCTGCTCCTGCCTGCAGGGTGCAGCTTCTGGGCAAGAGGCAGGTGCTGCAAGAGGCGATGCAGGGGTTGCAGGTAGCACTGTGCAATCAGGACAAGCTTCAGGCCCAGCAGGAACTTCTACAGAGCAAGATGGAGCAGCTCGGGACAGGCGAGCCCCCAGCCGTACCACTCCTTCAGGATGACCGTCATTCCACCTCTTCCACGGTGAGATGCCCTACCACTACTACGCCCACCCCTGCCAGCCTGCGTGCAGGGGCTGCGCTCCTCATTTTTGCCCTCCCCCTCCCTAAGCCTGGCCACACGCTGACGTCTGTCCCTGGCCTCAGGAGCAGGAGCGAGATGGGGGAAGGACACCCACCCTGGAGATCATTAAAAGCCACTTCTCTGGAATCTTCCGCCCCAAGTTCTCCGTGAGTAGTCCAGAGCTGGACCTCTGCCTCTGCCCATCTAGTTAGGCCAGGCTAGGAGTCTCAGACGTGCTCCTTAGACCTCCACACTCTGGATAGAAGGACCTGCCTGCCTAGAACACTTTCACAGTGTGGGGTGGGAGGAGCGGGGCGGGGGCAGAGGGGCACGCGCAGGGGACAACATTTCCTTCCTCAGGTTTCCTTCCCTGGGGTTCTAGGCTGCAGATACCTCTGAACCCCACCAACCCCCATGTCCTCTCTTCACCATCCCTATATGCCGCAGGGGCATGTGGCTTTGGCTATTGCACTCCTCTGCTGCTTCGGGAGTGACAGAGAGGCCTCTGGTTCAGAGGAGAAAAGTCCTAACTTGATTGGGATCTGCTAGCCCCAGCTTCCCATTTCAGTTGTGCCCAGAGTGAGCTTGAACCAGGCCACTCTAGTGTCCCGTGGATAGCTGTAGGGATGAGAGCAGGTGACACGGTGAAACCCCACCTTAGCCCAGGGTTCTCCCCTTCTGAGCCAGCCCAGTGACTCCTGCACACTCCTCCCAGATCCCTCCTCCGCTGCAGCTCGTTCCAGAGGTGCAGAAGCCCCTCCACGAGCAGCTGTGGTACCATGGGGCTATCCCTCGGGCAGAGGTAGCTGAGCTGCTAACACACTCCGGGGACTTCCTGGTTCGGGAGAGCCAGGGCAAGCAGGAGTATGTTCTGTCTGTGCTGTGGGATGGCCAGCCCCGACACTTCATCATCCAATCCTCAGATGTAAGTGGGGAGGGGACGCTGATCCTACTCCTTCTGTCTTCCCCTCTCTAGGGAAATGGTCTAGAGCTCGGTGACCTTGAGTGTAGAGAGTAACTGCTGTACCTTAGGTGCCTCCTTCTCTAACTCAGTTGGAGGGCCCCAAAGAGAATATCCATGTCCCTGAGTCTTTCCTCCCCAAAGGAAAAAGGTAGCAAGAGTGCCACGTACCGGTGTGTCCTAGGCAGTCCCTGCCCCCTACTCCCCACCTCTCCACCACACCCCTAGTCCCCCACTCCTGTTGCTGCTCTTCTTGCCTTTCCCAGGGCTCAGGTCTCCTTACCAAAGGAAGCTGCTGACCTCATGTCTCCCCAACACCCGTAATCCCTTCTCACAGAACCTGTACCGGCTGGAAGGGGACGGCTTTCCCAGCATCCCTTTGCTCATCACTCACCTGCTGTCCTCCCAGCAGCCCCTTACAAAGAAGAGTGGTGTTGTCCTGTTCAGGGCGGTGCCCAAGGTGAGCCTGTGGCCAGCCTGGCCCACGTTGAGCTTGGGAATCGCAGGTGCTCAGAGTGTGGATGAGCATTTACCCCACAAGAGGGCCAGCCTCCCCCTTGGTATGGGATGCCATATATATCAGCCTGATCCCCAAATTATCTGAGTGTCCTGATATGACCAAACCTATGGGCCAGTGTGACACAGTAGGTCAGCTCCAAGACTGACGTAGTGTCAGCAGGAGTGTCTTTCACAGGGCCCAGCACCCCTTCTGTTTGCCGACTCCTGAGTCCCTTGCTTCTTTCCTCAGGACAAGTGGGTACTGAAGCATGAGGATCTGGTACTGGGAGAGCAGATCGGAAGGGTAGGTGTAGCCCCACGACCCTGGGATTCTCCAACCTTCTGGGCTCTACCTGTTACCCTCCTCACAGCTTCTTCTAGGCCCCTCACCAAGTCTCACCTCTGGTTCCGCTGCCAGGCTACTAGAGGGTCTCCCTGACTCAATGTGATTCCAGCTCATAAAATATCGAATACCAACTCCTAGACTGGCATCCTACCCCAGCTCTCGCCCTGCTCGAGGGTGTCTTACTAAGCACCTCTGTTAATATAAGACGCCAGCCACTTTCCAATCAGAATGCTTTCCCAACCCAAAGAAAAGCAATGCTTCTCATGTCACTTCTTAGAGAAGGTGGCACAGATCACGTTTGTATCTTTACGAGGGGAACTCTTCATAGAGACCCAGGGTGACAAGGCAGCATGGAGAGTGGGGACAAGATGGCTTGTCCTCTGGAGGTGAGAAAGAGAAGCAATACCAGGAAGTTGTGGTAGGAACCAGGACTATTGCAGGGGAACTTCGGAGAGGTGTTTAGTGGACGTCTTCGTGCAGACAACACCCCGGTGGCTGTGAAGTCTTGTCGAGAGACGCTCCCACCTGACCTCAAGGCCAAGTTTCTGCAAGAAGCGAGGTGGGTCATAAAATGGGAACAATCAGAGGTTCCTTGTGTGAGAGGCTTCCTCTGTGCACTGACTAGTATTTAATTCTCCAAGTCCTCTCATACCCAAGTAGCACCCATAATGCAAAGAGGTACTGACCGGGGCCCCTGCAGTCACGTGTCCAAGGCTGCAGACATTTGAAGTCACCCTTTTCCTCTGTAGCCTTCTGTCTTCTCTGAGGCTCCTTTTGAGAGGTGGGGGACAGGGACAGGTACAGAAGGCTGTGAGCACGAATTACACACAGCCTAAGCAGCAGTGCTCTCCAGGATCCTGAAACAGTACAACCACCCCAACATTGTACGTCTCATCGGGGTCTGCACCCAGAAACAGCCAATCTACATTGTCATGGAGCTGGTTCAAGGTGAGCAGAGGTGCTGGTCTCCAGGCTGAGGGCTCAGCTTGCCTGGTGTCTCCCACTAGGCTCAAGGCTGCTCTCGCCTCTAGGGGGCGACTTTCTCACCTTTCTGCGGACAGAGGGAGCCCGCCTGCGGGTGAAGACCCTGCTGCAGATGGTAGGGGACGCAGCTGCTGGCATGGAGTACTTGGAAAGCAAGTGCTGTATCCACCGGTGAGTGGGCTGCAGGCCCTGATGCAGGCTCTGGGAGACCCCACCACAGTGGCCACCAGCTATCAGCTCCCTGGGCAGAAATGGTCTCTAGCACTTTGTATGTGAGAGTTACACCATGTTTCTGTGCATATGCACATATATGTCCATGTTTGTGGAGGCCAGAAGTCAATGTTATTTATTTTATGAATGTGAGCACACAGTAGTTGTCTTCAGACACACCAGAAGAGGGCATCAGATCCTGTTACAGATAGTTGTGAGCCACCATGTGGATGCTGGGAATTGAACTCAGGACCTCTGGAAGAGCAGTCAGTGCTCTTAACCACTGAGCCATCTCTCCAGCCCAATGTTAGGTGTCTTAATCCTTCTCACTTTAGATTTTTAGACAGTCTCTCACTAAACCAGAAGATTATGAATTTGGTGAAGCCGTCTGGCCAGAGAGCTCTAAGGATCTGCCTCTCTTTGATGCCCCAGTGCTGGGTTAACAGACAAGCATTGCCAACTTTTTCTTTGAGAGCTAGGGATGTTGTGGTTTGCCCTGGAGTTATCTGTATTTTGATGCTAATTCCACTGCCCCAAGGACGGCTGCCTAGTCTTGTACTCAGGACTTAGGTGACTTCACCATAACCTTCTCCCCATTGAATTTGTAAAATACAGGTGAGGGGCAGGTACAGGATAGAAGGAGGCTTGTCATTGGATGGAAGGAAGGATGGGTGGGAGAAAAGTTTGAAGGAAGAGGAGGAGACTGGAACGGAGAGGGAGAAGAGACAGGAGAGAGAGAGAGGGAGAGAAGCCATGGCAGGTGACGTTAAGATTCCACTCAGGTTGTTATTAATGTTCTTAAGGATGGATGGTACCGGGCTTTGTATGTTTAGGTGGGCAACTATATGTTAAAAATTGGGCCAAAGATTATTGTGTTGTGTGTTCTTTTATGTGAGGGCTTGAGTGTAGGAAAGTGTGCAGCGACAGGAGACACTGGGCCACCACGAGGTTGGCATGTGTTTCCGCCAAGATATCTAGCAGATATCTTGGGGCACTGAGGTGCTGGACCTAATGAGGTAAAAGACAACCATACTTTTTTTATTTTTTTATATTTTTATAACAACATAGGGATCTGAACCCAGGCCCTCAGGTTTGCTCAGCAGACACTTACTAACTGCACCACCTCCTCTGCCCCAAAGGACAGCTATATTGTTTGCTGTCTAGAGGGCTTGACCCGGCTAGGTAAACCAAAATGGCTGAAGACCAACTTCTGCCCTGCTTCACCCAGGGATCTGGCTGCTCGCAACTGCCTGGTGACAGAGAAGAATGTTCTGAAGATCAGTGACTTCGGGATGTCTCGAGAAGAGGCTGACGGGATCTACGCGGCCTCAGCCGGCCTCAGACAAGTCCCTGTTAAGTGGACTGCCCCTGAGGCTCTTAATTATGGTACCTGATTCTCACCCATCCTGGGCTGCAAGGCCGATGGCTGGGCACGGGTGGACTCTGGGCCTCTGACGGGGATAGTCTCCCTATGCTGCCTTGCTTCCTCTGCAGGACGCTACTCCTCAGAAAGTGACGTGTGGAGCTTTGGCATTTTGCTGTGGGAGACCTTCAGCCTAGGGGCCTCACCTTATCCCAACCTCACCAATCAGCAGACACGGGAGTTTGTCGAAAAGGGTAAGGCCACAGATTTATGATGGTACCTCAGGACCAAGCTCCTAAGATGTTCCCGCCAAATGCTTCCTCCTCAAAACCTCCTACTGGGGCAGGATAAGAAGAGTCTGTAGCTACCACAGGTGGCAAGCCTGTCTATGCATGGCAGGCCAGAGATCAGAGCCTAGGCCTCTGTTTTTGGGGTTCTTAGTGGTTTCTCTCACGGGCAGTGAATCGGAAGGAATCTGATCCCTTCTCATACTTGGTGCGCTGCACCTGTCCTCGTAGGGCATCGTCTGCCTTGCCCAGAGCTGTGCCCTGATGCAGTCTTCAGGCTCATGGAGCAGTGCTGGGCCTATGAGCCGGGGCAGAGGCCTAGCTTCAGCACCATCTGCCAGGAGCTACAGAGTATCCGAAAGCGGCATCGGTGAGACCAGGAGGGCCCCTTGCTAAAGCCAGTGGCCTATTCGGGCAAGAGTGCACGTCCTCAGCAGTTCCCACTCACTGTTGGCAGCTCCAAGACCTGGGTTCCAATGCCAGCAGCAGGGCTTCGGGCAGGGTGCGGCTCCAGGGAGGGTCACCATCCTTCTTCCTGCACAAATTCGTCTCTTGGACAGAAAAATAAAACAAGTTGTGTTCATCAGGTAATATTGACATGTGTGCTCCTCTGGAGGCCAGGGGCCAGTTCTTAGGAGAGGATGACTGTAGTCCTGTGATGACTGTGAAAAGAGGAAGGTCAGAGAGCCCGCATGGGGTAGAGCTGACATGATTGATTGGTTTAATGTGGGACAGGAGCCAGAAGTGCAAGGTGCTATACAGACTTTGGCCAGACGGTGGCGCTGTTCCCTAGAACAGGATCACACAGGTAAATTGTAAAGATGTTGCCTTCCAGGAACCTGTGGAGTTAAAACGTAGGTTGGTGTGCAGACTGGGAACTGAGGTGTAAAAGTCATCGGTCTGTGAAAAATAGAGAGTATCTTGGGCTGTGTGTGTCACACAGTCACAGGACATTCAGGGGATGAACAAATGGGTAAGGGAAGGCTTCCCCACAAAGAAGAAATGTTTCTTCAAGACGAGTGTGAGCAAGGCTGAGGGCTAACTCAGGAATAGTGAAGTCCCCCAAGTCCTTCTGAAATCCCTAGCTGTGTGAAACAGTCTTTGGGAACAGGGACTGTCAGGAACATAGACGGCATGGTGCTAACACACCAACAAACACACCACAGAAACTGGGAATGGCTTATAAGACAAACTAATGAGGACAGCAAAATACCCTGTAACCACATTCCCACCCCCACCTCACCCCTACCCCACCAGACACAGAGCGCACACGCGCACACGCATGCTCGTGCACAGACACATGCATGCACGTTCTTGGTCAGGCAAAGTGGTTCATATCTGTATCATCCATTTTCAAAGAGATAAAAGTAAGCCGTTGTAGAGGCTTAGCAGGCAGCCCAGTTGATGGACTGCTTGCCGAGGATACAAGAGGCCCTGGGTTCTGTGCCATCGTATGTCACATACAAATCCCTAGTGCTTGGGAGGTAGGGGGAGTGAGTTCTCTGTGAGTTCAAGTGCAGCCTCTGCTACATACAGAATGTGGGGTCAGGCCGGGTCACATGAGACTGTCTCATAATGATGATGACGATGATGACGACGGGGTTTGGATGGGGGTCAGGGAATATAGGAGAGCCACTGCTAAGAGACAAGCCAATCAGATGCCTTTAATCCCAGCGCTTAGAAGGCAGAGGCAGGTAGATCTCTGTGAGTTCAAGGCCAGACTGTTCTGCAGAGAGAGTTCCAGAACAACCAGGGTAGATCAGGCTGGCTTTGAACTCACAGAGATGAGCCTGCCTCTGCTTCCTGAGTGCTGGGATTAAAGGTGCACACCACCACACTGGGCTCTGAGACTCACTTTTACCAAGAGTGAGAAAGAAGGAGAATGAGACCTGAGTGGACATGTTACTGTTTCCAGCGAAACCACAGGAGCGTGGTTCATTGGCTAGGCAGACAAGGGTGCAGCGCTGACTGAGAAGGAAGGGAAGCCACTCAGTTGCTGAGCAACTGGCCCCATTCTCAAAGCCACTTTCAGCTGCAACCACAACATGATATAAAGGAGAAAAATATAGAGAAATCCAGGGCTTGTCGCAGAGTCCTCACAAATGTGATTAAACAGCTCAATGAGATGAGTCTTGCCATCTGGTTCTGAGAGAGGCTACCTGTTCAGATGGCAGTGATGACCCAGCCTAGAATCACAATGGCCACCTCCCCCACACTGCACATTTATTTCCTTCCCAGGCTGAGGAGGGAAAGGGATCTCTTCATGCATTCTTGGGACAATTTAGGGGAACCTATTTTGCTGTTAGGCATTATATCTAATAGGGTCGCATGCGTGGCAAAAGTCAAGAAGTCGGGGTTGGGGATTTAGCTCAGTGGTAGAGCGCTTGCCTAGAAAGCGCAAGGCCCTGGGTTCGGTCCCCAGCTCTGGAAAAAAAAAAAAAAAAAAAAAAAAAAAAAAAAAAAAGTCAAGAAGTCTTCTGTAAAAGTCAAAAGTGTGGGTGCGTAGGGTGGGCACAGAGGAGATGCAGCAGAAAAGCCCCCCCAGGGGGTGGGGACCCAGTTGTTATGCCAAGAGGTCATTAAAGTGAAATGTGACCCTACCCATAAAGGCAAGGTTTCAGTTCTCTCTAGGAGGAATAAGAGACAAAGATCTGAGCCACTGTTGATACTTTCTTTGGGCAGACAGGTGGGACATCCAGCAGCCACACCCTCTCAACTGTGGTGTGTTCTCCTAAGGAGCTGCCTGACACCACACTGTCAGCACATCCATTGTCCTCCGTCATAGACAATGGGCAAGGTTAGAGGCCTAGGTTTCTGGAGCAATACCTAGAGGAGGCTTCCAACTGTTATGTCTCCAGGCCCAGCCAAGTAGCTGATAGCAGAAAAGGAAGAAGAGGGCCTTATACAAGAGCTAATGGAAACAAGAGAGCTGTTACTATCTCCTTTTATTAGCCCTGAGTGGCCTGTAAAAAAATGACTCATAGCCTGTGACACACTCCAGTTGTTACAAACCACAGGATTCTTTGACAGACGAGTATGCAAGGACATCCCGAGTGCCTTTTTTGGGCACTTCATTGCATGTAGAGGAAGAACATCGGTTTGCCTGCATGACTTTGAGTTACAGGACATCCTCAACACTACTGTGCCCTAAGTCCCCTGATATTTGCCCCCAGGGGACAGGGTAACAGAGAGCTAGGATCCTGTGACAGCTGATCCTCACTGTCATTTTGATTGGATTGTGAATCGCCTGAGAGACTGGGGAAGCACACCTGAGGTGTATGGATGGGAGGGCTCCCAGGAGAAGTGACTGAAAGTGACCTACCCTGAACAGGGGGACCACTGTCCTACAGACTAGGGTTCCAGACCCTAAAACAGGACAAGAAAAACCCAACCCAGGTATAATGGCTTGTGTCTGTAATCCCAGCACTTGGGAGGTGGACGCAGGAGGATCAGGAATTCACATGATTGGAAACCCTGTTTCAGAGGAGGGCATGGGGATGGGGGAGAGAGGAGAGAGAGAGAGAGAGAGAGAGAGAGAGAGAGAGAGAGAGAGAGAGGAGTTGAGGCACAACGTCGAGTCCTTATTTCTGTTCTACTATGTCTTCCTTAACATGATGAATCCTTGAAAGTTGTGAAAACAATGGGGCTGGAGAGATGGCTCAGTGGTTAAGAGCACTGACTGCTCTTCCAGAGGTCCTGAGTTCAAATCCCACCAACCACATGGTGGCTCACAACCATCTGTAATGAGATCTGGTGCCCTCTTCTGGTGTGTAGGCATATATGTAAGCAGAACGCTGTATACATAATAAATAACTTTTTAAAGAAGGATCAATGTTTAAAAAGAGAGAAAACAAAGAAAAGTTAAGCCCAGCAAGATACTGTCCCCAAATCACCAAACCCCAAACTAAACACGTGTAGCAAGCGATCTGAAAAGGCATTGGAGAGTGTGATCTGGGAGGCTAGGCATTGAGTGGTGTGCTGTGTCTCCTCATGGGAGGCTATCTTATAAAAGGCCAGTGGTTCTCAACCTTCCTACTGCTGCTCTTCCAGAGGCCTGAGTTCATCCCAGCAACCACAGTGGTTCCATCATGGGGCTGATGCCCTCCTTCTGTGTGGTGACCATATAAATAAAAAAATGATCTTTCAGTGAACTGCAGGTCCCTTTATAAAAAAAAAAAAAAAAAGTAATCTTGCTACTGTTATGAATTACAATACAAACACCTGACATGCAGGATATCTGATAGGCGATCTCATAGGGGTCAGAACCCACAGGTTGACAACGGCTTCTCTACGGCAACCCATCTATAAGCAGGGTCCCCAACAAAAAAAAAAAAAAAAAAAAAAAAAAAAAAAAACAAAAAAAACAAACAAAAAAACCTGCCCCTTTGGGCCAGCAAAACGGCTTAGTGAGGAAGGCGGGTCCCACGAAGCCTGGTGACCTGGGTTGGATCTTTGGGACACACACAGTGGAAGGACAAGTGCAAGTTGTTCCTCTGACCTTTGTGCTCTGCCCCGACACATGCACACACAGGGGCAGGTAGACTTCTGTGACTTTAAGGATCGTCTGACCTGCATAGAGAGTTTCAGACTAGTCAAAGTCTCAAAACCCAGAATTTTTAAAAGTAGGAACTGGAGCTAGAGAGATAGCTCAGCTATTAAAAAGTACTCCCTGTTCTTACAGAGGACCCGCATGGCAGCTCAGTCGAGATACTTGGGACACTGCGGCCCCTGGGAGCCTGGCCCTGGTTGGAGGACTCAAACTAACAGCTAGTGGAGTGCAGCAAGCAGCCGCAGCTGGACGCCAGGGCTTAGATATTTTGCACAGAAAAGGGAACTTCACCCAACAGGCAAAGAGGAGGGCTTCGAGGCTTGGCTTGACAAACACCAAACAGGAAAGCACCTGCTATATTTTTACTGACTCCTGAGAGGGAGCCTGTAGGTTGGCAGTCTGGTGCTGGCGCCACAAGTCTCAACCTACAGAAGAGCACCGTGGCCTGTATAAGTGGAGCCCGGGGCCAACAGCAGGCCGTGGAAAAGAACCTTCCCACCAAGGGTATCCGTGGAAGTCAATGACCAATGGCAGCTGCTCAGAACTGGCATTGCTCAGCAAAACCCGAATGTACTGTCACCAGGGATGTGGCAGGCCACCCAGGACTGACGTGAAAAACCTCACGACCACAACTGATACTCAGTCAGTGTTTGTGGACACTAACTAGACGGCAGAATGGCTGAGAGATTCCCAGGAGATATGGTCTAGGCACTTAAACCCAAATGGTTCTGGTGGATAGACTGCCTTCAGGGTAGACTGTTTTCGCTGTGTGTGACACAGCACTCTGCATCTGAACAGAAAATGGAGACTCTGCAATACATTTGTTTTGTTTTGTTGAAATACTTTCGTTGCGTAGCCTGGACTGGCCTGAAACTAATTACATAGACCAAATTGGCGTCAAACGTGCAGCCAAGATGAACTTGGTGGCCCATACCTTTAATCCCAGTGCTCAGAGGCAGAGGCAGGTGGATCTCTGAGCAGAGTTCAAGGCCAGCCTAGTCTATAGAGAGAGTGCTAGGCCAGTCAGGGCTATGTAGAAAGACCCTGTCTCAAGACAGAGCATCAGAGTACAGCACCGGTACTTAGGAAGAGTAGACAATCCTCTTCCTAATTCCTGGTCTGAAAAGAATTCTTAGCTGGACCCAGGGAAAGTTGGAGTGGCAGGGGAATGGTGTTGCAGTAAAAATATAACCGCCCGTACCGTTCCTCACTTTCTCTCCCTCCCAGGATCCCTCCAACCCGGGCGATACTCGAGGCAGGGGCACCGCGCCCTGCCCTCATGCACAGCTCCATCCCATCTCACACTGCGATGGCTGCTCTCTGAGCCCACGGCAATCTCTCCACCCATCCAGTCCCCAGGGGTTGTTACCACACCAGGCATGCACAGCCCAATTCCGTGGTAGGCCTGGTGCACTCCGCCGCCATACACTCTCTTAAGTTGGCACATGAAGCTTGCCTAGCAAGTGCAAGGCCCTGGGTTCGGGCCCCAGCTCCGAAAAAAAAAAAAAAAAAAAAAAAGAAAAAAAAAAAAGAAAAAGAAAAGTTGGCACATGAAAGAACACACCATACAATATCCTCTGATCCAATTGATAAGCTATACCTTGCCCATCTAGACAGCACAATATCCTGTACACACCTGTCCCTTAAAAATAGTCACAACAACCTGTAACTATGAGCAGAGAAGAATCTTAACATCTGCCGCCATGTTCTCTCAGCTCCTTCTCCTCGCTCCTGCCTCTCTCCCTTCTGAAACCTCTGTTCCCTCCTCCCCTCCAATGACAGACCTTGTTCTGTCTTGTCTGTCTTCTCCTGCATAATGACATCAACCTACAGGATGGCACTGTTGGACACAGCTATGACAGAGCCCTTGTTATTGCTGTATGGTGAGGCTGGACCACAGTCTAAACCAAGTTTTGGCCAAGTGTGCTAGGATTCTTCCCCAGGCCCGAGGAGGCCAGCAGACTCCATTTTGTAAGAGACTACACTCTGCTGCCATTTTATATCCCCCCTTTAAAAAAAAAAATATTTATTGGGCTGGAGAGATGGCTCAGTGGTTAAGAGCACCCGACTGCTCTTCTGGGCTTAGAAACCTTGCCTGGGGATGACCCAGAGCCCAGGAAGGCCCAGGTGGGAGCACCGTAGCGTCTGCAGGTCTGTATGTGTGCGCCCACCTGCACGTGGAACTCCGGCTTGCTGTTGAGGAAGTCAAAGAGCCGTTGATAGTTGAAGAACTGGGCATCCCATTCCTGGGGCTTGTCATATCGGAAGTCATCACCCAGGGGCACAAGGAGGACACTCTTCGAAACAGCCGGGACTTCTTCCGGTACTGGTCCAGGAGCAGGGCTGCCCTGGAAACACAGATGGTCACTGGCCCAACAGGAAGCCACAGGCTTAAAAACACCAGGGAGGGAGCTGCAGAGGTGGCTCAAGGGATCAAGTACTTGTCACACAAGCATGACGGCTGGAGTTTAGACACACTCCCCTCCAAGATGTAAATAAATGACCATGTGCGTGGTGGCTGGACGGTAATCTCGGCGCTCAGAGGGTGGAGACAGGATCCCCACAGCAAGCTGCATGCTTACACTAGCCAATACCAGAGATGAGACCCGGATTCAACTGAGCAATTTTTCAATGACTAAGGTGGAAAGAGACCAAGGAACATTTCTGATGCTAACCTCGGGCCGCCATATACATTCACAGACCTGCAAACTATGCCTGGTGCCACTTGCTTTTAACTCTGGCACTTGGGAGGCGAGTGAGTTTGAGACCAGCCTGATCTACATAACAAGTTCCAGGCCAGCTAGGTTGATGTAATGAAATCCTGTCTCAAGAAAAGAAAAAGAAAATCCCATGAAAAGCTAGGCACAGTGCCACATACTTGTAATCCCAGTACTCGGGAAACTCAGGCAAGAAGACCCATGTTTGAGGCCAGCCAGGTCTACATAGAGAAGGCCTACTGGGTGTGGTAGCACATGCCTATACTGCCAGCACTGATCAGTAGTTCAAACCCATCCTATTTACACATCAAGTTCAATGACAGCTTCAGCTATGTGAGACTCTAGAGCTCCACGCCCTCCCTGGCCCCAGACACACACACACATACACACACACACACGTGTGCGCACACACACACACACACACACAGACACATACACACAGACAGACACATACAGACAGACACACAGACAGACAGACACATACAGACACACACAGACACATACAGACACACACATATACACACAGACACATACAGACACACAGACACATACATACACATATATACACACATGCAGAGACACACACATACAGACACAGACACACACACACATACACACACATATACACACACACACACACACATACACAGACACGTACACACACACAGACACACACAGACACACAGACAGACAGACACATACAGACACACACAGACACATACAGACACATACACACACATACAGACACATACACACACATATATACACACATGCAGAGACACACACATGCAGAGACACACACATACAGACACACACACACACACACAGACACATACACACACATATACACACACATACAGACACACAGACACATACACATACACATACACACACACACACAGACACACACACAGACACATACAGACACACACAGACACATACAGACATTATAGATGATTATGAGCCACCATGTGGTTGCTGGAAATTGAACTCAGGACCTCTAGAAGAGCACTCTGTGTCCTTAACCACTGAGCCATCTCTCCAGTGCCCCCATCCCTCCTTCTTGTTTCAGTGGCATGCAGGCCTCCTTCCTGGAGGCCACTGAAGCTACAAAACTGCTTGCTGTTGGCTTAGTGCCCTGTCTCAGTGGAAGAGAGACCAGTGTGTGCCGTTACCAGGCCCCTCTTCATTTTCCCATGGCCTAGAGCCTTCAGGAGCTACCACAAAGCTGATCTTAGTTTTGTTGACTATAAGCAATTGACGGCCTGGATCTGTTTGGGCTTGTTGTCAGCAGAGAAAGAAGAAAACCTTTGGGAGGCAAGGCTGTTTTATTCTAATCTAGGGTGTGGGTGTGAGAGAGGGGGTGGGAGGGAGAGAGAGAGAGAGAGAGAGAGAGAGAGAGAGAGAGAGAGAGAGAGAGAGTGTGTGTTTGAGCAAAGGCTCACTTATCCCAGACTGAGCCTCAACTCTCTATAGTTAGGGTGAATGTGAACTTCTTTTTTTGGTTCTTTTTTTCGGAGCTGGGGACCGAACCCAGGGCCTTGCGCTTCCTAGGCAAGCGCTCTACCACTGAGCTAAATCCCCAACCCCAGCAGTCGGTGTTCTTAACCACTGAGCCATCTCTCCAGCCCCCTGACCTATATTTCAGCAGATAATTATTTAAAAAAATCATCAAAATGTACCTCAAGATTTGTAAATTTAAGCCAGGCAGTGGTGGCATCCACCTCTAATCCCAGCACTCGGGAGGCAGAGCCAGGTGGATCTCTGAGTTCTAGGCCAGCCTGGTCTACAGAGCGAGTTCCAGGATAGCCAGAGCTACACAGAGAAACCCTGCCTCAAAAACCAAAAGCAAACAAAAAATATTTGTAAAATACCTGAATTAAAAAACAAAAACAAGGGGCTGGGGATTTAGCTCAGTGGTAGAGCGCTTACCTAGGAAGCGCAAGGCCCTGGGTTCGGTCCCCAGCTCCGAAAAAAAGAACCAAAAAAAAAAAAAAAAAAAATAAAATAAAATAAAAAATAAAAATAAAACAAAAACAAGGACCCTGGCTGCTCTTCCAGAGGTCCTGAGTTCAATTCCCAGCAACCACACGGTGACTCAGCCATCTGTAATGAGATCTGGTGCCCTCTTCTGGCCTGCAGGCATACATGCAGATAGAATGCTGTATATATAATAAATAAATCTTTTAAAAACACTTAAGAGAGGGGTTGGGGATTTAGCTCAGTGGTAGAGCCCAAGCGCAAGGGCCTGGGTTCGGTCCTCAGCTCCGAAAAAAAAAAAAATTTAAGAGAGAAACAAGAGCCTTTGAAAATAATGTTTCAAATAAATAAATAAATAAATTCAATGGAAAATTAGGAAATAAATCTCCCAGACACAGGGCAAACACAAAGAGTCAGAGAGGATTATATACTGGTGGAGACCTACATCTTGGCATCAGGCACGTCAGCTGGTGCACATCCCTAGAAAAGTGACCCTGAAGGTGATACAAGAAATGAGAGCTAAATAATGAGATTGCGTTTTCTAATTAAACAACTAAAAAATTGTTTCAGAGATAACTCTACTGCTTTTTGACAGGGGAGCAGGTATGGTCTTTTCCAGGAGCTGGAGGAGGCCAAGAATCATCCATCATATCAGAGCTTACGTTTTGCCCAGGAAAACTCACCATCTCGCTGCTGCATATCTGTCCGAAGATAACGTCTCAGTCTGAATGAGCTGCTGTAACAAATACCATAAACTAGGTAGCTTATAAATAACAGTTTGCTTCTTACACTCCTGGAGAATGAGACAAGAGTAGATGGGAGGTGTGCATGTGTGTGTGGGAGGGGAGAGAGAGAGATGGGGGTGGGGACTTTCTGGTATATAGATGACTCCTTCTGGCTGTGTCCTCAGATAGTGGAAGGGACAAAGCAGCATGGTTTTCTTTCTGGGGTGCTTTAAACTTTTTCTACATTTCTTATTCCCTCCCCCCCCCCCCTCTCTCCCCCTTTCCCCCCTCTCAGTGTATGTGTGTGTGTGTGTGTGTGTGTGTGTGTGTGTGTGTGCACGTGCAGTCACTGTGGCAGGTATGTGGGAGATTGGAGGAATCCTTTCCTTCCACCACGTAGATTCTGGAGATCAAGCTCAGGTCATCAGGCTTGGTGGCAAGCATCTTTATTCACTGAGCCACCTCACTGACCTCTGGGTTGCTTTTATTTTGAGGCAGGGTCTCATCAGGCTGCCCAGGCTGGCCTGGGACTCACCAAGATCTGCCTTGTCTCTGCTTCTTAACTGCTGGGGGTGGGGCTAGACTCTGGGGTGTTTTTATAAGGACAGGGTAATTTGCTTGCTAAGGACTCTGCCTTCATGAGCTTATCTTAATCTCGCCAAAGCCCCACCTCCCAATATGGTCAAATCTGGAGACAGAACTTCAAGATGTGAACCTGGGGTTAGGGATAGTTTACACCACGTAGTAAAATTTGTTTTGCTCTGTAGCCCAGGCTGGTATCCATTTGCTGGGATTCTCTTGCCTCAGCTTCACAAGAGTTGGACTTTAGTGGGCATCACCAGCTCAGTTCCAGGCAGTAATTTTAATAATCTTTTTCCCTTTTGACACACGGGCTCAAATGTGTAGTCCAGAATAGCTTCCGACTTGTAGCAATCTGAGATAGGAGGATTATAGGTATGTGCCACTACGACCTAGCAAACATTTTTTTTCCCCTAAGTAGCTATGGCTATCCTGGAATTCAAGATGTACACCAGACTGGCCTTGAACTCAGAGATCTGTGTGCCTCTGCCTTCTAGGTGCTGGGATTAGGGGACCAGGGTGCTGGGACGTGTTTCTACATCCAGTCAAACATTAATCTTAAAAGGAAATTAGGGAATTTGTGGAGATGTTCATTGAAGTATGGTGCCTTACGCTGCAGATCAGAAACCTAGATGGTCAGCAGAGGAGTAACCTTTAATTGCATGGTATGCATTTTCTCCTTAGTGGCAAGAAACCCAGAGCTACCAGGAACGCACAGCATCTAGAGGGAGGCAGTATCCCTTTGACTAAGAAACATCACTGTGGAGTCCACAAAGCATGATTTTACCCTTTCTGTGTCTGCCTAAATCTTACTCTTGGAAGACCCAGAGAAAACAAAAACAAAAAACAAAACAACAAAACAAAACAAAACTGAGTGGCGCGGACCTGCTGGGGTTCTGCTGCGCGCGCTCTGACGGGTCAACGGCTGCGCAGAGCCGCACCGCAGCCATAGTGGACCCCGGCGGCGCCGACCCAGCGGGAGGAGACCGAGCCTGGTGCCAGGGGGCGCTGCGGAACCCGGCGGGGGGCGAGGCAGCGGCGGGGCCCGGCACTAGGGGACGCTGCACGCAGTCCCCCCGCGCCCCTCCTCCTGCCCGGCGCGCCGCTCGACCCCGCGGAGGCGGGAGCGCGGGAGCACAGACGCGGGGCGAGCGCAGGGAGCGCGCAGCGGTCCTGTCCCCCGCGGGAGCGCGGCTGCAGGGCCGAGCCGGGGCGGTGGGTGGGCAGGCGTCTGTCTTAGCCTGCGCATCTGCCAGCGCGCTGGCCGAGGTCCCCGGGGATGCGAGCAGTGGCGGCTTGGCGGGCCGGGTCCGGAGCGGCGCGGAGGCCGGCCGCGTACGGTAACGGGCCAGGCGGGGTGTGGGCGAGGACTCCAGCCTGTAGGCCGTGGGCGTTGCGGCCCCCGACTGCTGGTTGAGCCCGGAGGACTGGAGTGGGCTGGGCGGGCTGGAGGAGGGGGTACATCGCGGCCGGTAACTGCCCCACGGTGACCCAGCTCCTGCTTCTTAGCTCCGCCCTCTGTGGCCCGGACCCAATCTCCAGGGACTAAAAATATTGCCCGGAGGCTCCTGAGCGGAATCAGATCGCGTTAAGTAGGACGCAGGCTGAGGTGACAGAGCTTTTCAGCACCAGGGCCGGAAGAGCAGACTCCAGAACGCGGTCCCGCCCACGCGCGTTCAGGAGCTAGCGTCCTCCCTCCTCCAGCAGGCAAGTGGGGACTCGCGGGCGGTGGCAGCGGGCACTGTGGGTCGTCTCGAGTTGCCCCGTTACAGAGCAGCTGTGCCCGGCTTCTGCTACCCTGGGGACTTTGAGTCTCGCTGCTATCTTCTAAGGAGCCCCTTTAAAGCACTCTGGAAGCCAGGGCTGGAAGTTTTGCACAGTAGCAATAGTACTGACAGGGACAATACTAGAACTGGGTTGTTAGAAACACGAGCATTTCTTCTTCTCTAAAACGAAATCTATTCTGTATTCTTCTCTGAGACAGGATTTGGGCCAGGCACTATTTCTGCTGAGTTTCAGCCTGCCCCAGGAGGTCAAAGGGGTGGGGGGGGGAGGGAGTGGGGAGCTGCCTGCCTCGCCAGCCCGTGATTGTACCGCTAAGTCAAACAAAATAAAAGCTCTGGTATTTATACATCTGAAGGGAGGAAACACATGGCTTGGGAGCGCCTTCACAGAGTCCTGAGCAAGCTGTTTGCAATCAGTGGTTTTGTAATGAAGTGTGGGTCAGAGCCAGAGCCGGGGTGATGGGAGTGGGGGGTGGGGGGTGGAGGGGCTCCGTTATCCCTGTTTGTTTGGTTTTAGTGTGTTGCCTTTATTTATGTGCATGGACGCCACAGAAAACGTGCGGTAATCAGAGAACAATTTGTGATAGTATTTTTTCACCTTCTACCTTATGAATCAAATGAATTACCTTGGTTGGCAGGCTTGGCCGCAAGTGCCTCTTTACCTACTCAGCTGTCTCACCTACCACACACACTCACCATATCCTGGTTTTTAGAGTTTGGGCTGAGGGGAAACAGAACTCCTGTCCCACAGGACCAGCCTCAGATGTATGTGCTACTTGTGTGTTGGGAGTCACAACCAAGATTTGGCACTTGAAAGCTTGCCTTTTTACCCAGAGTCAGGCGAGTGCCCCATGGGAACCCACGGGGCATTTGTTAGGAAGACCAACAAGAGGATTTTGCATGCCAGAACTACAGGTGGTGTCTCTCCCTCCTGCCAGGAGTGTGCCTGGTGTCAGTATGAAGCTGAAAAAGCAGGTGACAGTGTGCGGGGCTGCTATCTTCTGTGTGGCCGTCTTTTCCCTGTACCTAATGCTGGACCGAGTGCAGCATGATCCTGCCAGACACCAGAACAGTGGGAACTTCCCCAGGGTGAGTCATGCCCTGTTCTCTTCTTCAAATGCAAGTCACCTGGGCTCAGGGGAGCTATGTCAGCCCGGGACAAGAACACCCTCCTCCCCCACTGTCTTAGGTATTGGACCAAGAGCCTCCTCATGAGCACACATGAACGCAACATTAACGATCTACAACTGAGTTAGTTATCTGTAGCCAGGAACACTCCTAGGCAGATTTTGGAGGTTGATGCTAAATGTGTGCTTTTCCACGGGGCTATGCTCCTAACTGTAACAGGAAGTGAAAAGCAACAATGTGGAAGAATAGAGGGGGGAGGAGGAGGGGGAGGAGGGGGGAAAGGAAGAGGAGGAGGGAAGAGGGAGAGAAGGGGGAGGAGGAGAAGGAGGAGGAGGGAGAGGAGGGGGAAGAAGAAGGAGAAGGAGGAGGAGGAGGAGGAAGAGGAGAAGAAGAAGAAGAAGAAGAAGAAGAAGAAGAAGAAGAAGAAGAAGAAGAAGAAGAAGAAGAAGAAGAAGAAGAAGAAGAAGAAGAAGAAAGTTGCCTTGTGTATTGATAGTCTGATTTGAGTTCTTGGCAGACACTGCTAATTGACTGAAGTCTTTCTTTTCCATTAAGCTGAATGCTGTCCTCAGCACCATGCTTGAGACAGGAAGTACATGTAGGTCACTGAGCACAGGCATGTGAGATGCGGTAGTACTTCCAAGCTAAGTGGATGGGAGCCTGCAGGAGTGATGTGAGGAGTGTGCCATCCCTGCAGGCCTGTGGTCCGACACGGCCTGAGGAGAGGGGTATCAGAGTCACACCAGTCAGGTACCACCACTTCCTGAGCCTTCCTGTCCTTGTTCTTGGCAGAGCCAAATTTCTGTGCTACAGAACCGGATCGAACAGCTGGAACAACTGTTGGAGGAAAACCACGAGATCATAAGCCATATCAAGGACTCTGTGCTGGAACTGACAGCCAATGCGGAGGGCCCACCAGCCCTGCTGCCCTACCACACGGCCAACGGCTCCTGGGCTGTGCTCCCCGAGCCCCGGCCCAGCTTCTTCTCTGTCTCCCCCGAGGACTGCCAGTTTGCTTTGGGGGGCCGGGGTCAGAAGCCAGAGCTACAGGTAAGAGCTGGAGCTGACAGGGGCCCTCTCCCGCTCAGACGGGCACTGAGCCACATTGTTCCCTGGCAGATGTTAACTGTGTCTGAGGATTTGCCGTTTGACAATGTGGAGGGCGGCGTGTGGAGGCAAGGCTTCGACATCTCCTACAGCCCAAACGACTGGGATGCTGAAGACCTGCAGGTGTTTGTGGTGCCCCACTCCCACAATGATCCAGGTGAAGAGCCAGCAGGCCCCGGCCGCAGGGTGCGGGGCAGGCTTTCTGGTGACAGGCATAAGGAGGGCGCGACGGAAGTAGGTGACATATTCAGGGGACCTTGTGCTGGCTCCCCCAGGCTGGATCAAGACTTTTGACAAGTACTACACGGAACAAACCCAACACATCCTCAACAGCATGGTGTCCAAGCTGCAGGAAGATCCCCGACGGCGCTTTCTCTGGGCAGAAGTCTCCTTCTTCGCCAAGTGGTGGGACAACATCAGTGCCCAGAAAAGGGCAGCAGTTCGAAGGTCAGTTGGGAAGGCGTAGGAGGGTCATTATCTAAGCCCTGGGTGCGCAGCTTGGGCTTGTCTTGTCGTGCGGCTGCCAAGCTAGCAGGAAGGTAGAGCTGTGGCAGGAGCGGGGAATCGAAGGTCTGTTAGTGTTCAGGGAAATCGGAATGCTCGGAGCATAAGGGAGGAAGCGAGACCTCGGCCTCTGAGCACAGAAGGGGGTCCTGAGGTAAGCAACCAAGACAAGGCCAGGCAGGCTGCAGAGAAAGGAGGATGGGTGAGCGCTCTCTCGGTTATCAGCCACATCGCACGGGTGACCTGGCTGGCTAAGGCCAGTGTATGTAGTCCCTGCCATTCTCTGGCCACCAGGCCCAAGCAAAGGGTCCCTGCCCCACCCCACGTGTGCCTTCATCCTCAGGCTGGTGGGGAATGGGCAGCTGGAGATCGCAACGGGTGGATGGGTGATGCCGGATGAGGCCAACTCCCATTACTTTGCCCTGGTCGACCAGCTCATCGAGGGACACCAGTGGCTGGAGAGAAACCTGGGTAAGTGCAGGCACAGGAGCTAGGCTCTGTCCCCAGACCAGGGCCTGAATGTTGTTGGCAAGGTGCTGTGAGGTCCGGGGGGTTGGGAAGGAGTTGCTCCTTTCTAGGCTCATGCAGCCTATCTGATGGGTAAGGCAGGAGCTGGCCGTCTTCCCAGGCACCAAGAGGTCAGGGGCCAGTCCCCTGGTATTTAGGGCCTTTGACTTCTGTGTGGGGCTTAGGTGCAACTCCTCGCTCGGGCTGGGCAGTGGACCCCTTTGGACACAGCTCCACCATGCCTTACCTGCTGCGCCGTGCCAACCTGACCAGCATGCTAATTCAGAGGGTGCATTACGCCATCAAGAAGCACTTTGCGGCCACTCACAGCCTGGAGTTCATGTGGAGGCAGACGTGGGGTAAGACCAAGTAAGGGCACGCGTGGGTTTTATCGCAGTGCAGTCTCAGGAGAGAGTCGTATTGACCTCTGCTGGCTTCTGTGGGCACATCTCCTGCAGGAGTTGTAGATGTGGGAGCCCCATGTCCTATTCCCAGCCTACACGACACGTATGCTACAGCCTTAAGTCTTGCTAGAACCTCAGTGCCTCTCAGGGCTGGTCTATAGATGCCGTGAATCTGCAAGCCCCTGATGTCCCTGTGGCCAGCTCCTAAGGCTGTCCACTGCCAGAGGCTGACCCTGTGCTATGTCTTCCGTAGATTCAGACTCCAGCACAGATATCTTCTGCCACATGATGCCCTTCTACAGCTACGACGTCCCACACACCTGTGGCCCTGATCCTAAGATCTGCTGCCAGTTTGATTTCAAACGTCTGCCGGGTGGGAGAATCAATTGTCCTTGGAAGGTGCCGCCTCGGGCTATCACAGAGGCCAACGTGGCAGACAGGTATCTGCTGTCAGCCCTGCTTGGGCCAGGGGCTGGGTTTGGGGTTTGGGGTTTGGGGTTTTGAGCTATGTATGGTCTTGCCGTGTAGCTCCAGCAGGCTCCAATGCCATCCTCCTGCTCCAGTCTCTGGGGTCCACAAGCTTTTGCTACCACACCCAGCTGGTGTTGACATTTTACTCCAAAGAGGAGTTAGACTGAAACCTGGTTTCTGCTCTTGGTTGTGCCACATGGGACATGATGCTGACCATACCTGGAAAAAATGGTAGACTCTGGGGGGTGAGTTGAGGCCGAGAGTCTGCAGTAGGGACTCCTTAGTGCCTCCTGGGAACGGGAATGGCAGAATGGAGCTAAGCAAATGTCTTTCCCAGAGTGCTTTTACCTCCCTCAGTGAGGATGCCTTCTGATGTCTTAATAGACTTGGGGAGCATCTCTACCCCACCCCCACCCCTGTAGTTTTGCTTTTGTTTTTGAGGTAGGCTCTGTCATACTCCAAGCTGACTGGCCTCAGACCTGCCTCCAGCATGATTTGCCACACCCCATTA
This sequence comes from Rattus rattus, assembly GCF_011064425.1. Lineage (NCBI taxonomy): Eukaryota > Metazoa > Chordata > Mammalia > Rodentia > Muridae > Rattus > Rattus rattus. The sequence goes on from NC_046155.1 coordinate 119,882,660, forward strand.
TGCCCAAACCAGAGGTTTGTGAATGCACTCTACCAGCTGAGCTCCATCCCCAGCCCTGAACAATTCTTTTTTTACCGTCCTGAGACAGAGTCTCACTATGTAGCCCTGGCTGTCCTGTAACTCACTATGCAGATTGGGCCAGCCTCAGACTCAGAGATCCGCCTGCCTCTGCTTTCCAAGTGCTGAGGCTGCAGGCCTGTGTGGATGTGCTGGGCCCCCGCCCTAAACTGTTCTTACCAAACAGTTCTTGCACTGGTACCCTTTCTTGCAAACTCCCAGCTGCCGTCCTGCCGTGGATTCAGGTTCTCTGGCTCAGCTCTAGGTCAGGCAATGGGCCAAATCTTGTTCAGATCCACCCAGTTCTGCCAGAGAGCCTCTACCCACTGAGAAAAAAAGACCTGTCCCCTTGAAAAGACTACTAAGGGACCTCAAAGATGCCACTGTAACTAAAATTAGACCCCTACAAAAGTGTTGGTTTAGGGTGATCTAAATGTGAGGGTGTAATATATGTAGCAGCAGTCAAGCTAGCACTGAAGTCCACCCCCCCCTCTCTCTCGTGTGTGTGTGTATGTGTGTGTGTGTGTGTGTGTGTGTGTGTGTGTGTGTGTGTGTTTTCTTCTTAGTTTTGGAGACAAGGTCTTGTCATGTATCTCTGGCTTGCCTGGTACTCACTGTGTAGCTCAGGCCTACCTCAAACTTGCAACCATCCTCCTGCCCCAACCTCTAAGTGTTGGGATTCTAAAACTCTAAAAAAGCCTCTAATGACATGCCGTAAGGTTCAATTGGCTAAATAGTATAGATTTAAAAACATGTTCTCCTACAGTTCAAGTTAGGCACTATTGTGTGTCTCTGTGTGTATGTGTCTGTGTGTGTGTGTGTCTGTGTGTACTGTGTCTGTGTGTGTGTATGTGTCTGTGTGTGTGTATGTGTCTATGTGTGTATCTGTATGTGTGTGTATGTGTCTATGTGTATATGTGTGTGTATGTGTCTGTGTCTGTATACGTGTCTATGTGTCTGTATCTGTATGTGTGTATGTGTCTGTGTGTCTGTATGTGTGTGTGTGTGTCTGTGTGTGTATGTGTGTGTCTGTGTCTGTATGTGTGTGTCTCTGCATGTGTGTATGTCTGTGTGTGTATGTGTGTGTGTGTCTGTATGTGTGTGTGTCTGTCTGTGTGTGTATGTGTGTGTGTCTGTATGTGTCTGTGTGTCTGTGTGTGTGTGTGTGTGTGTGTGTGTGTGTGTGTGTCTGTGTGTATGTGTGTGTCTGTGTGTGTGTGTGTGTGTGTGGTGTGTGTGTATGTGTGTGTGTGTCTGTATGTGTCTGTCTGTGTGTGTGTGTGTGTGTGTGTGTGTGTGTGTGTATCTGGGGCCAGGGAGGGCGTGGAGCTCTAGAGTCTCACATAGCTGAAGCTGTCATTGAACTTGATGTGTAAATAGGATGGGTTTGAACTACTGATCAGTGCTGGCAGTATAGGCATGTGCTACCACACCCAGTAGGCCTTCTCTATGTAGACCTGGCTGGCCTCAAACATGGGGTCTTCTTGCCTGAGTTTCCCGAGTACTGGGATTACAAGTATGTGGCACTGTGCCTAGCTTTTCATGGGATTTTCTTTTTCTTTTCTTGAGACAGGATTTCATTACATCAACCTAGCTGGCCTGGAACTTGTTATGTAGATCAGGCTGGTCTCAAACTCACTCGCCTCCCAAGTGCCAGAGTTAAAAGCAAGTGGCACCAGGCATAGTTTGCAGGTCTGTGAATGTATATGGCGGCCCGAGGTTAGCATCAGAAATGTTCCTTGGTCTCTTTCCACCTTAGTCATTGAAAAATTGCTCAGTTGAATCCGGGTCTCATCTCTGGTATTGGCTAGTATAAGCATGCAGCTTGCTGTGGGGATCCTGTCTCCACCCTCTGAGCGCCGAGATTACCGTCCAGCCACCACGCACATGGTCATTTATTTACATCTTGGAGGGGAGTGTGTCTAAACTCCAGCCATCATGCTTGTGTGACAAGTACTTGATCCCTTGAGCCACCTCTGCAGCTCCCTCCCTGGTGTTTTTAAGCCTGTGGCTTCCTGTTGGGCCAGTGACCATCTGTGTTTCCAGGGCAGCCCTGCTCCTGGACCAGTACCGGAAGAAGTCCCGGCTGTTTCGAAGCAGTGTCCTCCTTGTGCCACTGGGTGATGACTTCCGATATGACAAGCCCCAGGAATGGGATGCCCAGTTCTTCAACTATCAACGGCTTTTTGACTTCCTCAACAGCAAGCCAGAGTTCCACGTGCAGGTGGGCGCACACATACAGACCTGCAGACGCTACGGTGCTCCCACCTGGGCCTTCCTGGGCTCTGGGTCATCCCCAGGCAAGGTTTCTAAGCCCAGAAGAGCAGGGCACACAGAGTTCCTGCCTTGTACTAGACAAAGTCGTCACCTCTGTCTTCCCTTGCAGCATTGTAGGAAGGATATTGTGGCCAGAGTTCTCAGGAGGCTCTGTAATTGATGGTAGCTCATTTTGGGTCCCTACAGGCACAGTTTGGGACCCTCTCTGAGTATTTTGATGCCCTGTATAAGAGGACAGGAGTGGAGCCTGGTGCCCGGCCTCCAGGGTTTCCTGTGCTGAGTGGGGACTTCTTCTCCTATGCTGACCGGGAGGACCACTACTGGACAGGCTATTACACTTCCCGGCCTTTCTATAAGAGCTTGGACCGCGTGCTAGAAACTCACCTTCGGTGAGACTTGTCCTCCTCCTGCTGCTGAGTCGGGAGGGGCTGGGTGGGAGAGAGGACCCCTCAGTGTGTGGGTGGCCCGTGGGGGTGAGGTCAACTAGAACAGGAAGGCTCTGACTTCTTTCTCTGGGTAGAGGGGCAGAGGTTCTATACAGCCTGGCTTTGGCGCATGCCCGCCGTTCTGGACTGACTGGCCAGTATCCGCTGTCTGATTACGCTGTCCTGACGGAAGCTCGCCGTACACTGGGCCTCTTCCAGCACCACGATGCCATCACCGGAACTGCCAAGGAGGCAGTAGTAGTAGACTATGGGGTCAGGTAGGAGCCACCCCTGTTTTCCCTCACCACGTCAAAGAGAGGATACGTGGGTGATTGGATGGTAGGCTGCTGAGGGCTGGTCCTGTTGGCATAGCAGACAGCCTCCCTGTGGCCCTCTTCTCTCAGCTTTCTCTCCTGCTCACCATAGGTTGCTGCGTTCCCTGGTCAGCCTAAAGCAGGTCATCATCAATGCTGCCCACTACCTGGTGCTGGGGGACAAGGAGACCTACAGCTTTGACCCTAGGGCACCTTTCCTCCAAATGGTGGGCCCCCTCCTACCTCTGCTTGAGAGATGCTCTGGTGTGGGTGGGTACTATCTCAAGAGCTGCTAGTGGTGGGTACAGTTCCTTTTTTTCCCTTTTCTTGTTTTGGGGTACAAATTCCATGCTTAAGGTGGTTGGTGGCCCATGTCCTGGACAGGCTGGGGTAGGGGAAGCGGTTGAGTCTAGTCACCGTTCTTCCTTCCTGCCCACGACATTGCAGGATGACAGTCGAGTAAGTCACGATGCCCTGCCTGAGCGCACGGTGATCCGTCTGGACTCCTCACCCAGGTGAGCCAGGCCTGGCGAGGCTCTCAGAGCACCCTCCACCCCAGCTCGGCCCTTGTTCCTGCTGCTGCTGCTTCTGCTCTGCTGCCACAGCAAGCTCCTGGGTCAGCCCACCTTCCACCCACAGGTTTGTGGTGGTCTTTAACCCACTGGAACAGGAGCGGCTCAGTGTGGTGTCCCTGCTGGTCAACTCGCCCCGGGTGCGAGTGCTTTCAGAGGAGGGTCAGCCCTTGTCTGTGCAGATCAGTGTGCAGTGGAGCTCCGCCACCAACATGGTCCCCGATGTCTACCAGGTGAGGCAGGGCACAGCCCTCCCTGCTTGTCAGTACCTCCCTTGGGGCCTCACTCCCCACGAACACCCGCCCCCCACTCCCCTGCTGTGGCCTGCTCACTCCCCAGGATGGAAGGAGCAGGTGGCCTGGGGAGAGGCATTGGGGACAGTCACAACTGGGATTTGAGTGTCCTTAAAAGGACAGCGAGGACCGTGTGATAACAATTATAGCAAAGACAGCGAGCAAGCACCAGCAGCCGTTCACTCAGCAAGTATGTATGTTTACGTCACTGGCACGGGCTCTGGCCTCAGTTCCTGGACTCAAGCTTCTAATGAGGAGTTAGTGTGTTGACTTACTCTGTATTCATGAAAACAAATGTTCAGATGTAGTTCATGCTAGGCTCTGCTCTAAGTGCCTAATTATTTAATCCGTTAAAAAAATTTTTTTTAGCACACACCTTTGATCCCAGCACTCATGAGGCAGAGGCAAGGAGTTCTATGAGTCCAGCCTGGTCTGCAGAGTGAGTTCCAGGACAGTCAGGGCAACACAGAGAAACCCTGTTTGAAAAATAAAGGGGGGAGGGATAAACAAAAGTTTTTAAGACAAAGGCCTTGCCGCATAGCCCAGGCTGGCCTCAGACTCGCTGCATAGCCCAGGCTGGCCTCAGACTCGCTGCATAGCCCAGGCTGGCCTCAGACTTGCTGCATAGCCCAGGCTGGCCTCAGACTTGCAATCCTCTGCCTTAGCGTCCTGACTGCAGGATACAAAGATATACCAGCGGTCACTCCCGGGGTTCATTTAAATTCTCACTAGTGCACGCCCTGATGCTACTCTGATTTCCCCAGGAACCGAGGTCAAGTTACTTGCCTACGGTCACTCAGTCTCTGTGAAGCCTGCTCCAGACCCTAGGCTCTCACCCCGGCGGGCGGGCGGGTGGGCGCTGTGAGCCTTTGCTGAACAGTGTGCGGCATGACACTGGGACCCAGAACCAGGATCCCCAGACAGACAGGGTTCTTCAGATAGAGATGTAGGGTTCTGCGCTTAGCTTCAGAAAGCAGAGCACCGAGGTCAAGGGTGGAGGGTAGAAGGCCAGCCCGGGACAGTCAGGGCTGATGCTTCTTACTGCCCCCATGCTCACAGGTGTCAGTGCCTGTCCGCCTGCCAGCCCTGGGCCTAGCTGTGCTGCAGCTGCAGCCAGATCTCGATGGACCCTACACACTGCAGTCTTCAGTGCATGTCTACCTGAACGGCGTGAAACTGTCTGTCAGCAGGCAAACAACATTCCCTCTCCGTGTTGTGGACTCGGGCACCAGCGACTTCGCCATCAGCAATCGCTACATGCAGGTCTGGTTCTCCGGCCTTACTGGGCTTCTCAAGGTAAAGGGCCAGGCCAGGGGAGGAGGGTAGGGACCAGAGGCAGGCATGGGGGTCAGGGGGCTTGTGTACAACTGTTCCTGCTCCCCTGTCAACTGATTCACAGAGATTTGGGGGTGAGCATTAGCAGGACCAAGCTAACAGCCTGGCAAGGCTGAACGTGTTAATCACCCGCTACCGGGTCAGTGACTCGTAAAGAGAGGTTTAGTCCAGCTCCCAGTTCTGAGCTCCAAGTCTGCGGCTGGGCAGACCCTTAGCTTTGGGCCTGTGGTTCGGCAGCAGGCCCTGGCAGAGAGCACATCTCAGCAGAGTGAATTACTTCACAGCCAGGAATGCAAGAGAGGGGTTGGTGCTTGTGCACACACCTGCGATTTCAGCAGTGGATAGGGTAGGATCAGAAATTCAAGGCCATCTTTGGTTACATGGCAAGTGTGAGGCAACATGAGACCCTTGTCTCAAAAAAAAAAAAAAAAAGAAGTTGGGTCTGTTTGCACACACCTTTAATCCCTGCACTGGAGAGGCCGAGACAGGTGGACCTCTGTAAACCTGAGGCCAGCCTGGTCTACATGGTGGGTTCCAGGTCAGCCAGAGCTACACAGTGAAACAATGTCTCAAAAAAAAAAGTACAGAAAGGGGACTGGCTGTGGCTCATGGTCGCCAAGTGCTCTAGAATCCCTCGGTTTGTTCCCCCACACTGCAGAAAGCCAAGTGTGCTAGCATACACTTGTAACCCAGCATTGGGAGGTGGGGGCAGGAGGATCGGAAGTTAAGATCAGCCTTAGGTGGGGGGTGGTGGTGGTGTCTTTAATCACAGCCAATGGGAAGTAGAGGAAGAGGGATTTCTGGGTTCAAGTCCGACTGCTGTAGAGCGAGTTCCAGGACAGCCAGGGCCACACGGAGAAACCCTGTATCAAAAAAAAGAAAAAAAAAAAAAAAAAAGAAGAAGAAAAGAAAAGAAAAGGTAGAAGGGAAGCGGTGGGAAGGGACAGGGTCCCACCTTCCTCCACCTCTCCTAGTAGCAGCAGTCCCCTTACGGGACTAAGGTCCCAACTGTGGCACTGGGCTTGGCTCTTTGGGGGAAGTCAGTCCCTGCCCTCCCAGGGGGAGACCTGACAAGTTGGTGTGGGGCCAGGGGTCAGGGCTGTGTTTTTTGGCAGAGCGTCCGACGTGTGGACGAAGAGCAGGAACAGCAGGTGGACATGAAGCTCTTCGTCTATGGAACCCGCACATCCAAGGATAAGAGTGGTGCCTACCTCTTCCTGCCTGATAACGAGGCTAAGGTACCCAGACGCCTCACAGAACTGGGCGGCTCCTGGGGGGGGAGGACTTGGGAGGAACCTGGCCTACCCGGTCTTGTGCTACTGTGGGGGTTGGCGGGCCGTGGTCCTAACGATGGCTGTGGGCCTGTTCAGTGAAGGTAGGTGTTCAGGCCAGAGCACTGGGACAAGGATTTCTGTTGACCAAGCCTGGCTTGCTACTGCTGCTTTGTACTCTGTGCTGTGGGTCCAGTGGCCGCTTGCTCCTTTTCCAGCCCTACGTCCCTAAGAAACCTCCTGTGCTGCGCGTCACCGAAGGCCCTTTCTTCTCAGAGGTGGCTGCGTATTACGAGCACTTTCACCAAGTGATTCGACTTTACAACCTGCCAGGTGAGCCCCGCAGGTGGGGAAGGTCACCAGGTGTGAGTCCCACAGGCTGGCACCTGCTCCTCTTCCACCACTGTGGACAGGCAGATGTGTCACTGGACACGGGGATGCTTGGTTCTCTTGAGGAAGCCCATCCAACGGTGTCCCGAGGGCTCCCGGGAGGAGGGTGGGGGGCGCCTTCTCTGGAATAGTCTCCCGCTGTGCTCACCTCGCCTCCGGCTGCCCCTGTGTTTCCAGGGGTAGAGGGGCTGTCTCTGGACGTGTCGTTCCAGGTGGACATCAGGGACTACGTGAACAAGGAGCTAGCCCTGCGCATCCACACAGACATCGACAGCCAGGGCACTTTCTTCACAGACCTCAATGGCTTTCAGGTATTTCTTGGGCCCTATGGGACAGAACTTGTACTGCCTATGGCCTCTAACGCCAGAGCTGTGTGGAGGGGTGGGGGTGCCAAGGGCGGGTGGCAAGTATAGAGGGCCAGCGAAGTGGTTTAGTGGGTAAAAGCTCTTGCTTAACCCTGACAACCTGAGTTTGGTTCCCGGAATCCTCATAAAGGTGGGGGAGAGAACCCATTCCACAGACATGGCCTCGGACCTCCTGGTGTGGCACACACACCCATACATGCACATTATACACATACAGATAATTAGAAAAAAAATAGCTGGGTGATGGCTCACACCTTTAACCTCAGCCTTCGAGAGTCAGAGGCAAGCAGATCTCTTGAGTTGGAAACCAGCGAGGTCTACAGAGTGAGTTCCAGGACAGTCATGGCTACATAGAGGAACCCTGTCTTGAAAATAAACAATCAAATAACCAGCCAAACAGCCAGAAATGCCTTCCTACTGAGAACCCTTCAGAACACACATCAGACACCATTCCAGGCTGGCCTTGAACTCCTCCCTGTAGGTACAGCCCCGGAAGTATCTGAAGAAGTTGCCCCTGCAGGCTAATTTCTACCCTATGCCAGTCATGGCCTACATCCAGGATTCCCAGAGGCGCCTCACGCTGCACACTGCTCAGGCTCTGGGTGTCTCCAGCCTCGGCAATGGTGAGTAGGGAACCACATACCCTTTGTTCCAGTCAGCTCCCCAGTTCCCTCCCCTCTTCCCAGATCCCATTACCTCGGAGTCTGAAAAGGGGCGAGCCATCCCCAGCTCCTCTCAGTCACGCTTGGGCATCCTGTCTTTTGGTAGAAGCAGCTGGGTACTGAAGGAGTCTGACTTTCAGTTGAAGGGCTCAGCCCTCCCTCCCCCATCTCTCTCTCTCTCTCTCTCTCTCTCTCTCTCTCTCTCTCTCTCTCTCTCTCTCTCTCTCTCTCACACACACACACACACACACTCTGTCTCTCTTCTCTCTCTCTCTCACACACACTCTCTCTCTCTCTCATTTTTTTCATTCCTTTTTTTTTTTATTTTTGAGACAGGGTTTCTCTGTGTAGCCCTGACTGTCCTAGAACTCACTCTGCAGACCAGACTAACCTCAAACTCAAAGATCTGTCTGCCTCTGCCTCCTGAGTGCTGGGATTAAAGGCAACCACAGCCCAAAAGTAGGCAGCTCTTAGGTGGTTAAGTGCAATATTCAGGAAAGGAGAAAGATATATATTTTCCTCCTAATGGTCAGTAAAAGAAAAGATAACAACATTCTTACAAATCAAAGATTTCTAAGCCTAGTAGCACAGAGAGGCTGAGGAGGGACGGTCCTAAACTCAAGGCCAGTCTAGGCAACTTTAAGTAAGACTGTCTCAAGACGAAAGGTCAAAACAAAGGGGACTTGAGACTTGGCTCTGTGGGTGGCATGGACAAGATGTGAGCTTCCGCCCTCCGTGTGGAAACGTGAGAAGAGACAAGTTGGGAGCTCTCCCACCCCAGGGATTTGTGCAGCCTTGGGACAAACTGAGTAGTAACTTAGGGACTCTCAGGCCCTAGAGGTCTTCTGGAGTGGATATAGAGCTTGTGAAGGCCAAACCGAATGCAGGATTAAAGCTATGTCACAACAGTGGTGAGCGCTGTTCCTGCTTCCTCTATGGGAGGAATATGGCTCTCCCACCCTCTGCCAGGATTATTTGGGATTTGTCTGCCTTGAAACTCCTGAATGCAGCCATTGTCCTTGCTTGGTCAGCTGTCTGTCCCTCTGGGACATGGCGTATTAAGGAACGATTATCTTCTATGCAAGGGACCTATTTTAGAGTTGGAGATAGCCTTCTGTTTTTGCTCAGATTACAAAGCCAAGGACAATACAGAAATCAGAGATGAAAAGGAGCACTGGCCTCTGGGAGAGAGAGGATGTGTGGGTTGCTGTGGGAGAGCCTTCCTTTGTGCCTGTCAGCTTTTCAGTAAGACCCCTACCCCAAACAAATTCCAAATGGTTTACAGAGGTCGTCCTCTTCTGTCTCTTACCTGAGCCTGATTGGAGGCCTTGCTGAGCCTCCACCTCCTGCCTTCTGCCTGTCCTCACCACAGCCTGCTTCTGACAGGCAAGGCCGTCCACTCCAGCCTGGACTGCTGGGCCTTCTAGCTGATGCCAGGCAGTGTAAAATCAAGAGAGCACGTGTCAAGTCATGGGTCTCTCCACCCTGAGAAAGCCTGTCTCAGATGAGGAACTCGGCAGCATTGCAAACAGGCCTCTCTTTTCTGGCTGCTGGTTACTGTGTTCTCTGTGGCCCGTCCCTAAGAGGCTTCCTCCTGGACCTGGGGCCCGAGTCCTACCCCTGAGTCACAGAGGTGAACTGCCATGGTCAGTGCTCCCCTTTCTAGGCCCCCTGGTCTCACCTAGAAAAATAAGGTGAGACACCCACACACACTCTGCTCTCTCGGTACCAGGTCCATTGCTCTCTCTTCCAAGTTACTTAGCTTCTCTGTCTCGCTGGCTTTCCCCCTCAGGACCTGAGGTAGAGAGTCTGCTCCCAAGGCCTATGTCAGTTTAGACATGGGTTTTGCAAGCTGGAGCTCACTGTCACCTTCCTTAGGCCAGCTGGAGGTGATCTTGGACCGAAGGCTAATGCAGGATGACAACCGGGGACTAGGCCAAGGGCTCAAAGACAACAAGATCACCTGCAACCATTTCCGCCTCCTGTTAGAACGTCGAACCCTGATGAGCCCTGAGGTAAAATCTGGGCCCATTGTCCTGTGGGGGACCCTGGGGGTACCCAGATATACCTGGAGGAGGGCAAGGGGCAGACAGTAGAGCTTACTTACGCCACTGAGGCAGGAGGCTAGTTGGCATCATGCTAACCCATTTCATGCTGCTTGGCAGTCCCTCCCCCAGCTGTGCCCTGTCACCTAGCCCTTGTCATGTTCCTCTCCTGCCTTTCTTTCTCCTTCCCGCCCTTCATGCCTGAGCATTTCCTAACCTTGACGCAACGCTGGCCATCTCACAGTTTTCTTTGCCTCACCAGCCTGGCTTTTTCTCCAAACTGGCAGCCATGTTTAGGGGCTTGATCTTTTCCAGCAACACAATCAGGAACTCAAAGGTAAGGGTCAGGGAGGGACGTGGTGGCCTGGGGTGAGCAGCCTGGCACTGTAGTTGGAGTCTGCTGCCTAGAACCCCACAGATCGGCCTAGACACTTGTTCCTCGTGTAGATGCTGAGCCCTTGCTGTGCTGTGGGGATGAAAGGATGCAGGCCAATGTGCTGCTACCACTGGGCTCAACTCGTGAGCAGGGTCAGGAGTGGCTTTGAGCATGAGAGTATAAACAAGCAGTGGGGTCTCGGGTCTCGGTGGAGTCAAAAGGCGGCTTCCGGAAAGAGCAGTCATTAGGCTCAGCGTCTGTGAGTGGGGCCCACATGTGAAGTCGAAGGCCGGAAGACGGTGTGCAAGTGGGACTAGCTGTGATTTTTAGGCTAAAATAGTGCTGACTAGCATAGCGGCCACCATCCGCACATGCTGGCCGTTTCCTTTATTGGAACTTAGGATTGAATCTAGGGCTTTGCACATGTTAGGCAAGGGCTTCACCACTAAGCTAAATCAAAGTGCAGTTTAGTATTTTGGGTTTGGGTGTTTAAGGCAAGGTCTTATGTAGCCTGGGCTGCCCTTCTGATGTGGGGATATCCTTGGTAACCTTGATTTTCCTCTCACTGTTGCCTAGGCTGGCCTTGAACTCCTGAGTTTAAGTGAGCCTCCGGTCTGAGCCTCCTAAGTAGCTAAGACCACAAGAATATGCCACCTTGCCTAGCTACCTGTGGCTGGCTGGCTGCTTACCCTCTCTCTCTCTCTCTCTCTCTCTCTCTCTCTCTCTCTCTCTCTCTCTCTCTTTGAAATAAGGCATCAAATAGCCCAGGCTAGACTTCATCGTCCTGCCTCTATTTCCCAAGGGTTAGAATTAGAGTCTACACCACCATGCTGGGCTTTTCTTATCTGTGGTTACTCAGATGAGTTAAGATGATGTGAATCCAGGTTTTTACTCACACTGGCTACGTTTGTTGGGCCGGGTGCGGCGGCACGTGTCTCAGTCTCCAGAGAGTGGTGGCGGATCTCTGTGAGGCTGACCCCTGGTCTGCAGAGGGAATTCCAGGGCAGCCAGTACTACATAGTGAGAACCTGTCTCAAAAACTAAAAACTACAGGAGGCTGGAGAGTTCCTCAGCAGTTAAGAGCATTGCCTGCTGCTCTTCGAGAGGATCCAAGTTTGACCCCAGCACCTATAGGGCAGCTCGGGGTCATCTGTTAGTCCAGTTCGTGGAATCTGATGTCTTCCTCTGGCCTCCAAAGTGTACAGACAAAACTACCATACACACAAAATGATCATAATAAAATTCTTTTAAGATTTATTTTTTTTTATTTATATGAGTACACCGTCACTGTCTTCAGACACCAGAAGAAGGCATTGGATCCCATATCAGATGGTTGTGAGTCACCATGTGGTTGCTTGGAATTGAACTCAGGACCTCTGGAAGAGTAGTCAGTGCTCCTAATCACTGAACCATCTCTCCAGCCCATAAATTGCTTTGAAAAATTACCTTTAAACCCCCAGTGTTGTCAGTGGCTGTCACAGAAAGCATGGCAGGTAGTGGCTGTGTAGGGAGACAAAGTAGGGATGACAGTTTCAGATGTTGAAACAGGAAGCATTAGATGCTTGAAGTAAGCCAAGGATAGGAAGAAGAAATTGGAGAGGAAGTCTGTGTTGAAGACATTGCAAAAGCAAAGTCTTGAAGGGCCAAGGGGAGACTCTATATATGGTGGTGCCAGGAACAGGGATGAGCATACAGAAATGTAGTGGCTGTGGAGAAAAGTCTGTGTGATTCTGTGAGTGTGGCATCCTGGGAGCTACCAGGAGTCTTAGCAGTGGGGGCTCATGGACCTGAGCATCTGGCCGACACAGTGGATGTGGCATCTTACCACAGGACTTCCATTATTAGTAGCCTGTCCACAGTGAAGCATGTCTGTCTGTCTGTCGTCCATTTCTACACCTCTCTGTGGGATGACGGCACCGATGAGAGAGCATTCTTCATGGTAGTGTTAAAGAAAACAGAAGCAGGCCTAGTACCACGACTGTCTCCGACGGAGTGCCATGAGATGTAGCCCCCCATGAAGGGTTGGAGGCACGGGGCTGGTAACCAGGCAGCCAGAGTCCAAGGGAACTAGGAGAACTGTTTTGAAAGGAGCTGGCCTACATCCCCTTCACCTAGAGGGCTCTCTTCCCTCATTTACATTTTGGGTCCATCTTGCAGGTCCAACAGGAGCGCTCTACAAGCTACCCGTCCCTCCTCAGCCACATGACTTCCATGTACCTCAACACACCTCCTCTGGTCTTACCGGTGGCCAAGAGGGAGGGCACCAGCCCCACTCTGCACTCTTTCCACCCTCTGGCTTCTCCGTTGCCCTGTGACTTCCATCTGCTCAATCTGCGCATGCTCCCCGCCGAGGTGAGTGTCCTGGTCCTCCGTGCCAATCCTCCCCACCAGGCTCTGGCCCTCCTCCCTGCTCTCCTGTGTCCAGCCTTGCCTTCTTGGCAGACATACTGCTGACCCTCCACCGCTCTTGTCCCTGTCTGTCTTCCAGGACACCTTGCCCGCGGCTGATGCTGCTCTCATCCTACACCGCAAGGGTTTTGACTGTGGCCTTGAAGCCAAGAACCTGGGCTTCAACTGTACCACAAGCCAAGGCAAGGTGAGCAGGGTCCAGGTGTGGGAGGCGCGGCTGCTGGTCAGGATTGCAGAGTTCTAGGCTGAGAGCCTAGAGGAAGACTGGGCTCGGGTTGGCAGTAGGACAAGAGGAGAAGGTTGTAGCCTGAGGAGAAGGTATAGTCTCCAGAGACTAAGGGGAGCCTTTGACTTGTGTTTTGGGTAATGAAGTCAGCAGGAGCAGTTTTACACAAGCATGGAGCTAGAAACCTCAGGTTTCCTGAGGACAGACCTTTTCTTTTAGGTTTTTTTTTATTTTTTTATTTTTTTCCCGGAGCTGGGGACCGAACCCAGGGCCTTGCGCTTGTTAGGCAAGTGCTCTACCACTGAGCTAAATCCCCAACCCCGGACAGACCTTTTCTATGTGAAGTGGGAAACTGGAGAATGAAAGCCGCTGCACAGGGGTTGGGGATTTAGCTCAGTGCATGCTTGCCTAGGAAGCGCAAGGCCCTGTTCGGTCCCAGTCGAAAAAAAAAAAAAAAAAAAAAAAAAAAAAGCCGCTGCACCTTTTCAAAGCATCGCTCATGGTGTAAGCTGGCACGTTGCTTGCCTGGTGACAGTCCTTGTCCTCAGCTCACACAGCGTGCGTGGTGGGAGGTGCCCTACAACAAGGAGTATGGACAAGCTTCGGACCTGAGTCAGTTGGAGCAGAGCCCGGCCGGAGGCTTGCTGCTCCTGAGAGGGCTGTGGCTTCCGGCAGCTCGTTTCCCTCTTACTTTTTATATTTATTTATCTTATTTTCATTCTTTATTTTTGAGACAAGGTCACACATAACCTAGGCTGGATGCAACCTTACTGTGTAGCCAAAGCTGAGTTGAACTCCTGAACTGCCCACCTCTCCTTCCCAAGAGCTGGGGGTGGTGTTACACCGTCTTAGCTCTGAGAATCTGACAGAAAGCCAGGTGTGGCGGCTCACAATACAGTCCCAGCACTGAGGCAGGATTGCTCTGAGTTTGAGACCAGCCTGGACTACAGTGTGAGACCCTGTCTCAAAAAAACCCCAAAAGGTAGTACTTGGTGTAAGGAAGAACTTATCCAGTGTTAGCCATGCCTAGCTCACCCTGCCCCCTCTCTCTTCACAGCTGGCCCTGGGGAGCCTCTTCCATGGCCTGGATGTGCTATTCCTGCAGCCCACCTCTTTGACTTTGCTATACCCTCTGGCCTCGCCCTCCAACAGCACTGACATCTCTCTGGAGCCCATGGAGATCAGCACCTTCCGCCTGCGCTTGGGTTAGGTTAGGGCTTCTTGTGGCCTGAAGACGAAGTTCATCCACAAAGACTGCCTCCTAACACCAAGACCGAGTTGGACCAGCCACACTGAGTATCACATTCTGCCTCAGAACTGACAGACCATGCTCTGCCCTTACGTTGTCTATTGCTGCTTCTGTGTTTGGGCCAGCCCTTACATCAGCAGACGGCGGATGCAGTGGGACAGGGAGAGGAGGCCCTTCCCTTGGGTTGTAAGTAGCTGCCCAGCTGGGCACAGCTCAGGTTCCATCCTTTTCCCACAATGGGATCTAGGAAGAGCGGGGACAAACAGAAGAGGTCAGGGAGGCTGAGGGGAACAACCTCGCACCAGGTGACTGGAGTTACGACCGTGCTCTGTGGGGTGATGGGGCCCCACAGTGCTGGTATGAGGGCACAGGAGCAGGGTGATTCTGGGAGATGAGGGGTAGGTACCTGTTATTAGTGGAGTAAAGGCGTGGAGGAGTCCCTGTTTCTCCTGAGAGCCTAAAGGCTTCGTTGCTCTGTTCTGGCTCTGCTCTAAGTGCTGCTGGGCCTTTATGCCCTGGCTAGGGGCTGCTGGGTGGGAGGAAGGGCTTGCTGGACACTCCAGGCCGAGGCCACAGAGCACTTGAGGTACTCGTGCCAGTTTTCAGCTGCTCATTTGGTGTTGATTTGTGGCAGGGTAGGGAGTGTTTCCACCTGACCTGCTTCTTTATCTCACACACCAGTCTCCCCACAAGTTCCCATTGCCGGGACCCTGGCAGGGTTCCTTTCCCTAGAAGGGAAACGGAGCTTCCAAGACCTCTATGCTTGGGCATCTTGGGAAAGCAATCCCATGCTGGATCCCCCGGCAGGTTAACCGTGTTCCATCTGCCCGGTGTGTGGACAAGGAAGACAGAGATAAAATTAGGAGGCCATATGCTTCGATGAGCCTCCGGTTTTGCTTCACTCAATAGAGAATCTGTCTATAAACGATAAGATTTGGTAAAAGCGAAGTTTCATCCTTATGAAAACGTAGTAAGCCAAGTTAGAAAGAAGCGCCATGATCTAGAGAAAGGTCTCTGTCACCAGTTACTAAGGCACAGCGCAGCCATTCCCCTGAGAGTCAGAAGCTGGCCGGTGGCATGCTGGTACTTAAGGGTGTCCTGGTGTCACTAACCCATACTCCAGATGGAGACAAGAATTATAATTGCCACTGTTTTAAAACCATAAGCTACCTAAGAAACCTGCGTCAGCCAAAGACCCGGCAAGGCTTTCTATGAGTTGCCCTGTGAAGACTGGTTCTCCCAAAATCAGCCCATAAAAATTAATGTCATTCCCACGAGATTGGATACTTTTTGGAATTCTGCAGATTCTGGTGTTCATCTGGAAGATGACAGGCTGAAGATGTGAAGTAGTTCTGAATGGCAGTGGTGATGTGTGGCCGGTGACACTGAGGCGGTGTCTTATCAGAGTTCTCAAAGGACTTGGACTCTTCTGCCAGTGTGAATTCAGCTGCCATGAGAGGTCAGGTCACACAGACCTAGGCACATAGAAATTTAGTATATGATTTCAAGTGCAGGGGAGGGGAGATGAAGTATTTACTAGTGCTTTGAGACAACTAGCTATCTGTGAGACTTCTATCTCGGTTTCAAAAACAAAATAAAACCAAAAAATCCTAGGGCTAGAGGGGAAAAAAACAAACAAAAGAAAACAACAAAATCATCATCATCATCATCATCATCATCATCATCATCATCATCATCATCATCCCACTATGTACCTCTGACTGTGCTGGAACTCTCTATGTAAACCACGCTGGCCTGGAAATCACCAAGATACTCACCCACCTCTGCCTCCTAAATGCTGGGACTAAAGGATTGTACACCTGGAAAGAAAAAATATTTTTATATCCGTTGTAGGAAAGGCTTTTCTAGACATAACGTGAAACCGAATACATAATGGGGGGAAAGACATACACACACACGCAAAGCTTGAGAGCATGCTATAGGAAACAGGTTAAATCAATACAGGTGCGCGGGTGGGAGAGCATCTGTGTGAGTACCTTCATTGCAGGAGAAAGTGTTTTGACTTCTCAGAGAACGGCACCAGGGTCTGTCCAGCAGTCACCCAAAGATTCAGCAGTGACAGGGTTGAGTTCTCTTGCAGGTCCTCCAGAGTTTATGCTGCCAGGCTCAGACCACAGGGCTTCCTAGTCATGTCTTGGTGACAGAAATAAGGCGAAGCTTGGAGAGCACTTATCATAGAGTGGGGGTTGTGGACAAGCTCCTCAGCGAGAGCGTAAACACGGTAGAAAGCCTACAGAAACACTCGGACAGCAAGTGTTGTTTGCTGGTCTGTGGTTTGTAATCAAATGATAGGGGACACTGTGAACCCCTAGGAACTTTGCAGAATAAAGGATATTCTTTGGAGGTCAGAGATGTGCAGTGACTTGTCAGTTATTTGTCTGACAGGACAAATATTAATCACAAGCACACACTTTCATTGAGGGCGTCTTGCAGTGTATCCCTGACTAGCCCAGACTTGCCATAGAGAGCCAGGCTGGCCTTGAACTTGTAATCTTCCTGCTTCTGCTGCCCACGTTAGGCTCCCAGGTATGCACACCATGCCCTGCTGCCGTTTACATATTTAAGTTGTACTCAGAGCAGTGTTGTTTCAAAAGCCCAGTCAGCAGAGTTGCTTCTGAAAAGTGCAGGTTTCTGCCCTGTCCCGTATAGGCCTGTTTCTTCAGTCTGGGTGCTAAGGCGATGTGTAGGGAGGGCCACATGCAACTGGATCAAGAAGTAAAAGCTTGCCGTGGAGCACAGAAGGAAAAAAAGCCAACTTCTGCTCTGGGAGAGCAAGGGCCAAAGAAATTTCTTTTTCTTCCCCTGAGGCAAGTAGCACAAGCTGGCCTCCAATTTATAGACATTTCCCTGCCTCAGCCTCGCAAGTGCCGGGATTATAAGTACACGCCACCATGCCTGGTTTATACTGTCCTCAGTACGCAGTGAGTGCATACTATTTTAAGAAAAGCAGCAGCCGTTGTCTACAGAGCTCAGGCATTGATGCCTTCCCAGCGAGAAGCTAACAGTCTTCAGTGGATACAACAAAACAACCTCAATCACCAGAAAGGGAAGGACTTCCTCATCGAGATACATCCAGTTCCGTAAGGAAAGGACTGAGTGGGTAGCTGGAGGCGCAGAGAGAAGGGCAGGCAAACGTGAGGGAGGCGCTTCATCATCTTGCGGGGGATCAGGCTCAGATAGGGTCCGGATCTGCCTTCCCCAGGGCATGAAGAGAAGCAGGAATTCATGGACAAGAGTAGCATTTCTAACCTGAACTGGAACTGCTTAGTCTGCTGTCATGTGGGTAAGGAGGTCCTTACAGTACAGCTACTCTGGAGACAGAGGAGGGGTCTGTTGAGCCCAGGAGTTTAGAGCCAGCTTGAGTGACACTGAGACTCCATCTCAAACAAACAAAATGTTACTAGCTGTCACACACACAAAGAGGAAAAAAAAACTATGTAGTGGAGGGGTGAGGCTTATAGTTCAACTAGAGGTCTCTGAAATTTTTTGTTCTTAGCAAAAATGTATGTAAAGTTGAGCCTCACATAGTGAGACAGGACAGAGAGACTGATCTTCTGACAAACTAGTTCTGTTTAGGCCCAGTGGGAAGAAAATTCAAATTCTGATGGTTGCCAGGAGCGGCTGGGTCTATTTCTGCTCCTGACTTTGCATCGCCCTGATTAACTAGGATAGTCTGCTCATAAGAAGCCCAAGAAGGGCTCTTTCCACCATCTTGGCGCATTTGGAGGCCTGCTGGGAACAGGACTTCTAAAAAAACAAGTATGTCTGGAAGGCTGTGGTGCAAGGCCATTTTTGCTGGCTACAAGCGAGGCCTCTGGAACCAAAGAGAGCGCAGGGCTCTTCTTAAAATTGAAGGTGTTTATGCCCGAGATGAAACGGAGTTCTACTTAGGCAAGAGGTGTGCTTATGTGTACAAAGCAAAAAACAATACAGTGACTCCTGGAGGCAAACCAAACAAAACCAGAGTGATCTGGGGAAAAGTAGCTCGGGCCCATGGAAACAGTGGCATGGTTTGTGCCCCAAATTCCGAAGCAACCTTCCTGCAAAGGCCATTGGACACAGAATCCGTGTGATGCTGTACATACTGGATTTAAACTAATGGAGAGTAAATAAATAAAAGTTAAAAAAAAAAAAAAGCCCAAGAAGGGCTTCTTAGCCTCTACATTGTGATACAGTTGAAGATTAGAGATGGTGGCCAGTGATAGAGTCCCTTAGAGGGTGAAACCCCTGAGTGTCTATGTAAGCATTGAATGCTATGGTTTGAGTATATGTGTCCCTCTGTAGTTGAATGAAGTGTAAGAGGGGGAACCTGTGGGAGGTTGATAGGTCTTACAGGCTTCTTGCTGGTGTGTGTGGGGGATGGTGGCCATTATAAAACAAGGAAAGAGGGAACCATGTAGTTTACCCTAGGGAGGGGAGAATCTCTGCCTAACGCAGGGAAAGCTTGCTTCAGGCAGAGGTGCTTCAGGCAGAGGTGCTTCTGTCCACCTGGGCCAAGGAGACCCAACAAGCCACAGCGCAAACAGGCACCTTCTTTGTGCAGACTTGCTCTGTAGATCGGCATGAGAAGAAACAGCCTGACTCCAGTTCTCAAAAAATGTTTTAAAAGATGGAGGACCTTGTCTATGAAGGAAAAGTTGAAGTTTGAAGGTATGGTCTAAAGTCATGAGGCTCACTGTGCCCTGGAGATGAATTCTGTCCCTCCCAAAGGGGCTAAGAAGGAAAGCAGAAAACTCTAAAACTCCCAAGGACCCCACCTGTCTCCTGCCTGCTGGCTCTGAACTTCACTCAAAGACCAAAACTGAACACCCAGGCTTGTCTATTAGACACACTGTGGGGTGGGGGCGGGGTGAGGTTGTGGGAACAGCCAAAGACAACCACCGGAGCAGAAAGCAGCCAGACTCAAAAAAGCATGAAAAGATGGCTGTACACCATGCCAAGGGCAAAATGTAGCAAAAAGGACCAGAGATAGGAGGCCAACAGGTATAATGAGCCAGAAGAGGGTGAAGAATGGCTGCTCTGTGTGTGTGTGTGTGTCTGTGTCCGTGTGTTCAGGCAGGTGTTTTTCTAAGAATGGAAAATTCAAGTGCAGCTTAACATTAGCTTCGGTGTAAAACCTATAGATTTTTGTATGGCCGATGAGATTTAAGAAGCCTTCGGGGTAGCCTTGGTATGGTTGCGCTTTGTCGCAGAGGCAGGAGAATTATAGAAAGGCTGTGGGGGCCCTATCCCCCTCCAACAAACAAAAACGCAACAACAAAAGAGGCAACGAAGGCGAGATAGCTGAGTGGGTAAAGGCATCAGCTCGCCAAGCCTGACAAACCTGAGTTTGATATCCCATACCTACATGATGGAGGGCGATATCCAACTCCCCACAAGCTCTCTGATTGCCACACCCACACTGTGGGACTTCCGCACACAAACTCAAACCTCCACAGCTTTTTTCTTTCTACAGACTCCACCCACCTCTATGGGCGGGGCGACTTCAGGGCCTCTTCCGGTTACTTGGAAGCGCTAGTGACTTAGCAGCCCAGGAAGCCAATAAAATTTAAGGGTCAAGGCTTTGGCCACGAATCAACTGCTGCAGTTGGTGTTGGGGCACTGAGGTCTTCTAGCCTTCTCATGTTACTGGGATTTCTGTCCTTCCCAGCCAGTTGCCAAAAAGTGGTGGCATTCCTTTCCAGTATATCTGCCATCCCACAACTACATCATCTGACCTTCGTAAAGACATAGTCCAGCTCAGTTGATAAGGACGCCATGCTCCAAGGGTCGATGCTTTCAACCCAGGGGAGCTGATGCAAAAGACACATAGGAAATGAGTATCCAGCATGTGGGTCCTCTTCGGGGAGACCAGAGAAGGAGGAACAGCAATTTAAGCCTTTACCCTAAGTGCTTTATTTTCCACGACTTATAAACCAAGGCTCATCCAGTCTTAGGTCCCTAAGGGGCCAGAGGTCCCACCATGAAAAACAGCAAACAGAGCCAAGACTTAAGGAAAGGCTGTTAGTGTATGATGGGCATTTCTGGTTTCCATATCTGGGGCTCAGCTGAGTGAAAAAAGGCAGAAGCTTTTAGCCCGTGGTGTCTGGGCTGAATGAAGGAATGTGAGAGATGAGGACACTTGGAGATGCAGTAAGAATCCTATCTTTCCTGGGCCTTACTGGAGCCATGCCACAGGACTGCATGGAGGCTCTCTCAGACAGTCAGCCCTCGTTCCTCGAACAGCTGTTTTAGTGCCTCTTCCAGTTGCTGGTTCGTTCCTTGAAGCCCTTTTACCACCTGTGCTGCCCACTCGAAGTACTCCTGGACTCGATGTTCTGACCATCCTGCACAAGAGTGGACAGAAACCTGCTCGTGTGTTGTCAAGGCCAGCATTGTCTTTTGCCTGTTTCCTGGCAGGCTTTGGTACAAACAAGGCCATAAGATGAATTGCAGTGGTATGATCTGACGACTTCTCCATGACCCACAACTCTGTTCCCCCTCCCCCAGAAGGCTGTCCTAGGAGGGTTAGTTGGAGGTGTTAGGACCACCCCTCCCTCCCATCCCCGTTTATTTCTGGGAATCTGACCAGCCTATGTTTTCAGAAGCTGGACATCCCTCCCCTTCTCCTCAGAGCCAGTTGGGGAGCATACCTTTAGGGGTGCAGCGATTCAGGTCCCTTAGATTGTGTAGCTTGTCTGCCAGCTTCACTAGTTTGGCCCCTGGGCTGCTGTGGGGTGCCTGTTCCACCTGCTGCCGCTTTCTTTCCAGTTTGGACAGAGTCTTGTCATCTGTTACCTCCTCCACCAAGCGTCGAACCTGTGCTCCAAAGTGCAGCTCTACCTCATCCAGGGTAGTATCTGTGTCTTCTACTGTGTCATGGAGCAAGGCCGCCTGGGGATAGGCGGCCATTCAGCATAGTGACACTGCCTACTAGCCAAACGGCACCCATTTTTTATCAGTACTCGTTTCCCCACACCAGCCTCCTGGCAGAGAAGGGTAAAGTTACCTGCAACACCACAATATCAGTGATTCCAGCCTCATGGGTTAGGATCCGGGCTACACCTGGCAGGGGCAAAACAGAAGTCAGACTAGAGGGAGCCAGATGTAGAACCGCACCAGCTGGATGACCTTGGGAAGTCCCTTACCCTCTTGGGATATCGACTGTACTAAGGGAACAATCCTGCCTACTACCCAGGTGAGGCTTACACGGCATAACGCATGAAAAGTGGTTGATACAACGCTTGAGACTCGAAGAAGGCGCTCAATAATTTATACTCGCTCTGTGTCCCAGTCAGTCCCCACCCGCCGAGAGAACTGCTTCCCAACCGGCACGCCCACCGATGGGGTGATTGATGTAGGGAGTCTCTTCAGGATCTTTCCGTCGCTGCTGTCGGTGTTTTTGAGCGGCGAAGTCAGCAGCCTCCAGCAGCTGAGCTGCCTCCGATCCCATCGCGCGGGTGGCGCGGGGGACTGAAGCTTCGGAGTTCGAACGGATCACCTATAGCGCCGCCTGGCGCCTCGGAGGCTCGCAGAATGGAGCTATTTCTAACAAGCTGTAATTCATTCCTTTCTCCCCTCCCCCAACGTTTGTGCGCGTGCGTGTAAGTCTCCACCTTAGTTTTAGAGACAAAGACTCCCCTTGAACCTGTAGCCCAGGTATTTAGCAAGAGTAGCTACCGAACGAGTTTCAAGGAGTCTCTTGTTTCCGCCTCCCCAGCACAACAGTCATAGGTCGCCACCCCCAGCCTTTTACCCGGCTGTTGCATTAATCTGAATGCAAGTCTTTATTCTTGTGCATCAAGCACTTTATCCACTGAGCCATCATGCCAGTCCCCATGGAGGTTTTTTAAAGGCTGAGATCCTGGATATAGAAAACCGTTTTTCAACAATCACAGCGGCTTGGTGCTCTGGTCTCTGCTCCAGGTTCAAGGACATAGTATCCTGGCTCTCTGAAAACAGAGACAAAACCAGCAACGATGGTTTCACAGAGTGCTGTGTATAGAGCTGGAAGGCACAGGCGGCCGTGGGCCCGTGAGGAAAGCCCATTTTGTCTAGACTGGGAGACAGAGGCAGCTTCTTCCATGAGAAAAAGGCCATCTACAACCTGGCAAGGCCCGGAACGTTTTCAAAGTGCTTCAGACATAGTTCTCCCCACAGGGTCAGTCTCTGTTACCATGGGCATCTAAACCTAACATCTTGGTCCTAACAATGCTAGGATTTGATCTTCTGGAGAATTGGATCTTGTTCAGTTGCTTCAGATTTGGGCTCCTGGGAGGCAGCATGGTTTCTATAGAAACTGTTTACATTAATCTCTTGAACCATAAGGGAGCCTGCTTCAGTCTCCAGACCTCTGCTTTGGGCCCCTGAGGAAATGAGTCTTGTCCCCGCTGTTTCAGGAACATAATGTCACCTAGCTTTGGTAGGCACTGGAATAATCCTTCACTCTTTATTGGCTGCCGAGCTTTGGATCTTCTGGAGAAATCCCGTCTTAGTGTCAGCAGCTCTGAAGTATGAGGGATAAGCAAGATGTTGGAGTCTCCCCGACGGGTTCTGAGAAATGGAGATAGCTAGCTAGCTGCTAAGGGTATTCCAACCAGGCAGGTAGCTTTTGTGTCTGGGCTGGTGGCTGGGGAGATAAGGCTCAGGGGGAAGCTTCATGACAGGACTCTCCAGCAGGCTTGGTGGTTGCCATGTCACAGAAGTTCCGGAGGGATGCCCCACAGGCCGAACAGAGGTTTCTAGGGATTAAAATGGAATAGCTAGTATTCCCGAGGCGTCCATAGCAGCCTAGAAGTTGAGGGATGGGTAGACAGAAACACATTTGGCTTTACGTGTTCATTTCTTTTCTTTCTCCCCTGGCATTCCTTTCTTCCTTTCTGCTTAGGAAATTTGGAGCCAGTTTGTAGGCAGTTTGGAGCCAAAGGCCTCACATTTCCCAGCTGATGATAGGCCCTAATCACTCTCATCTTCCTATAAGCCTGTAACAGAGGAGTTTCCACTCCTGAGAATCTTGCGACTTTAATGTCAGGTTCCTTACTGTCTGTAGCCAAGGCTTATTAGAACCCATACTGGATTCCCATACTGGACTACAACTGCGGTGGAGGTGACTTCTCATGGGCCTCCAGAGGAATCCAGGGCTTCTGCTGACAGGCCTGTGTGTGGGACTGCTTTTCAGTTGGATGAACCTCGCTCAGCCAACCGACCTCTCAGGTATACTTTCCCTATCCTCTGAGGGCGATTTGGGGTATTGGGAGAGCTGCCAGTGGTGGGTGGAGAGAGCCTCCTCTTCTCTTCTGTTAGGGACTTGGACCCCATTTTGCACTTTGAACAGGGTGCCAGGGATGTGGGTAACCTCCCTTCTCTATAGACGTCTTGCTTCTCTCCAGCACTGGCTCACCACCCCCATTTGTGTCAGACTACACGGGATGCCGAAGGCCGCCACTACCCTGGTTTTTTCTGTCCTCGCCTCTCTGATACTCCCGAGGAAGCCTACTGTTGCCACCTGCAGGCTGCTGGGGGTTCCTGCTGTACCCTGGATGAATTTGAGGCCCTGTACCAAGTAAACTTGTCTACTCTTCAGCCCCCACCCATCCTCAGGTAAGAACTCTAGCCCCCAGATTCACAGAACACTGACAGGGTGCTTCAGTGTCTTGGGCTCTGTCCTTGAATTCTGCATTGGGAGACTTGTAGCTTCCAGACTAGTGGAGAGGAAGTCACCTAAATCATAATTACAAACAATCTGTAAAAATTGAAAACGAAGTAACGGAAGCTGCTTTATGTCCTAAGGGGTTTGGACGGTGTTAATAAAGAGGATCTTGTAGTCCATGGACACATTGTAGTAGGGGGTTTAATTCTGAATCTAGCCGTGTTCGTCTTCAAGGTACTTGCGAGCTCCCAAATTTGTTTGCAAAATATGCGCACATAGTCTGTATTTATCCCGCGCTTTCTCGGGACTCTAGGCTCTGTAAACCCTGACTTGTACAGTGCAGCCAGTGGACAATTTTGATTCTCTCCTCTCTCCCTAGAGGCCCAGGCCCGCTCTTAGCACTGGGCATCTACAGTCTACTGTTGATGGCATTGATGACTGCAGATTTCGTGCACTTCTGCCGTGGTCCGGGACGGAGAGAAAGGCAAAACTCCCGCGGCCGCCGCCTTTCCTTTCGGGCCTCTGCCGCGCGCCCCCTACAGGTCCCAGTGGGAACAGACTAAGGCGCTCGGGAAGCATCCTTGACCGTGCGCCTGCGCCCGCGCCTGCGCAACGCGGCCGAGTACCCTGCCCTTGCAACCTCTTCTTGGCCTCGCCTTCTTTGGCGTAACCCTGACGCATTGCTGGGGCGGGGCAGTCACCTGCATCTTCCCGAGCCCAGGGCTACGTTAGCTCCAGTGACCGCGCCTGCACCGGCTCTTGGAGCTCAGCTTCGTGATGACTGTGAGTGGTCCGGGGACCCCCGAGCCCCGACCTTCCGACCCCGGGGTGCGTACTGATTCTCCTGCGACATCTCCCCTTCGCACATGCGCCTTCGTACCTGGACTCCGTCACTTCATTCTAGCCCTAAATGGGACTCTGCCCGGACCCGGCTCCTCTTCCAACCGCGCTGCTCTGCTCACCGTCTTTCTCTCCATAGGCCAGCTCAGCCGAGCAGCTGCGGAAGGAGGGCAACGAGCTGTTCAAATGCGGGGATTACGAGGGCGCCCTGACCGCCTACACCCAGGCCCTGAGTCTCGGCGCGACGCCCCAGGACCAGGCTATTTTGCACCGAAACCGGGCTGCTTGCCACCTCAAGCTGGTGAGGGGGTCGGGTTGCTCTAACCTGGTTCTACCTGGGCCTGGGATTGTCCATAGCCGCTGCTGTGCGCAGCAGCTGGGCATTTTCTAGCCACCCACAATTGCCAGTGGTCTTTAGGCATGGGTGGTGAGGGATCAGGTGGCTCAGTAAAACAGGGGTGTCGTTGCCACTCGATTAGTTCCTCTCAGGCTCCTGATCTTTCTTACAGGAAGATTACAGCAAAGCAGAATCAGAGGCATCTAAAGGTAGGGGGGTGTGGGCCCTCGTACGGAGCAATGGGTTTTCTGTGGTGGTCAAGGACTCTGGGACCACCGAGCCATCCCTTTCTCCTCCTTTGGTCCCAGACACTCGTCTTTCTGCTTGCTTTCCCACTTCTTCGGCCTTTCCTTTTCTGCAGCTGCCCTCACCTTTTCTGAGGCTGAAGCACAGAGCTCCACATTCGTACCCCTATCTTCCTTTGGCCCTCAAGATCTATCCTTACTGCTCTTGCCTGGAGACGGTGGCCTCATGGGTGCTGATAGAGCTCCTGTTTGTGCTCAGCCATTGAAAAGGACGGTGGGGATGTCAAAGCACTTTATCGACGAAGCCAAGCCCTAGAGAAGCTGGGCCGCCTGGACCAGGCTGTCCTTGACCTGAAGAGATGTGTGAGCCTAGAACCCAAGAACAAAGTTTTCCAGGAGTCCCTGAGGAACATTGGGGGCCAGATTCAGGAGAAGGTATGTGAAGAGCCAAGAGAAGTTGGGGATTTCCTGGGTCTGGGTCAAGGATATAGACACAGTGCTCCAGACGGGAGCTACTGGTAACCAACACACATTAATAATGCTTGAAGTGTGGTTCTTCGGTGTATGTATACATTTGTACTTGGCAAAGAATGAAGCAGGTATATAGGTGGTGTGGATGTGGGTGTGTGGGCTCTTACAGCACCTGGGGAAAGTAGGAATTGATTTGGCTCCATAAGGCCGCAGTACATTAGCATATCAAAGCTGTAAAGGAACAGGTGATGATCTAGTTAGCCTT
The DNA here is from genome assembly GCF_011064425.1 of Rattus rattus. Lineage (NCBI taxonomy): Eukaryota > Metazoa > Chordata > Mammalia > Rodentia > Muridae > Rattus > Rattus rattus. Next base: position 119,908,733 of record NC_046155.1, read on the forward strand.
AGACTCACTACGAGGCCAAAGCTGGCCTCGAACCCCTGATTCTCTTGCTTCCAAAAACATTTTTATTTTTACTTTTTTTAGACAGGGTTTCACGCAACCTAGGCTAGTCCTGGACTTGCTGCATGGCTGTGGATGGCCTTGACTTCCTACCTACACCTCCCAAGTGTTGGAGTTTCAGATGTCTGACTTTTATTTCAGTTTTGTTTATAGTAAGAGAGACTTGGGACTTGCCTGTATACTCAGCAAGGAGAGAACAAAACTAAACAGACTAGGTCAGTAATGTTTCTGAGAAATGATCGTGTGTGATTGGTAGACGGAAAAGCAAGATATGTGGTATTACATATAGGAACGTACTCTGTCGCTGACTTAAGGACCCAAATAATATGTCATGTCTGGGAACATTCGGGTGCATCTGTGTAAGTCCGATGAAAAATACTAACATTTTACAATAAAAGCCAGGCGGTGGTGCACACCTTTAATCCCAGCACTTGGGAGGCAGAGGCAAGCGGACCTCTGGGTTAAAGGCCAGCCTGGTCTACAGAATGAGTTCCAGGACAGCCAGAGCTACATAGTGAGACTCTGTCTTAAAAAAACAAACAATAAAAATAAAGGCCTGTTAAAAATGTACACCAGGCCAGTGGGGTGGTACACACCTTTAATGTCCCAGAGGCAGAGAGAGGCAGATGTCTGTGAACTTGAGACCAGCCTGATCCACAAAGTGCATTCTAGGGCAGCCAGGACTGTCACAGAGAAACCCTGTTGTGAATAAAACCAACAACAAACTGTCCACTAGAGGCCAAACCTGGTGGTGCACACCTTTAATCACAGCACTCAGGAGCAGAAGCAGACAGAACTTTGTGAGTTCAAGACCAGCCTGGGCTACATTTAAAAAAAAAAAAAGTGTGTGTGTGTGTGTGTGTGTGTGTGTGTGTGTGTGTGTGTGTGTGTGTGTGTGTGTGTGTGTGTGTGTGTGTGTGTGTGGTTATTAAAATGGTTCAAGACCAGCCTGGGCTGTATTTTAAAAAAACAAGAAAAAAGAGAATGAGTGTTTGTATGTATGTGTTGTGTTTATCAAAATGGTAATATTAGAAGAAAAGAATGGGGTTAAAGAGGTTTTCCAAAAAATACCTTGCTTTAACACACACACACACACACACACACACACACGCACACACAGCATCAACAGGAGTGTTAGCAGCTACCTCATAACCTTCCGGCCTCTTGTAAGTGACTGTCAAGTGCAGTGCAATAGCAGCATGTCCATTAGGCTGCTGTAGTATGATGGCCGGCATTTGCTGGGAGCTGGTTTCCTTGCGGCTAACAAATGCCTCCCATCTGAAGGCACTTCCTTTGGCATCAGCAAGCCCTCGTGCCCAAGCAGGGCGTAGTTCAGAGAGGGCCCTGGGAAGTTTAGGAGGAGATACCTGGCAAGTCTCTTCCTGCCTGCCATGGTTGCTAGCTGTTGGCCCTGAGCTCTGAGCCTCCCAGGAGAGGGAGCCAGGGAGAACTCCTAGGAAATAGGACACGTCTGACGAAGACGGGTGATTTATTCTGTGCTCTGTTGCTCTGTCGTAGGTGCGGTACATGTCCTCCACAGATGCCAAAGTGGAACAGATGTTTCAGATACTGTTGGATCCCAAAGAGAAAGGCACAGAGAAGAAGCAGAAGGTATGGGTCCTGGAGTGGGCCACTAGAGCTCTCGCACATCCTTCTGTTGCTCAGTGGTGTGGGCCTCTGGTGTCCTGCTGACCTGCTCTGTTGTAGGCTGAACCTTGGGGCATGCCTCCTGCATAGAAGCTCGTGAGTCCTTAATGTGAAGCAAGGAAAGGGAACTGGTGTTCACAGAGCACCTTGGTGGCCACCCTGGAGCCAGGATCTGCACACAGTGTGACTGAGATGCTGTCTTTGCTCTTGAAGCCCTGCTAGGGATTCCACTCTAGCCATCACTCAGGAGAGCAAGCTCTCCAGGCTACTTGAAGAGAGGGAAGCTGCAGTTCCCAGAGGTTGAATTTATAGCTAGCACCTCTTGGATGCTAAGGGGAATCTGTGAGGTCTAGAGCTCAGGGCCTTTCTGCTCACCCTGCCTTTGGAGATATGTTGTATCAACATTAGAATGTACTTCCTCTGGTATAGGCCTCTCAGAACCTTGTGGTACTGGCCCGAGAGGATGCTGGAGCCGAGAAGATCTTCCGGAGCAATGGGGTTCAGCTTTTGCAGCGCCTGCTGGACACGGGAGAGACTGACCTCATGCTAGCAGCCCTGCGCACGCTGGTCGGCATTTGCTCGGAGCACCAGTCGCGGGTATGTGGTGTGGAGAGGTCCAGTTACTGCTTCCGTCTGTGTGTCTGTCTGTCTGTCTACTAATGTCTTCCACCTGTCTGCGCTTTCATTCCTCATCTTGTTCCAAAACCACATCTTGTTCTTAAAGCACAGACAGATCCAGAGTGACACAGACACAACCAGAAGGGAAAAATAAAAAGGACAGAAAAGACCCCCACACACAGGGTGGAGTAGGAACAGAAAGGACAAACCTAGCCCTGTTACACCTTGAGCGTTTTCCTGAAGACAGTCCACAGGGACACCTGGTCACTGCCCCACCCGGTGCTGTTCAGAAAGGGGTGTTGAATGTGCTCTAAAGGGCTGACTCCTTTATCTCCAGAGAGGAGAGATGTCAGTGATGTCACCAGCATCTCCCCCTTAGTTCTAGTGACCCGATTAGCAGCATGGACTGTTGTCCTGGCGTGGACAGTACGGCAAGGACAGCCTTGCTTCTGGACCAGGAAAGTCCATGGCCCCAGCTCTTGCCTGTGCTGGCTGGACCCAGGAGATAGGAACTTGGCCTCTGGTTCATCAGTATGTTCTTATGTATATAAACGTGCTTATTTAGAGTCAGGGTCGTCTTCTGTAGTCTAGGCTGCCTTCAACTCATGTTCCCTCTGGGATCGCAGCATGTATTGCCATGCTGGGCTCCTTGATTGCTTTTAGAGGAAGCTCCAGTTCCAAGAAGGGTAGATTTGGATGTAGTCGATGAAATCCCTTGAGGCCAAGCCTGGGCTATCCTTTGAATAGTCCAACCGTGACACCCCATAGCATCCTCTATGCTCCCAGAGGTCTATGTGAGCTGAGACGAACCCATTAGACCTCCTGGGCTCTCTGGCTTACAAGAGCGATGACTAGGCCTTGCAGATCTGCCCATGCATGTTCACACCCTCAAGCGCATGCAGACCTTAGTGCTGGGGTTGGGAAGGAACTGGCATCAGTCAGGGAGCTCTATTAAGGTGTGCCTTCTTCTGGAGGAGACATGAGACCGAGTAGTCACTCTTGGGGCTTGTCTTCTCTCTCGCATCAGTGAGCCGAGGTGGATGGGGATTCTGGAATTTCTCCTCCTCCTCTTCCTCCTATCTCTTCCTCCTTGTTTTCAGACACTGGATATGTGGCTTGGCTGTCCTAGAACTGACTGCTATCCAGCCTCTGTCTGGGATTGCAGGTGATGCCACCACAACCAAATGAGATGCTTTCCTTTGACCCGCCCAGCCAGGAAGCATGGCATGACCCCAGGTCATACCTGCATGGCCCCAGGTCATAACCATTAGACACACCTACTTTCCTTGGAGCTGGCCCTTCCACCCAGGTGTTTGCGCACTTTCTGACCATACTCACTAACTCACCATTAGGAATCACGGTGGCTGCCCTTTACCAACCAGAGCCTCTGTCTGACTCTTTCCCTCCTTAGACAGTGGCGACCCTGAGTGTCCTAGGAACTCGGAGAGTCGTCTCCATCCTGGGTGTGGAAAACCAGGCTGTGTCGCTGGCAGCCTGCCACCTGCTGCAGGTTATGTTTGATGCCCTCAAGGAAGGCGTCAAGAAAGGCTTCCGAGGCAAAGAAGGTGCCATTATCGTGGGTGAGTGGAAGCCGGTCTGGTCCCTTGGATGGTAGTGTTGTGGATGGGGATGAGGCTGAATCCAGCCAGCCAGTTTCTCAGGGTGAGATACGCAGTTCCAGGTTGTTCCGAAATGTGGCTTAGTGGTGATATTGTACTCTAAATTCTTTCGTTTTGTTTTGCCGAGAACATGCTGGTTTAGGGCTTGCCAGGTAGCACATAGCCTCTCAGTCCTCTGGCCTCAGCCTCCCAAGTGCTGACATCATAGGTCTGAGGCCCCATACCCAGCTTTTCCTCTGGGATCTAATAGCCAGGGTGCTTGAGGAGAGGTAGGCTCAGCTCAGAGCCCAGGAGGGAATCCTCCTTTGCCTGAGTCTCTCTGACTCTTGGGGAGTTCAGCAGTCACACAGGGCTGGGTCACTGTAGAGCCCAGTAATGTACCTTGCTCTGTTGTGCTGGTTTGCTTTTTTTTTTTTTTTTTTTTTTTTAATTTATTTATTTATTTATTTTATGTATGTGAGTACACTGTAGTTGTCTTCAGACACTCCAGAAGATGGTATTAGATCTCATTACAGATGGCTGTGAGCCACCATGTGGTTGCTGGGAATTGAACTCGGGACCTCTGGAAAAGCAGTCAGTGCTCCTAACCACTGAGCCATCTCTCCAGCCCTGTGCTGTTTTGTTCTGCAGAGGACTGAACCCGTTATGTCACAGGCATTGATCACTAATGTGTATTGTTGCCAGATCCTGCCCGGGAGCTGAAGGTTCTCATCAGTAACCTCTTGGAGCTTCTGACTGAGGTGGGGGTCTCTGGCCAAGGCCGGGACAATGCCCTGACTCTCCTCATTAAAATGGTACCCCGGAAGTCACCGAAGGATCCCAACAACAGCCTCACACTCTGGGTCATTGATCAAGGTAAGCGGTGCGGTTTAGAAAAACCTGCTTGGGTGTCTGAGGCCTGCTTCTCTGTACAACTGACAAGAAAAGTAATCACACACAGCCATGAGTTATCCTGAGCTGCCCTCCTGTAGCCCGTGTAACCCCTGTGAGACCCTCCAGTTGTGTGTATGTGTGTCATGTGTGTGAGTATACAAATGTGTGTATGTTGGACAGTCCTGAAGAAGTGTGTGTGTGTTCAAATGCCATGACCCTAGTGAAAGTCAAGGTAGCAAGCCAAGGTTGATTTTCTCCTTCTACCATGTGGGGCCTGGGGATTGAAATCAGGTCAGTCAGACTTGGCAGCAAGCACCTTTATCTGCTGAGCCATCTCACTGGCCCATTTGAAGTTTTTCTTAGTGCTTAGCTGTCATTGCTACACTTGGAGGAAGAAGACAGCTAAGTCATAACGTAGCAGGGTACACTTCTCACTTTCCAAAATGATAAGTAAGAGATAAGGAAGAGAGGACTTGGGAAGGCCCTGCCCGGCAGCCCTCTGCAGTGGTCCATGGAGCCTGCTTCTGTTTCCTCCATGGATTCACACTGTCATGCTCTGTTTGAACTCTGACCTCCCTGACAGAGAGGTGGCCTTGCTTTTCTCTGCATGTCCTGGGCTGTCTCCCTTTAGGGGTTGGCACCAGTGCTCTACTGTCTCCCTGGGGTATCTTTCCAGGTCTGAAAAAGATTCTGGAGGTAGGGGGCTCCGTGCCGGAGGCCGCCGGGGAGCTCACGGTGACCGCAAACAGCCGCATGAGTGCCTCCATCCTCCTCAGCAAGCTGTTTGATGACCTGAAGTGCGATGCTGAGCGGGAGAACTTCCACCGACTCTGTGAGAACTACATCAGGTGAGGGAGCGTGCGGCTCTCCCATTGCTGCGGCTTCCAGGAGAAAGCATGGAGGGCAACCCTAAGGGAGGACTAAAAGCTAAAGTGATCCCCAACACCCCCACCTCAGTGCTTAGTTACTTTTCTATTGCTGTGAAGAGACACCGTGACCAGGGTAGCTTATAAAAGCGTCTATTAGGGGCTTAACAGTTTCAGAGGGTGAGTAGAATTTATAACCATCATTGCAGAGAGTTTGACAGCCAGCAGGCAGGCATGAAGAGAGAGAGAGAGAGAGAGAGAGAATGAGAACAGAGACAGACAGAGAGACAGAGACAGACAGAGAGACAGAGACAGGGATAGAGAAACAGAGACACAGAGAGAGAGCCCACTAATTTGGAAGGAGTGGGCTTTGCAACCTCAAAGCTCATCCTCAGTGCCACACCTTCTTCAACAAGGCCACACCTCCTAATCCTTCCCAAAGAGTTCCACCAACTACAGACCAAACATTCAAATTTATGAGTTTATGGGAGACATTCATTCAAAACAACCAAATTATTTTAAGATGAAAGTCTTACTATGTAGCCCAGGCTGGCCTAGAACTCCTGGGCTCCAGAGTAGCCAGGACATGGAGTTGTATGTGCCAGTGCGCCCAGCTCAAAACCTACTCTTGTTCTAAAGTGACTACGCCAGGAAAACTGCAGCAGATGTGTCACGCATGACACATAAGCCAAACACTTCCTGGATTTCTTTTATAACCCAAGAACTAAACGTGACAGTCTACCCTTGAGGTGTTGACAGCTGAGGAGAAGTGACTGACAATAAAAGCTTACAGTGGGGTGATCTTAAGGGGTACAGGAAAGGAGTGTGTCTGAGAGAAAGCTTTGTTTGGTGGAGTGTCCCTACCTAGGCCTGAGTGGAGGGCAGTAGTGGAAGGTGGTGACTGCTGTTGGGATGGTCAGGCTTCCTTTGTTAGCTTCCCTTGCTGTTTCTGCCCATCTAGCACCAAGTGCCCCCCTACTGTAGGGGAGACAGGGAGAAGAGGCCCCTTGTATGTGCTTTGACATGACAGCTATGACTCTGTGCCCCTCAGGAGCTGGTTTGAGGGCCAAGGGCTGGCCGGGAAGCTGCGAGCCATCCAGACAGTGTCCTGCCTTCTGCAGGGCCCATGTGACGCTGGCAACCGGGCCTTAGAGCTGAGCGGTGTCATGGAGAGTGTGATCGCTCTGTGCGCCTCAGAGCAGGAGGAAGAACAGCTGGTGGCAGTGGAAGCACTGATCCATGCAGCCGGCAAAGCCAAGCGGGCCTCGTTCATCACTGCCAACGGCGTCGCGCTGCTCAAGGACCTGTACAAGGGCAGCGAGAGGGACAGCATCCGCATCAGAGCGCTAGTGGTGAGATGGGAGGGGACTGGTCAGCTGGTGTCTCCTGGGGCAGCTCGGCACTGCAGGTGAAAGTCCACACAGGACCTCACTGGGGCTCCAGGTGTGGGCCTGGCTCCTGCCACTGAAGGGCTTATGATCAAGTGGGGGGTGACCCAGGTACAGAGGATGTCTAGGAATGTACGGTGCCTCACACTGTTCTCTTGCTGGTTGAAAGGCCTATGGAGAAGCAGAAACTGTTTGGTCTTTCTGGGCATCCATGAGCCAGCCGTAGACATCACTGTGGGGGTCTGGTTCTCCTCCTTGAGTACTGTTGTAGCTTACTCTCTATCGCCGTGACAAACACCATTAACAAAAACAAGTTGGAGTGGAAGGCTTTCTTTCACGTTACAGCTTTCTTTGAAAGGGAGGCAGGGCGGGAACCTGGGGCAGGAACTGGAGCAGAGACCATTAAGGAGTGCTGGCTTACTAGCTTCTTCCACATGGTTTGCTCAGTTTGTTTTCTTGTACACCTCAGGACCACCTTCCAGAGATGGCACCTGGGCCTTACTACAGGCCGTCTGATGCAAGCCATTCCTCAACTGAGGTCCCTTGTTCCCAGACGACCCCAGCTTGTGTAAAGTTGACGAAGAACCCACCTAGCACAGACAGTTAGTCCTGGGTTTCTGTCTGGTGAGGATTTAGGACATGGCTCAAGTACAGGGCTTTTCTGTTTTCTTTTGAGCCAGGACTAGCTTATGTAGTCCAGACTGGCTCCAAACTCGTTATAAACCCGAGGCTGGCCTACAACTTTTGATCATCCTGCCTTTACCTCCAAAGTCTGGGATTATGCATATGAGCCACTATGTCTGGCACAAAGTGCTTTTTATGACATGAAAGGGACAGAGTAAGACACAGTGTAGAGTGGGAATGAGGGTAGAAAGGACATGGCTCAGGACACTAGGTGTCAGTTCGACCAGTCACTGTGTCCTGTGCCCGCCTCGGTAGGTGGCTGCTGACCAACACTCCCTGTGTCTGTCACCTGTGGAGAGGCTGATGAATTCATGTTAGTGGCCTTCCCAGAGCAATGACAGAGGGCCTTGGAGAGATCCCAAGCCTGGTGAGAGAGCCAGGCTGTGGTCTCCATCCTAGGCACCAACCAACTGGCCTTGTCCTCTTCCTCCAGGGACTCTGTAAGCTCGGATCAGCTGGAGGGACTGACTTTAGCATGAAGCAGTTTGCTGAAGGCTCTACTCTCAAACTGGCCAAGCAGTGCCGAAAGTGAGTCGTATTTCTCCATTTCTGGACAGACCTTAAGACAGGGGGTGGAACTGTAGAGATGCTCAGTGGGTGCGACGGGGAGGGCCTGAGTGTGAACCCTAAGCACCTTATTCAAAAGCTGGGTGTGGTTGCCCACGTACCTGTCACACCTCTGCTGTGGTGGGCAGAGACAGAAGGATCCTGGGGGCTTGCCGACTGCTAGCCTAACTTCAGCTCCCAAGCAAACTGACATCATCCTCTGGCGTGCATATGTACACACACACACACACACACACACACACACACTTAAAAGGGTGTGGGTGGAGGATGGAACTCCTTTGTTTTCTGCTATCCATCCCAGGCAGGACCTGCTTTCCCTTAGACAAATCCTCCCAGATCCTCGCTCATAAGTGACGGTGTCAAGGGCAGCCCTGAGCCTCTGGCTCCGATTTGTCCAGGTTACCCCTTCTTTCTCCGACTTCTATTTGCTGTCCTATTTTGTTTTTTTGAGATAGGGTCTCACTAAACCCAAACCGGCCTAGAACTTGTGACCGTCCTGTCTCTGCCACCCGAGTGCAGAGATCACAGGCCTGTACCTGTACCATGGTTGGCTCCCGCTTCATACCTCTGATCATACCCACGATCACACGTGTCCCAGGTGGCTATGCAATGACCAGATTGATGCGGGTACTCGGCGCTGGGCAGTGGAGGGTCTGGCGTACCTCACCTTTGACGCTGATGTGAAGGAAGAGTTTGTGGAGGACGAGGCTGCTCTGAAGGCCCTGTTCCAGCTCAGCAGGGTAGCTCTGCGGGTTCCTGCTCTCACCTAGGGGTGGGATCTAGGATGTGAGCTTACTGGGCTTTAGCAGGTTACCCATGTCCCTATGATCTTGGGAAGCAGAGCACTGCATTGTGTGGCCTTGTGCTTCTGGAAGCACAGTTGCCCTGGAGGAGTTAGGAGCTGGGATTGTGAGCTCTCAGTCTGGGGTTGGAGCAGGTTCCCAGTCTCCCTCTAGGTTTAGGTGAGGCTGTGGAGGGTGGCATGGAGGCCTGGCTCAGCTGCTCTGAGCTGGGCCGCTCTGCTGGGACCGCCCTGCTGAATGTCCCTCTCTCCCGGCAGTCTGAAGAGAGGTCGGTGCTCTTTGCCGTAGGCTCGGCCCTGGTCAATTGCACCAACAGCTACGACTATGAGGAGCCCGACCCCAAGATGGTGGAGCTGGCTAAGTATGCCAAGCAGCACGTGCCTGAACAGCACCCCAAGGTGCGGGCCTGCGAGGAGGCCTGGGGCGGGGGCAGCAGTTGAGCTGGGTGACGAGTCCTTAAGGGGGGGCTTTCCTTTGCTGGTTATTTCCAACACGGTCCTCAGTGTCTTCTGTGAGGAAAGTGCACGTTTTCCTACCTAGCCAGCTAGGGCTTCCTCCCAGACTGCCTTTTCCCGCAGGACAAACCAAGCTTCGTGCGGGCTCGTGTGAAGAAGCTGCTGGCAGCGGGTGTGGTGTCAGCCATGACGTGTATGGTGAAGACGGAGAGCCCAGTGCTGACGAACTCCTGTAGGGAGCTACTCTCCAGGTAAGCCAGCCTGTGCCTCCTAACTCCTGCCTCGGCCTGCAGCATGCCTCTTGGAGTAGGTGCCTGCTATGTGGGTGGGAGAGCACTCGGCCGTCTTCCTTTGTTTGCTTAAGAATGAAATACCTGTTTACCAGAACCTTGGGCCATACCCATTCACCATGTCTCTTCCCTGCAGGGTCTTCCTGGCTTTGGTGGAGGAGGTGGAGGATCGAGGTACCGTGGTTGCCCAGGGAGGGGGCAAGGTAAGCTGGCTTCTGACTCCTTCCTGATCCTGAGCCATCCACCTGTAAACATGACTCAGTGGCTCTGGCTTGGAGGACACTAATAGTGACCAGCAAGTGTGATGCTTCTGTGGAGAGGCGCCCCAGAGTCCTTTAGGCCCATAAAGGTCCTGCGTTTGTCTCCTTTTCCCTCTTTGGCCCCAGGGCCCAGCACAACCCATGTTTAACACCTAATAGGTGGTTGAGGAAGTGTGGGTAGTTTTAACAGGAGACCTCAGAATGAGGGAGAGTCTGAGCAGGAGTACTCTCAGGCCCATGGAAAGAATGAGAGGGAGGGTGCAGTCAGGATCGATGCTAGACTGGGCACTGACAGGGCTGGGGCTGTTTGATAGGCTCTGCTCCCGCTGGCCCTGGAAGGCACCGACGTTGGGCAGACAAAGGCAGCACAGGCTCTTGCTAAGCTTACCATTACCTCCAACCCAGAGATGACCTTTCCTGGTGAGCGGGTACGTGTCTCCTTGCTCTGCCTGTGGCCCTCCTGTTCCCTCATTCTGCCCTGATGGCCCCCGGCCTGGTCTCCCTCTCATGACCAACAGGAAGTGGCAGTATTGCTGAGTCCTGGGGTAGAGGACAGTCACAGAGCCACTGTCTTGGGTGGGCTCCCTGCTGGGGGTCCGTGGGGTTGCATGAGCACTGATGTGTGGGGTTCTATCACAGATCTACGAAGTAGTCCGGCCCCTTGTCTCTCTGCTGCACCTCAGTTGCTCAGGACTGCAGAACTTCGAGGCCCTCATGGCCCTAACGAACCTGGCCGGGATCAGTGAGAGGCTTAGGTAAGGTCCTATGCAGCTTGGCACAGGGATTTGGGTGAGCCCCAGTTACTCACGCTGGGGTTTGGAAGACAGTTCCTGGTCATTCTGTGTGCCTCACAATGACTCTGCCACATACAGAGGACACAGTCATGCCAGGGTGGCAGGGTGAAGCGCTGGGGCCCTGACTCTGCCCACTACTTCCTCCTCCTCTCCTCAGACTGCTGACACTCACTGGTCACTCACCCTAAGAAAGTCTTTAAGTCACTCTGCCTCAGCTTCCACTCAGAGTTAGTTAGGTATCTAACTGTGGAGTAGTAGCATGGAGAGATGGCTGAGAAAATGCTTATAAAACCCTTCATCAGGCACAAGTGGTGGCTCATGCCAAGGGAGGAAGATTGACTGTGAGTTCTAGGCCAGACTCCCCAACCTCTCCCGAAAGCCCTCAGTTCCTAGGTATCTGGCCCTGGCAGTAGTCACAGTGAATGTGTATTAGCTGTTAGCACGGTGACCTTGAACACATGACTCACCATGCGGCCCAGTTTCTGCTTTGGCTAAATAGAGACGGTAGCCACCACTATCCATGGAGTAAGGTGGACATTAAGGAAGATAATTCAAGCCTGGGGCTATGATGAGCGTCAGGTGAAACAGTTGAGGCAGCTTGGGCAGGTTCAGAGCGCAGAAGATTGATGTTTACCGAGCTATCTTCATAACCGCCCTGCTTTGCTAAGTTCCAGGACGCTCGACACCCCCATGCTGTGTGTAGCCAGGCCAGAAGGCTAGAAAGCTCTGCAGTTCATAACCCGCACAGGAAAGCCTGTGGGCACTGCTGGGGGAGCGCCTCAGCTCAGGGCCTAGCCACCTGGGGTAGTGTGGTACAGGATGATATGGAGACTCTAGTCACGTGTGCCAACTTGTCCTACAGACAGAAGATCCTGAAGGAGAAGGCCGTGCCCATGATTGAGGGCTACATGTTTGAGGAGCATGAGATGATCCGCCGGGCAGCTACAGAGTGCATGTGTAACTTAGCCATGAGCAAAGAGGTGAGGGCCGGTCCAGCCGGTCACCGTGACAGAGATGCCGGCGGCCCTGCACTTTGAGCAGGCTGTGGGCTGAGGTAGCAGGGTCCTCTCCCCGTCTGTTCGCAGGTACAGGATCTCTTCGAAGCCCAGGGCAACGACCGGTTGAAGCTGCTGGTGCTGTACAGCGGAGAAGATGATGAGCTTCTGCGGAGGGCTGCTGCCGGTGGCCTGGCCATGCTCACCTCCATGCGGCCCTCACTCTGCAGCCGTATCCCACAAGTGGTTAGTTGCCTGTTCTTGTGGGGGGCATGGAGGGGGGTGAGGGAACTAGCAATTCCTCACATGGTAGCATCGCTCTTCTGTGGGGGAGCTCCCAGGGTACACATGTGTTTTCTGCCAGAGTCGAGCCTGTTGCTAGGTCTTCACACCCACCATTCCCTACAGACCACGCACTGGCTGGAGATCCTGCAGGCCCTGCTTCTGAGCCCCAACCCCGAGCTGCAGCACCGGGGCACTGTCGTGGTGCTGAACATGATGGAGTCCTCGAAGGAGATCGCCAGCACCCTGATGGAGAGCGAGGTCCTGGAGATCCTGTCAGTGTTGGCCAAGGGCGAGGAGAGCCCAGTCACCAGGGCTGCTGCAGCCTGTCTGGAGAAAGCGGTGGAATATAGACTTATCCAACCCAACCAGGATGGGGAGTGAGGTTTGGCCCTGGACCCACAGCTCATGTGTCTGCCACCCATCACAGCTCTGAGAGTCAGGATAGAAGCAGCGTGGCCAACAGGACTGGGATGCTGGACACTGGCCTTCCTCCCCAGCTGCACTTTGGTGTTCTCTATCCTGCGGACATGCACCACACAGCCCTGCCCCGCCAGCACTCAGAAGGGTCCTGTCTGTACTGTAGAGAGCTGGTAATGGGGAGCACGCATCCCATTCAAGTCTGTGGATTATGGGCATCAAGAAGGAAGGGCACAGCAGCATCCTCACAAGCCGGGAGCATCACCAGAGCCTGCCAGCAGGCTCGTCCCTCTAATAAATCATGTGGAACTAAAGCTCGTGTTTGTTGTGTAGGCGGGGCTGCTGAGGGTGGGACCTCTGGAGCTGCAGCCTAGTGTGCTTCCCTGTAAGGAAGGGAAGCCAGTGGGCACATGGAGAATCTGTAGACAAGGCCTTAATATGGGTAAGTCAGGCTGGCTTCAAACTGACCATCCTTTCTCAGCCCTTAAGAGTAGTGGGGGGGTTGGGGATTTGGCTCAGTGGTAGAGCGCTTGCCTAGCAAACGCAAGGCCCTGGGTTCGGTCCCCAGCTCCGAAAAATAGACAAAAAAAAAAATAGTAGTGGGGGGCTGGAGAGATGGCTCAGTGGTTAAGAGCACTGATTGCTCTTCCAGAAGACCTGAGTTCAAATCCCAGCAACCACATGGTGGCTCACAACCATCTGTATTGAGAACTGATGCCCTCTTCTGGTGTGTCTGAAAACAGTTACAGTATACTCATATAAATAAAATAAATCTTTAAAAAAAAAAAAAAGTAGTGGGAATTACAGTTGCCGTCACCCAGCCTGGGTTCTTTGTACACCCTGGTGAGTTAGCCTGAAGCTTAGGAAACATCATATTTCAGTGTGTTATGCTGACCCTTGGACACATTTATCATGATATTGTGAGTTTTCTGTGATCTCTACTAGGTCTGTGTTTGGGATTTGGGGTTGGTGTGCCCTTCTCTCGGGAAAAATATGTTTCTGTAGCTGTGTCTTATTGAAGGAGAAGCCAAATAGGATCTCTGACTGAGAACGCCTGTCTCTTAGAGGGGTTCAAACTTGGGTCTCATTGGCTCAGTAGAAGTAAATGACAGAGCCTGGGCCAATCAGTGAAGGCACTAATACTACCGCTTCCTGTCTGGATATCAGTCCTAAGCTTGTTCAGTAGGAACCGCCTCCTTCCTTGTTCAAAGGGAATGGAAGGAGTCAGGATTTGGTCTGTGCCCACCGTTCCCCTCGGATCTTCCTGAGTATTCAGTGGTTCCAACCGCGTCCACTGTCGGCGCCCATCGGAGACTTCGGCACACTGTCCGGAGCAGCCCGAATTGGCTTGGCAAAGGGCAGGTAATCCGGCGCATGTGTGCACGTCAGGCGGGCCCCGTGGTGACGTCACCGCTCGTGCCTGCGATTGGCTCAGAAAAGCTGCCGCATCCAATGACCGCTTTGCTTGGCGCGGGGGCCCTTTAAACACGTTCTGCCCCGCCACCGGTCTGTTCGGAGCTGTGCACTACTATGCATTTGCCATTTCCAAGGTTTCCCGCTTAAAGGTCTTTCCTGATGGGTTGAGGGTACAAGGAAACGGGGAAGGTAAAAGATTCCCTTGGTTGGGGGATCCAGGAGCTGTGGTCTCAGGTCTGACTTAAGAGGCTTTAGAGTGTCTGTAAAATTCTGATCCAGTCGAATGAAGTGGCGTTGCATTTGGAACAGTGCGACTGTCTCCTTATGTCAGCGTGAGCTCCCTGGGGCCCATAGTCACTGAATTAAGCCAAAGGAAAGGCGCAACAGATTTCTTGAAAGAATAAACTATCAAGTAAGGTCCAGTGGAAATTTTCCAAATGCCTCTGAAACCCGGTAAGAGCCAATAGTCATTTTCGTCGTTAAATGCTACAGCATTTATTAAGCTAAGACTGTTGCCACTTTAATTTTGATTTGTATTTATTGCGAACAATTATGCCAAGTAGATACAAGCACTGCTGTCCCCACCCGCTTTGTAAAACGGAAGCTATGCAGTAGGATTCGGGTGCACAGGCACACACACAGGCCCCAGGTATTTATTCTGTCTGTTGGGATGAAGCTTATAAACCCATAGGACTTGACTCAGCTCTGTACTTGCTGTGTGACTTGGGGTTAAAGTTCCAGCTAGGGATCTGGAGCAGTGGGCTTCAGATTCTAGTGCTGCATCTGATCTCCCACTTAAATACCTCACCGTTCCCTGTGGTAGGGGAAATAGGTCCTGGGTTGCAAAGAAAGAGACCACTGTTAAGGCCCAGGTGGAATGTTAGACCTAGGTAACTGTTACTTGGTTAGCCTGCCATTTAAGGAAACTTTCTCATAGGTTTCTGTTCTCAGGGAACTCTGTAAGGCTAAGGCTGACTATATGTTCTGTTCTGTGTCCTTGGAAACCAGTCACTTTAGAAGTCAGTAGAATTGCTCTGTGTAGTTAACCACAGTAAGCTTGGATCCAAAGCAGCCACCAAGCAGCACTTCCTGCTCCTGTGTATAAGCTTTTATGGTATAAACTGCCCCTGGGCTAGACCCCAAGATAAGAGAGACACATGCACCAATAAAAGAAACTATTTGGAATAAGACTTTTTTTTTTTTTTTTTCTTTTTTTTTTTCTTTTTTTCGGAGCTGGGGACCGAACTCAGGGCCTTGCGCTTCCTAGGCAAGCGCTCTACCACTGAGCTAAATCCCCAGCCCCGGAATAAGACTTTTGAGTAGGGGTCAAAGTTTGAGTTCCAAGACCTCCCTGGGAACCGCCATCCTATTTTGCAGAAAGAAACATGTACGTGGGTAACTGACATCTTTCATGGCAAGTTAAGGCATAAATGTTAGACAAATCCTGTCCTGGTAAACAAGTTAAGACATGAACATTAGACAAGGCAAGTCCCTTGACACAGTCGTATTCCCAGCCAATGGGAGCCAGGATAAGTGTGTAGCAAAGACGTGTTCCTGAGGACGTCCCCTATCCCTAAATTCTGTTTGGTGGAATAATTTGGCACAGATGTTTGTGGATTTTAGACTTAAAAACCCTGTAGAATCTTAACTTGGGGTCACAGTTCATTTGCTGAATGTGGACTGTGGCGCTGGTTGGTCAGTCCTGGGGCAAATGCTCAATAAACTCTCCCTGTCTGGCAGAGATTGGTGTTCGTGTGGTTTGTGAGGTGACTCCAGGACCCAAACAAGCACTTAAGCTGGGAAGAGCAGAATACAGAGACAGGAAACACACTTGGTTTTCCTCTTTCCCACCTGGCTGGGGTCTGACCTCACAGTAGTATTCCTTGACTGGTCTTTCTGATGTTTTGAGACAAGGTCTCTATTATGCAGCCCTGACTGTCTTTTAACTTGCTCTGTAGACCAGGCTGGCCTCAAACTCACAGAAACCCACTTGCCTCTGCCCCCCAAGTGCTGGAATTAAAAGCGTGCACCACCACACCCTGCCCTAAATTGGGTAGTCTTGCAAGACTTAGTCCACAGGAAACTAAGGAGAAAAGAGAAAAGGGTCACTGGTCATGGGACTTTGAGAAAACAAAAGATTTACTGGTTTGTGTGTATGTGTGTGTAACATTTTCAAAATAGTCTTATGGGGTACAGGGAGATAAAAATGATCGGTGTGGAAGTAGTGGCGCATGCCTTTGATCTCGGCACTCAGAAGGCAGAGATGGGGAAGCCTTTGTGAGTTTGAAGCCAGTCTGTTCTACATAGTGAGTTCCAGGACAGCAGGGACTTGCATAGAAAGACCTTGTCTCAAAATAAAAAGGGGATAGAGAAGCTCAGTGGTTAAGAGCACTGCTGTTCTTGCAGAAGACCTGGGTTCAAATTCTAGCACCCATGTGATAGCTCATAACTCCAGTACCAGGGGATCTGATGCCCTCTTCTGCCCTTTAGTAACTCCAGGCACAAACATGGTACACAGGCAAATGTGAAGGAAAAAACGTCTAAATATTTTATTATTTTATTTTATGTGCATGCTGTTTTGCCTGTGTGTATGTCTATGTAAGGGTGTAGGAAGCCCTGGAACTGGTGTTACAGACAGTTGTGAGCCGCCATGTGAGTGCTAGGAATTGAACCTGGGTCCTCTGGGAGAGCAGCCAGTGCTCTTAACCACTGAGCCATCTCTCCAGCCCAAAATAATAATTATCTTTCTTTAATCACTTAAAAAAAGGGTTTTATTTATTTGTTTTATATGTGTGTGACTACACTGTAGCTGTCTTCAGACACACCAGAAGAGGGCATTGGGTCCCATTACAGATGGTTGTGAGCCACCATGTGGTTGCTGGGATTTGAACTCAGGACCTCTGGAAGAGCAGTCAGTGCTCTTATCCGCCTGAATACAAGTTTTATAGTGTTTGACAGAAAAGACGCATACTTAATATTTCTTACAGTGGGCTACTGGATTTGAGCCAAAAGTGGAAGAAAGAAGCAGTCAGCTGCAGACCTTTCAATAGTCGCAAATCCGGTAGGACCTTTGGCCAAGCTCCTCTCAACAGACAATAGTGGGATGAACTCCCTTTGCCCCAGTGATTAAGATGGTAGCCAGTCTCTATTTTACAGAGAACGCAGCTGCAGCCCCTTGAAGGCGAGATTCACCAGTGTTCCTGAGGTGTCCTGTTTGTGAGACTCTCCTTGGGTTGTAGCCTTAATCTTGCACCCCAGCCAAGTGGCCGCCACCCACAGAGGCCTCAACCTGAACATGGCCGAGAAACGGCAAGGAGCCTGGTTCGGCTTTGGTTTCTGTGGCTTTGGGCAAGCGCTGGGCTCTGGGAACGGCCAACATGCAGTGCACAGTCCTGAACCACTGCATGCTGCTGCTGATGTTTGCCAAGTGAGCGCAAGCTGGAGCTACACTGCCCTGGTGACCCGTGAGTACCCTTACAACCCCAACTCCGGGCCTGTCCCCTCTACTTGCCCAGCCCTTCTTAACTTGCCTGTCCAGAAATACCCTACACCCTTACTCTGGCAACCTTGAGCCCATGGCATGCGTCCCACCCCACTCTACCCACACAGGCGGAGGCCGGGTGGAACTGTCAGGCTCTGTGAGCTGTGCAGCAGACGGCTGCAGGGATGCGTGGGTGTCGGAGGGACTCCTGGTGGTGCAGCGCAACAAGAGTGGGTCCGGCACGGAACTGCAGGCCTGGGTACCAGGTTCCGCGCTACAGGGGGAGCCCCTCTGGGTCCAGAACTTAGCTTCTGGGGCAAAGGCCCAAGGGGAAGATGAACCCGGCAGTGAGCCTAGGATGGGGACCCTGCCGTTGCTGCCCTGCGCCCGTGCCTATGTGACCCCACAGCCACCCTTCTGCCAGCCTCTGGCCCCAGAGCTGCGGGCGCGGCAGTTGCAGCTGGGTGCGGAGCACGCCCTGCTGCTGTGCGAAGCTGGCCAGGTGTTCTCCTGGGGCGGGGGCAGGTGAGGACCGACTGGGTATGACGTGGGGACGCTCAAGGAGGCGCTCCCTCGAATGTATCTGTAACCGATTAGGGACTCCTTTGACCAGGCATGGACAGCTGGGTCACGGGTCGCTGGAGGCAGAACTGGAGCCAAGGCTGTTGGAGGCACTGCAAGGCCTACGGATGGCTGAGGTGGCCGCAGGTGGCTGGCACTCTGTGTGTGTGAGTGGTGAGTGACCTGGGGTGTCTCCAAATAAGTGGGGATCTTGGCCACTCCTTCTTCTTGTTCTGTTTTTGTGGGTGGGTCTAGCCCAGGCCTCGTTCCAAGCTCAACCTAGCCCAGTTATTCCTGACTCTTCAGTGTTTTTAGATTTAGCCTGTTGACCCCACTACCCTCTTATACCTCTGCTGCTGCGGTTACTGTCTTTCTGTACCTGGGCTCTTCACCACTCCCATCCATCTAAAATATTCCAGACGGGAAGGACACTTATACAAGGGAACCGCTCAGCCAGAAGCAATGGAGAAGGCTGCATATGCCCATGTAGCCATGGTGGATGGCAGAGAGATGTGCTGCTGCCTTGGTCCACAGTGTGCATCCTAAGGCTTTTGTGTATTGGGTCCATCGTGGTGGTTGGGCTCTCTCCTATCTCTCTATTCCTATCTCCTAGGCTCTTTGAGCAGGAAGAGAGGGTATAGATAAAGTAGTGTTCTTTAAAAATATAGGTGGAGTATCTGTGCAGATGTCAAGACAGGTCAGAAGTGGTCACTGGGTCCCCTGGTGCTGGAGTTACAAGCAGCTATGAGCTGCCATGTTGGCACTGGGAATTGAACCCTGGTCCTCTAGAAGAGCAACCAGTGCTGTTGACCACTGAGCCATCTTTCCAGCCCACTACTGGTCTTTCTTATAGGGGCTCCCATTACCCCTATGTTCTGGGGTAATGGCAGCAGGTCCAACCTGAGCAGGGAGGCAGAGGACAGAGGCCTGGAAACAACAGCCTAAAAGCGAGCTTCATCCCTGAGGTTCGGGAGTTTGAGACCTTGTGCTTGCAAAAAAGGGTGAAGCACAGACGAGGCTTCCAAGTTTCCAGTCTTCACTCTGGCCCTGCAACCTTTGTGCTGGTGCTAAATCTGTCTCATTTGACTTGAGAGTTCTGTCATACTTCCAGGGCTCCACGGTGATATTGGGAAGTTGAGCATTTTATAAAGTTTCTATTAGTGAGTGTTGTGTTCAGACACAGTCTCATTTTACGACCAGCTTGGCCTCAAACTGACTGACCTTGAACTCTTTATCTTCCTGCCTCTGCCTCCCAAGTAGTGTTGTTAGTGAATCTTTGACATTAGGTGTCCTGATTAGTTTGTTACCAACTTGACACAAGCTAGTGTCATCTGGAAAGAGAAACCTCCATTGAGATTGGCCATCAGATTTTGATTGATGCTTGATGTGGGAGGTCCTAGTCCACCAGGGGCTGTGCCACCCTTGAGCAGGCAGTCCTGGGTGCTGTAAGCATCACTCCTCCATGGCCTCTACTTCAGTTCCTGCCTCCAGGTTCCAGCCCTGACTTCCCTCCTCCCGAGTTGCTTTTGGTAATAGTTTTATCACAGCCATAGACAGTAACTAGGACACTGGGGCTCCAACCCTCTAATGTGGGGCAGCAGTGCTAGGAGAAGGAAGGTAAGAGCCAGGGCCTTCAGCAGGACCGGTAGGAGCTGGGACTGACAAAGAGCACAGGCTACCTCCATGGCTTTGGATGGAGACAGTGGAGATGTAGGGATTCTGGAGTTGGGGAAATAGGTGGCAGCTTTGAAACGAGAGAATAAGAACAGGCTGGCAATAGGGATGCATGACTTTAATGCCAACCCTTCAGAGGCAGAGGCAGGTGGAAACCTGCATTTAAGAGTGGCCTGGGGGCTGGAGAGATGGCTCAGTGGTTAAGAGCACCACTACTCTTCCAGAGGTCCTGAGTTCAATTCCCAGCCCAGCAACCATCATAAAGAGATCTGAACCATCTGTATGTCTGAAGAAGAGATAAATGAATTGTTTTTTTTTTTTTTTTTTTTTTTTTTTTTTTTCTGGGGGAACAGGGTCTAGGCAAGACCACAGCTAAACCCCAAATGAATTAGTCTTAAAAAAAAAAAAAAAAAAAAAAAAAAGAGTGGCCTGGTCTATCCAGTGAATCCCAGAACAGCTTCAGCTACAAAGTAAGACTCAGGAAAAAAAAAATGAAAATGAAGGCGGACTAGCATGGAAGTTAAAGGATCACATGGTGTTCACGCATAGTTTTAGCTACTGGAAAACTTTGACCTGGAGTTAGCCAAAGAAAAGCTGGGCACAGTAGGTCATGCCCATAGTCCCAGGATTCAGGAAAATGGGAGATTTTGAGGCCAACCAGAGAGGTACACAATGAGGCTGTTTGGAAAAGAAAAAAGGGAGGGGGAGGGGAGAAGGGGCGTGTGTGGGCAGGGAATCTTAGACCAGGAAGCTGCTGGGACTTGGAATGGGCATCTTTGCTTGGAAGGGGTGATTAGACAGGGCACCCTTTACTCGTCCCTACAAACTCGTACTGGGGATGTTTAGAGGAGGTGGGGTAGACGAAAGGGTCCCACAGTGTGTTTCATGGATTCTCTTGGTCTCTTGCAGAAACTGGGGATATTTATATCTGGGGCTGGAATGAGTCAGGGCAGCTGGCCTTGCCCACAAGGAGCGGGACAGAGAAGAAAACAGTGAGAGAGGAAGGTGAGGTCACCCTCCAGGATGTCCTTCCTGGCTTGTTACTGTGTGCTGGACACTGAGAATCATCCTCAGTAACCATTGGACACTCCTTGCTGTGGGGAGGCTGATGTCCAACCTCTAGGACTGAGTAAGGGTTGGGCACCAGCTCTGGAGCTAGCTCTAAAATGGTCTTTTATAGAGCCACTGCCTGAAGAGTGTGTGGCCATTCCCAGACTCCTGAATGTTAAACACACCATAACCTTCTACAGCCACAGAATTGAATGACGATGGTCTCAGAGGAGAGAAAGCAGCTGTGGCTGATGTTGGAGCTCCTGCCCACTTCATAGCCATCCAGCCCTTCCCAGCTCTCCTGGATCTTCCCCTGGGCTCAGATGCAGTCAAGGCCAGCTGTGGATCCAGACACACAGCTGTGGTGACACGTGAGTGGGACTCAGGGTGGAGCAGTACTTAGCTGGGAACTGTGGTCTTCCCTGCCTGTCCAGTTTTAATTTTAGGAAGAGTATTTATACAGGACTGTCTGAAACTCCTGGGCTTAAGCAGTTCTCAGGTCAGAGCAGCTGTGGTTATGGAACTCTGCACGCTGTGTGCTGGGGACTGAATCCAGGGCCTCTCCAGTGCTAAGCAGGCACAAGGCCACTAAGCTACGTTCTTAACAAGCATCACCATATTTGGCATCTTGTGATACATGTTTCATGATCTGCTGCCTCACTCATCGAAAAGCTTTTGTGCTGGGAAAGGTGGCCTACACCTCTAAATGCTGACCCTTGGAATGAGGCAGGAGGCTGGGACTTTTGAGGTCAGCTTTGGGCTATACAGTGACTGTTTCAAACTCTGAAAAAACAAAGCAAACCAGAAAATCAGAATCACAATACTGGTTCTCAACCTGTGGGTTTCATATCAGATATTTTTATTATGACCCATAACAGTAGCAGAAATTTAAAAGCTGGCAACAAAATAATTCTACGGTTGAGGGTCACCACATGAAGAACTGTGCTGAGGTGTCTCAGCATTAGGAAGGCAGAGAACCATTGCAATAAAGGAAAAAAAAAAAGTTTTCACAGATCCACAGCCTCAGGCCCATTTAGGTTCTCCTTTTAAAAAGTTGGTAATCAGTTGTGTGCAGAAACCTTCCGTCTAGGGTGTGACTCCATGTACTGAGGTCAGTTGGTATTTAGGAAGTTAAGCCTTTTGGTCTCTGGCACTACCACCCCTCAGCAGCCCAAGTGTGATAGCGGTTGTAATCAGTATGTGCCGAGCACAGGCCATGATTCCAGCATGCTGCCTGTGACTTGTGCCAGACCACCAGTGGCTTGCTGGGGGTAGTTGGCAACTACTTACTGTCTCTTTGGTTGCAGGAACAGGAGAACTCTATACCTGGGGCTGGGGTGAGTAAAAAAAGTTTCGTGATCATCAAATCAAGGGGAAGAACCAGAAAGATAGAACAGGTCATGACCAAGGTACACAAACTAGAGGGGCAGGGGTTTCAGCCTGAGCAATGGGAGGACTGAAAACCTGTGTCTCTCTCCCTTGGATGGGAGAACAGATACACTTAGAAGGCCCTAGGGCAGACGGCAGAGAAATAAGGTGACAAGGGTAAAGAGGCTGTTCTCGTCATCTTGACATAGGCAGCAGAGACTAGAGGAGCCACTGCCACTGTTCTCTGGGGGACCCCAAGGTGGCTTGGAAGATTTCAAGGCCTTACTCTTCTGAATCCACAGAAGACCCACCCAACAGGTTGGGAATAGCTCTCAAGGCAGTGTGTAGGCTGGCACCATTCTGAGGGGAAAGCAGCAAGGCCTACTGAAGGAGTTCCTTTCATTCCAGGTAAATATGGACAGCTTGGCCACAAGGACAGCACCAGCTCGGACCGGCCCTGCCGTGTGGAATACTTTGCAGAAAGACAACTTGAAGTAAGGGCTGTTACATGTGGACCTTGGAATACCTATGTCTATGCAATGGAGAGAGAGAAAATCTGAACTATATCTCAGGTGGATCCCCAGGCTGCTTATGTACCTGGGTGAGAATGAACTCTTGCTTCAACATGCTGTCCTGGGTGCATGGAAACAAGGCCACAGCGATCTCTCCGCCTCCTCAGTGCTGGGATTAAAGGTGCATGCAGACTTAAGAATGTGTGTCTAACTGCTTATTTCTGGAGTAGTGCCAGGGATCCATGTGCATCAACAGCTTAGCTATACCACGCAGACGCTTAAACCTGAGAAAATATTCCCAAATGAAAATAAAGAGTAAATCCAAACTATTCTGAGAATACATTCTTGAAATTTCTTCTACATCCTTTGAACTTTGTCTTCTAGTGAGTTTAATCTATAGATCACAAGCAACCATTGGAGAAAAATAAAACAATGTAGTATTTGAAAGATTAACTATATACATTTTATTTTAATATATTTAAAAACAACATATATATGTGTGTGAGTAGACAGCATACTGACACAGACCAGGTTTTAAAGAATCATTTAATGTGTTGGCAGAACTGGCACAGACAGAATAAATAATAGTGCTTTGGGGAGAGTAGTGATGAACTAGGTAGGCAAGAAAGAGCCTCAGTGTGGACGTGATCACACAGATAACATGGAGATGTGCAAAGTTGCGGAGTCCATGACAGAAATGGCCCAACCCACCCAGATAGCTTCTCTATTTGGTTGTCAACTACAGGGAACAGACTAGGCCCGGTGAGCACAGGGTTGGGAGACTGGAGAAAGACTGAAGAGGTCAGAGAACGTGTGTTCACACACACACACACCCCTCCGAGATTGCACTACAGAAACAACTGTCGCTGCCGCTCTTTTGGCGGCAGCTCAGGCCATCTCGAATGCTGAGACGCAAGGAACCAGATTAGGACACTGCTGGGTACAGGCCTCTGGGTAAGATCAAAGTTACTACAGCTACAGCATTTATCAAATGTCCACGAACAAAAAATATATTTTTAGATGTTAATTCCAAGTCTACAAGTCAGAATTACTTCATGTCTCACACCCTGTACCCCAAAGCTGGGCATAATCATTTTTTTCATTTTCTAATATAGTATCATGACAAACCCTTGATCATTCTTTACGTAGAATTATGGGGTAGAGAAAAAAATAGCTACCAGATGTTAAAAAGCTTGTATAACTATCATAACTAGCTTTTAAGGTCTCTTGACTCTGTGGACTCACTGTGCCCGTGAAGGCTTTCGTCTCTTGTGCTCCTGTCTAAGGCAGGTGCAGTTAACAGAACCTGCCCAAGGCAGTTGTTTCAAACATCTAAACTGTTGGGAAGTCGCCCCTTGGGTTCGTCAGTCCAGTCTAGGCACAGGAAGCCACAGCTGGCTAACTGGACAGGGATT
Source organism: Rattus rattus (assembly GCF_011064425.1). NCBI lineage: Eukaryota > Metazoa > Chordata > Mammalia > Rodentia > Muridae > Rattus > Rattus rattus. The sequence goes on from NC_046155.1 coordinate 119,932,828, forward strand.
CTCAGGACTGGATGTTGGTGGAATTGAGGATTCGAGAAGTAGCATCAGATCTGGAAGCCTTTGACAGTTCTCGCTGTTGAAGAATAGGCAACATCAGTGACAGTGCAGTTTCTACCCCTCCGCTTTAAATGTGGTCAAGGGTTATTAGCACAAAGCCTCCAGGGAAGTTTTCCTGAGTTCCTAGGAAGAGACTCAGGAACACTAGCACCATTCTGTCAGTCACAAGCCTAGCACATGTGCACATAGGCCTGAACCCAGTCCAATCTTAAGCTTCACCAAGAGAAACCCCTTATTTCACATCATAGCAGTTGTTCAGCCAAGAGAACAGCAAGCTTTGTTTTTGTTTTTCCTCACCCTACTGGGGATATAACCCCAGGGCCTTGCACATGCTAGAGGCTTTGGTTTCTTGATCCCTTTGTAAAACAAGGGTCAGACCACTTATCTACCAATCCCTGGGGCTGAGGGCTTTGTAACCTGCTGATTTGATCTCATGCTGGAGTACATGGTGGGAAAATGAAAGATGAAAGCGTGAATGGCCACTGAGAAAGACTGGTATTAGTAGAAGTCAGCTGAGTGAGTGGCTTTAGTGCTACCCCATAGACTTGGTCAACTATAGCTGCCAGTATCAGAAGAAACCCTCCGGGTTTAGCCAGAGATAGATGAATGTGTAGCTACAGTTAAGCCTCAAACAGGAAATGGGCTTTCACTGAGCAAACGTAAAAGGGAAAACTAGATGTGCTGCTCAGCAATCGGACAACTAGAGCTACACACACCCCTTTCTCCTCACACAGAAACACCACCATCCTTGTCATGGGAAGAACGGCCAGAGCATCAAGAATTCCCATACTCCAAACTGGCCATGCTGGTCTTATGGTCTCCTTCCCTATCTCACCATGAGAGGAGGTGGTCTTAAGTTTAATATGCTGCCCCCTAAAGGGGGAGGAGCAGCCCTCACCTCACTGGTAAGATACCGAGGGAAGAGAAAATAGGTGGTTAAGGAGGTCAGCAAATTCAGAGCGGGATAAATTAAAGAGCAAAGTGAAAAGGTGTTTTCTGTCTTCACACACATTAGCAGCTGCTGGCAGCAGTAATAGAGGAGAGACAATCAGCAGAGGCCAGACAGACGGGCAGCTCAGCGAGGGTTAGTAAGGAGCGTACTCCAGGAAGTAATCAGCACACAGGCCAAGAGCCTCAGGATAAGCAGCACACAGCTGGGATTCCCACCCCTATGTTGTGGGGCCTTTATTCTTTCTAGCACATTCTAGCCCGTTGAGAGGGCAACTGGGCATGGGACGGGGGCCAGGTATCTTTTCTAATTTGTTTTTGTAAATAGGTAAGAAAATAATCATTGCACCATCTTAGGTGGGGCTGAGAATCCAATTCAAGTCTGAACATGTTTTTTCTTTTCTAGCCACCATGTCCGTCTACTGGAAATAGAAACCAGAAACTTTATTTTTGAAACCCATAATAGGAATTCCTGTTTCCTTTGTTTTTGTTTTGTTCTTGTTGTTTTGACTTTTTATTTTTAAAAAGTTCTCATGTTGATACAGCTGAGATTATGGGTTAGTGAAGTGCTGTGCCCAGATGCGAATGAAGCCAGCAGATAACAGATCAGTTTGGAAAGGGGACATGCAGGGATGCCATACAGACCTGAAGCCCAACAGTGGAGCTGTCAGAAAGGGACGGGTCCTTCTAAGAACAAAGAATTAAGACAATTACCAAGAACTCCACCAAGAGAGCACCAGGGCAGTCATTAATTAGCAGGTTACCTCCTGCAGCCAAGGAATGACACCGCAGAAAGATCAGGTCAAATGTCTGGTTTCTGACATCACCCCCTTCTTCCTGTACAATCCCTTAAGCCACCCATCCCCTAGCATGATCAAGGCATGAAAGGGATTCTCAGCCCTCAGGTTGCTGTCCTGACTGAATATCCTGGGTGCCCTTGTAAAGATACCCCTCAGCCAACTGTGTGCTCCCCAGAGACTGGTAGATATCAGAAAAGGTGAATTACCGAAAACTCAGAATAGGTGCTGGCAACAGACTTAATGCTGCAGTTGCGCTGGAGGGGCGTCGAGCCAGAGTACCCACCGCTCAGGATGCTGCCATTGAGGTCCAAGTTCTCCTTGTTGGCCCTAAGCCGGGCAGCTCTAGGTGTTTTCTTTCCAGAACATAGAGAAGTGACTACTGACTGCAGAGAAGAAAGATAACTGTGTTACCTATCACCTTAGAATGAACTCCCACAGGAAACCCTGACGCTGCATTTGTGTCATAAGTCTCTTAAGCCTGGACACAGCTGACTTAATGCGGCAGTTAGGCTCGATGGTGCACACCGTGGATCCCAACAGAAGCAGGCTATCTCTGAGATCCTGGACATAACAGCTCCAGAACAGTCAGCTACACAGTGAGACCCCGCCTCAAAGCGGACATTAGCAAATCCACTCTAGAAGAAGCTCCTGATTTGTGTATCTTGTTTGTTTGCATTTGTGGCACAATCTCATGCAGCCAGGTATGTATAACCAGGGTTATTCTCATGTAAAAAGAGGTCACACAAGGGAAAGTTTAAAAAGTCCTGGTCTAATGATTATCTGGATCGACCCCAATTATCAGAATCTCAATGATCAGCAACCATGACCACAGAAAGTAGACTGAGGAGGACCTTTGGAGGAATAGGTAGCAAACAGAGACGTGTTTGTATGGAATGTACTAACCTTGCTGCCAGAAGGGGGTAGTCGAGACATAGGTGAACGGTACACTGATCCACCAAAGACAGGCCGAATGCTACTATTGGGTGTAGCAGTAGACATGGTGGTAGTGTTCATCTAAGAATAGATCACTGAGGTGAGGATAACAACACCAGCCTTTCCAGCCACCCAGCTGTACCCTGCACAAGGAGCTTCCAGTAATGTTGGCTGTGTAGAATACCATGCAGCTTTAAGGAATTTAAAAAGGTATTTTAAAAGGTATTTAAGGGAATTTAATGGTGTATGTTTGTCAAAACTTAGTAAAAGTGCACACTTTACATAATGCCTGCTTATTATACTAAAGTTATAAACTTTTAATGCTCAGGATTGAGCCAGGGCCTTGTGTACAATTTAAAAAATATTTAACATACTATGTGATGATTCATACCTGTAATTCCAGCCAGCATTCTAGAGGCATTTATTAAAAGCATGGAAGGGGTCTTTCACACAGTACTGTGGCTCCCTGTGGCAATTATAGGACAAACTTCTGCAAACTATTACTACAGAATGTTGCTCTCAGCCGCTGGGGATCTAGTGCAAAGTCCTGAGAGCTGGCAGAGCTGGTTATTCTTTGACTCTCACTACAAGCAGCCACTCAGCATTCTAGTATTTCCCCATTTGCTTGGATAGACTCAGCCTAGAAAGAGAAGCCCTTTGCCTTCTTAGCAGGACAGAGGCATAACAGGCAGAGTTTCCCTCTCCCTTGCCAACAGCAGCAGCAGGAAGATAGGTTTACCTTGCGTACTTTGCCACACTTGTTGGGAGTCTGTCCTGGTCTTTTGCTAGGTGTCCGGGGAGCACTGCCATACAGCATCTCTGTCTCTGTCTGTCTCTTGTTCTTTAGTTGCTGCATGGAACAAAGATAGCCCCAGTAAGACAGCAGGACCAGAGACTCAAATAAACATCTCTGAAGCCTGAGGTAGAAGGAGCTGCTGCAATCTATCGATTCTTCAGTGGACCCCGATCTGTGGCAGAGAGGCAGGATCACTCTAATTGCTACCCTCCCTCTTTTCTTAACTTGTGTGCACACTTACCCTCTCCTGTTTGGCTCGCTCTTTCTCCAACCGATGTAACTCCCACTGCTCTGTAACATACTCCATGAATTTCTGCCCGTTCACCACAAATGCTGTTGAGTTCTCTTGTTCCCAGTGTTCAATCCGTGCCTTCAACTCCTCTTCCAGCTGCCCCCAAACACAACACATTATTTACTTCCAATAACATTGGTGTTAATCTCAAATGAAATAATTGTCCTAAAGACTCCACCCCAGAGTGTCACCAGCCTTCGGATAGACAGTTGGACCATGTGGCTACAGTTGGAACAAATGGAAATCAAAGACTAGGAGTTCATTTAGATACACATTGAAACGGGGAATAAAGGGCAAAAACCCAGTCTAAAAATGAGAGGTTTTGATGACTAAAGTTGGAAACAGCACTGGGTGATTTATAAACAGAATTATGGGGCTGGAGAGATGGCTCAATAGTTAAGAGCACTGACTGCTGTTCTAGAGGTCCTGAGTTCAATTCCCAGCAACCACATGGTGGCTCGCAACCATCTGTAATGGGATCTGATGCCCTCTTCTGGTGTGTCTGAGGACAGCTACAGTGTACTAAATCTTTTAAGAATTATGGAAGAATTATCAGGATTTCAATATGGAATCAACCTCTTAACTAACCAGAAAGGTGGGTAAGGGAACTTGATATCTCAGTCCCCTCACCTCTACACATGGAAATAATCTTAACTTGTGGGATACTGGACAGTGATATGATAAGATGAGATGCCATGGACGAGTGCCTGGCAGAAATCAGTAAAAGCTGTTTAGTTCGAGTACAGAGCAGATGATGAGAACAAAGCACACAGACTTTGGTAAAATTCAGCGCAGGCGCAGTAGCTATCCTAATTCTCACTGAAGTCTTCACGGTACAACACCTCACTGCTATTATCCGGAGACAGCCTTTTAAAATGAGGTCATTAGGCTAGGCCCTAATCTAATAAGATGGGCAGTAATTAGGACAGAGAGACCCAGAGAAAAACCACATGAAGACACGGGGACAGAGGATGGCCATCTCTAAGTCAAACAACCTCATTAAGAGACCCAACCCTATCCAAGACACCTTGAGTTCATTAAACTTAAATTTCTGTTTTTTTGAGCCAACTACTCCCTGGCACTCAGTTGTGGCAGCCTCAGCAAACGCTGATAACTCAGATGCTACATTGGAAGGCCCACTATGTGCTGCTTTCCTATGCTTAGAAAGGACAGAGAACAAAGTATCTTTTTTTTTTTTTTTTTTTTGGTTCTTTTTTCGGAGCTGGGGACCGAACCCAGGGCCTTGCGCTTCCCCTAGGTAAGCGCTCTACCACTGAGCTAAATCCCCAGCCCGAGAACAAAGTATCTTACAAGCACAATACCTTAGGGAGTGTTTTCTGGAGCTTTGCTCGTTCCTTTTCTTCTTTTAAAAGATTTCCCCCTCGGTTTGTAAACCGACTTGGATCTGAAGCTTTTCTCTGTGAAAAATACACTTATTAGAGTAAAACTCGAAGGATGGGGAGAAGATTCAGGAAAGTGTCTGCTGCAGATCTTCAAACTCACAAGAGCTGCTTGTGCCAGTGCCTGCCTGCAACCCCATGCTGGGGGTTGGGGCTGTAGGGCAATAGGATCCTAAGGCTTGATGGCCGGCCAGCCAGCCTAACTAATGTAAGAGGCTCCAAACTGATTGAGAGAATTCAAGAAATAAGGTGGGAGCCAGCACTCAGGAGGCAGAGACAGGCAGTTTTCTGTGAGTTTGAGGCTAGTCTGGTCTAGGCAGTGAGTTTTAGGGCAGACAGAAACCATGTTTCAAAAGGAAAAAGGTAGAGAGCAATTGAAGACAGCTGATATTAACCTGTCTTGCACATGTGTATACATGCACCCACACATGAACACATATACACCACATAGAACATCAAAAACAGAAACCTACTATAGACACCAATTACTTCTGCCAAGGCTCTTCCTCACCAGATAACTTTAATGCTTTTATGAGCTGTATATTCCTGTCTACACAAAAGTGAGAAACAGTCATTTCCTATACCATGGGCATTCCCTGCCAAACGTAAGGTCATCCACTGGGGTTCAGGAAAACTAGCATTTCCTTGAAAAAGTGAAACCATACACATTAGCATATATTAGTTCTATGAAATAAGAGTGTTTCATATTCTCATGCATGTACATGATGCATGTGTTCACACCCTCCTGCTACTCTCAATGCCTTCCTGCTGATTTCCTTCCTCTTGCCAACTCTCTTTCTCCTTGGGTTTTTTGGAAGAGGTGACCCAATGAGCTTTTAAGTAGGGTTGCTTACAGGATCAAGGGTGGAGGGGTTTTGTTTGTTTTTAAGACAGGGTTTCTTTGTGCAACCCTGGCTGTCCAGGCTGGCTTCTTCCTCTGCCCCCCAAGTGCTGGGATTAAGGTGTGAGCCACCACTGCCAGACGAAGGATTATTTACAGGAACATTTGCAACTTTCCAGTAGCTACAGTACTTAAAAAGAAGATGTCTGTGGTGGTGGTGGTGGCTCATGCCTTTAATCCCAGCACTCAGGAAGCAGAGGCAGGTGATCTCTATAAATTCAAGGCCAGTCTGGTTTACAGCATGAGTTCCAGGACAGCCAGGACTACACAGAGTAATGCTGTCTCAGAAAAACAAAGAAACAACAAAATCAAAAACCAACAATGCGGGGTTGGGGATTTAGCTCAGTGGTAGAGCACTTAAGCCTAGCAAGCACAAGGCCCTGGCTTCGGTCCCCAGTCAAAAAAAAACCCAAAAACAAAACAAACAAACAAAAAAACCCAACAATTTTGTCTCTGTAGGTCCAGCTGACCTGGAACTAAAAGATCTATCTGTATGTGCAGGATAGAAGGAATCCTGCACTAGGGACCAGTCTTTACTTGCCTATAACTTCTGTCCACTTAAACACACACATGTGAAGGCCTGGGTTATATCCCCAGCACTGCCAGAAAATACGATACGCTGGGCCGGGGATGCATGACAGAACATGCAAAAGACCCTGATTTCAATTCTCAGTACCATAAAAAAAAGTTTGTCATTCTTCCATTTTAACTTTTCATTTTTGCTATTTTCTATGTATCCATAGCAATGAGCACATAACATTATAAATTAGGTGCATTACTCAAAACTAGGGGTAGATAATAGACATTGCTGACATAGTGCTTGACTGGTACAGCACATAGAAAATAACTGCGGGGAGCACGATTCCCTTTCATCCCTCCTCTTACATGTGGGTGTGTCAACCAGGGAACCTGCTTTAGACCTGTTTGTGACTGTTCTCTGCTTTCAACCAGAGCAAGGATTACCAGAGGCCTAGCTGTAAGCTTCACAGTTCCTCACCTCAGTCTGACTTCTCTAATTGTAATTTTTGGCTTTCACTTTAAGCTGAGGCTAGGCTAGAACTCCTGACAACTCCGAGCTTCCCCATGCTGGGATCACAGATAGGAGCAAACACACTTGACATGCTTTCAATACCTCTCCAAAGAAAAACAGATACAACTAGGATATTACCTCAAACTCTAGGAAAAGTTTCCAGCTCTCTTCCCATTTCTGGACTCCTTCAAACAGTTCCTTGTGAGCTTCATAATAGTTTCTTAACCGTATAACCTCAACATCATGAAGATGGAGCAGGTTTTCTGTGTAGTCCTCTGTGACAGAGAAGTTTAATGTTCTTATTAAATCCTCTAGCAGTTCTCAATCTCTGTCTGGGTCATGACCCTTTTGGGGTTAAGCGACCCTTTTCACCAGAATCACATATCATATAACCTGCATATCAGATATTTACCCTTTGATTCATAACAGAACAAAATTACAGGTTTTATGAAGTAGCAACAAAGTAACTGTACGGCTGAGGTCACCACAACATGCAGAATTGCGGTAAAGGGTCTCAGCATTAGAAAGTGAGGACCATTGCTCTCGTGTTTGTTATTCCAAGTAACTAACACTACAGTATGGAAAGTTTTCTCCTTTATAATGACAAGGTTATAAATAAAATAATAATAAATCTTAAAACAAAAAGAAAAATTATATCCACATTTGTCATAGTAGTTGGGATGGACTAAAATGCAGTCTAAAATGATGACCATTCTTCAGAGTGTGTTGTCTCTCTTTTCTGTTTCTATGCTAGGCCCTGCTGGTAGGAGACCGGGCTACATGAATTATCTAGACGGCTGTTTGGTTAGGACACTCCAACTCTGATTAGTTTAAGACAGCTTGGAACTCCTTTCTTGACTTCCTGAGTTCAGACAAAGACTCAAGCATTTAGCTGTTATAATTCTCTTTACTGCTCAAAATGTGTGCTTTAGTGTCCTTTTCTTTGGATCAAAAATAATAATAATAGGTAATATTTTTAAGGTTTGGCCGTATCTGTTCACAAGGGGAAATAAGAACTTCCTGGTGAGGGTCACAGCTTGCAAAGGACCTGCACGGGCAGCAGCCACATGAAGACCATCACCTCTGTACTAACCAGAATAGTAAGGGGCAAAAGCCTGCCTCTGTTCCTGGCTATAAAAGCACTGGTCCCAGAACTGAGCCAGCTCCACTCGAATTGTCTCAATCACTTGCTTTATGTTTTGCATTTTCAGTTCTTCTAACCGATCCACTTCTAATTTCAACTGAAAGAAAAAAGACAAAGGTTATATATCCATACTTCTAGTCCCTTGTTTGTCTATCCATGTTTAAATAAAATCACAGCACGAACCTATAGAGGTAAATCAACAACATGCTTCATAACAACATTGCAAGAGTAGACATCTAAGAAATGCGCCAAAATAGAAAGAGCGTGTCTTTGCTGGCTCGAGACTAGCTAGTAAGGACATTAGACTCACCCCAGAAATGCTCAGAGCACTATTTACCCAGCATGCACTGGACTTCTTACCGCATTCCTGATTTTAGTTTTTGACCCAGTCATAATTGCAGCCACAGGTTCTCTCTCTTCTTCAGGTATCTGTAGCCTATCCCAGAGCTCTCGGATTTGAGCACGGAGCCCCTCACATTCTGCTTCGTTTTGTGACTTTTTCACTTCCAGCTGTGACAAGGAAAGGCAGTAGTTACTCTAAGGCAGCAAAGGCTGTCCTAGACTCTCAGGAAAATGTCTGGACCCAGGAGAAGAGAAAGCACTTTTATGAGATTCTCGTATATTCATATGCACATCTTCTCTATGTAGCACAGGCTGGCTACACTTTGACTCAGGTTCCTGAATGTGGAGTATAGTTTAGGTATTGCTATTATACCTTTAGATTAAATGCTAAGAGACATCTTTTCATGCCATCTACACATATGCTGTAAGGCTGCCATTGCCATAGGCCATCAGACCTATCACAGGATTCAAATTTTGACTTCTTGTTGTGTTTTAAGACAGAATCTCATTATGTAGCCCTGGCTGGCTTGGAATTCGGACTCACCTACCTCTGCCCACTGAGGCTTAGGTTTAAAGGCATGTGTTCACATTTTGAATTATTATTAAACATTAGGCTAATTAAAATGGCTAGTACTATTTCAACTGAAATTTTAACTTAATATTCTAAAAATATTATATTTCTTATTCACATAATAGATAGCTTAGGCTCTTTTTCTCAAGGAAGGAAGGAAGGAAGGAAGGAAGGAAGGAAGGAAGGAAGGAAGGAAGGCAGGCAGGCAGGCAGGCAGGGAGGGAGGCAGGCAGGCCGGCCAGGGTTAGGATTCATGAGACTGCCAGGTTTGAATTCAATCTCTACCACTAAAAAAGCAAAAATGGAAAACAGGAGCTCAGAAGTTGGCGCAGTCAGTAAAGAGCTTGCCAGAACACGGGTGAAAAGCTGAGCCTGGAAGGGCAAGCCTGTCATCTTAGCGCGGAATGTGAGACAACCCTGTAAGGCTCACCAGCCGACAAGCCTGGCCTAGTAAGTGAGCACTGGTCCCAGTGAAAGCTTGTCTCTACAAGGTGTACAGCTCCTAGTACTGACACTTGCAGGTGACCCTCTCTTATATGTTCTCTCTCTCTCTCTCTCTCTCTCTCTCTCTCTCTCTCTCTCTCTCACTCACTCACACACACACACACACACACACACACACACACACACACACACACACACGCGCGCGCGCGCGCACGCCATTCTTTGTGTTTGCTTATGTATTCTCTTCACTCACACTGGCCCCTTATTTAAGACTAAGCTGTCAGTTTCTTCATTGATGAATACGACTGAGATGCTACGCCATAACTGGAGCAGACAGTACCTGCTTTAGCAGCTTCTGTAATGTTGCGATATTCTCCAGTGACAAACAAAAGGCACTCTCATCCTCACACACTACATCTCTTTCAAAGCTTGTATCCGGAGTGTGCTCTAATTCTTCCATACACAATATGATTTGTCTCTTAATGTTGACAAATTGTTCATGCCTCGATTCCTTAAAAAAAAGAAAGAAAGAAAACCAAGAAAAACAAATTAAAGACACCTAAAAGTCGAGGAGTTTCAGGGTAGAATGAATGATGCAGGCGGCATACCTTTGTTTCCCTCAAAGTTGCCACACGTTGTCGGAATAGATTCAGCTCTTCTAAGGTGGGGACGGAGGTGCTGTCCACATCACAGGGAGGCATACACAGAATTTCACGGAGCTCTTGATCTTGTTCTTGAAGTAGCTTAAGTTCCTGCTTTCTCTCCTTTTTCTGTTTTCTCATCAATTCTACTTGAGTGCGCAAATCTTTTTCTAATTGCAAGACAGTTATTTCTTTATCTTCCTGTGAAACGACATGATTATTAATTATAAAGGCCAAGGATGGGAAGCACTGAGAGAAACAGCGACTGACAAAGCAAGCACTTCAAGCTGGCGTGGCTATGCACACTTTAATCCTTGCTCTCGGGAGGTAGAGGCAGGGGGCTCTCCGAGTTCAAGGCCAGCCTCGTCTTGACCGAGAGAGGGTCACCTAGGGTTTCTAGCAGGGAAGGCCTGTCTTTCTTTCTCTTGACTTGTAGTGTGTGGCCAAGAAAGGGCTCAAAGTCCTGGCCTTCGCACCTCCTGTCCCAGGGGCTCAGGTCATTGGCATGGGTCCTATGCCCAACTTCCTTTTCCATTTGTTTTTCTTTAACAATGGCAAAATGCCCAATTATCACCCTACATACAAATCTTTGTAGTTTGTCAGTGTATAGCAGTGGTCTACAACTTAGCAGTAGATTTACTCCATGACATTTCATCTTTACAATGGGACAAAGGCAATACACACTCAGCACAATCTATATTTCAAGTACTAATTTAACCACAGCTTTTCACTTTCATACAGTACTAAAATTACACAAACTACACTACACTTTTTCATTTCTGAGATAGTCTCACTGGCCTTGAACTTGGTATCTTCCTGTCTGGTTTCCACATGCCGAGTATACAGGCCTGCACTGTCACACCAACCAAAAATCATGTGTATGCAACCTTTGACAGTATGACACAAAATTGACGTCTACGTAGTTCATACCTGAGGACAGGCTGTCAAGATGGCTTGGAGGGTAAAGGCTTGCTGTCAAGCCTGACAATCTGCTCCTCAGAGCCCACAGGGTAAAGGAAAGAAACAAGTCCTGTAAGATGTTCTCTGACCCGTGCACACCTATAATCCCAGCACTTGGTAGGCAGAGGCATGTGGACCTGAGTTCAAGGCCAGCCTGGTCTACAGAATGAGTTCCAGGACAGCCAGGGCTACACAGAGAAACCCTGTCTCAAAAAAGTCAAACAAACTAAAAAGCAAAACCAAAACAAACCAAAAAACCCCAAAGCTCTCGTAGCACATGTCTGTGTGGTGAAGGGTTGCCATGACATGCATAGGACAGTAACAGAATGGCATTTCACATGGCTTTTGGGGACTGAACTCAGGCCCTCTGGTTTTTATGACAATCACCCACTGACTCATCTTGCTGGCCAATACCAGAGACTAAAACTAGGACATGACGCACACTGGTAAGACCCCCTAAGGCTGAACTGCATCCACAGTGGTTTAGATTACAAATCTGTACTAATCCACAGGTTAAACGTGTGTGTACGATGGGGCCAAACTCTAGGCTAATGTGCTTTGTGCAATGTGTACAACAACCAAGTGTAAACTACAATTTCCCATAACTTAATTGTACAATTAAAAAAAATTTATGATGGCTTTATGAGGATGTGGTCTAAGTCAAGAAGCAATTGTGAATACTGCTGTGCAATCCTACAGTCACTCACCTCCAGAATTCATTTCTTCTTGCAAAACTCAACTGCTCATTTGGCAAAAGGTCCTCCTTTATGCTCCCACCCACTCCAGTCCACTCCACTTCTCGGCTCTATGAATCTGACTGTCTTAGGTACCAGGGGACTTTGTAAGAGGGTACAACGACCAGAAAAGGCTTGGTTAGCTAGAGATGGTTTATCTAGTTCTTACTAGCTGAAATACATCAATGTCAACTTAGTAGATCCTTCTCTACTGCAGTGGATAAATAAGGGACTAACTAGAGTGACTAGTGATTCTATGTCCTACAAATAAATACAGTTTCATTTAGAATTGTTAAAAACTGCTGTATGTTTAAGGAAGATAGATGTACCAGTGTGCACCAACTTCTCATGTACCTATTTCGACATTGAAAATTTAAAAACAAAAAGACTGAACTGAAGAGAAACTTTATGTAAAAATCAGTGTCATTTATGGTAATTTCAAGAGACTGCTCTGACATCATGATCTGCTTGAATGCTCTTGACTGCCAGGGATGAATCACCCTTCCCCTTTAAAGGCAGTCTGAGTGCCAGAACTACTCCTCTACAGATGCCGGTGCTCAGTCAGTCCTGTTACGGTAAACAGGACATGAGAACCAGTCACCACCTTTCCCTGCTCCTCTGTGCCCAACTTTTCAGGTCCTATTCTGGTTGATTTAGGGCATGCAGCTTTCGAGCATGGAAAAGAACAAAGCGGTTGGATTTGGCTGCCTCCCTTTCTTTGTTATCACTAGGTACCCTCACCTCCTGGTCCCACTCACTGTCAGGGTGGACGGGAGCATGGACACGTATATGAACAGATAGATCAACTCTGGGGGGTCACTCCCTAGGACTGTCCACTTTGCTATTGGTTTTAAAATTTATAAGGGTATAAGTTTTTCTCCTGCACGTGTCTTAAGTGTGCTACATGTGGACCTGATACCCAGTGAGGCCAGAGAGGGTGCTGGAGCTCCTGGGCTCGGAATTCAGGACAGTTGTAATACAACGCGTGTGCTGGGGACTGAATCTGGCCCCTGTGCATGAGTGAGTGTTCTTAACTGCTGAGCCATTTCTCCAGCCCTCTGCCTTGTTTTTTATCTTTGTTTTCTTTTTGGAGATAACTTTTTTATTGGTTTGAAGCTTATGGATCAGGCTAGGCTGGCTAGCCAGTTAATCTTGAGAGATCAATCTATCTCTGACCCCCAGCAGTAAGGTTACAAGCATATGCTACCATAGCTGGCTTTTCCAAATGGCTATGAGGACTGGACTCAGTTCTAATAGCTGTGAGGAGAGGACTTTACCAACTAACCCATTTCTTCCATGTTTCCCCAGCCCTTTCCACACAAACATCTGTGCCTCCATTTTCCTCAAAGTTAATTTAAAAACATTATTAAGCTCTATAAAACAGAAAAATGGCAAGGAGTTTTGATAACCTAATATTAGCTGCTTCACTTCAACATCTCATGTCTAGTCCTTCTCCTATAAGAAAGCTTTGGATTTGCAGTCCTAAATGAAACCAATCTCCCAAGCACTACGTTCCGCCACATACCTCAAATGGCTTGACTTGTAGCTCGCTGCACAGGGTGCTCAGCTCCTTCCGACAGATGGATATGCTCTTGAGAAGCCTTTCCCGCAGGTTCTCCTCCTCAGCAATCATTTTATCCAGAAGATCCTACAGGCGAGAAGACAGCTGATAAAGACTTGGAGCCAATGAGAACAAAACAATAAAAACATAGCAGAAAACCCACAAAATCAACTAGCATTAATATCAAAACCCTCATAATTTCAAATTTTACAGAAAGGGCTTTAAATAAAATCAGGACCATCCCATGATACTTTAGTATAAAGGCCCCGGAGTCAATCCCCTCTATCAGATATGGGCTCTAGCAATTGAGCTCAGGTCCAGGCTCATATCATGGAGTTGCAGTGGGTACCTTACCTGCTAAGTTACCCACCGATAATGTCCATCCCCACTGTTGTCCCTGCAGAGGAAGCAGTGTGAATCAACTCACCTTTATATGCTTCTTTACAACCTCGGTTCTTTGTAGTCTCTGCTCCTCGGGAATCCCAATTAACCCCCATATTTCCCGAAGGTGAGTTAGAGCTTTCTGGAGGCATACGATGGACTCGTCTGCTAGCACCTCACTGAAAAATCAATAGAAAACCACTTTGTAAGACCCAGCATCACTGCCTCAAAATGAAAAGCACCATTTTCAGGAACTAAACTGAGTAGTTTCCCAGTGGCCCTGAGAGTAAATTCAGAGTAGGCATACTGGTTTAATAAATGCTCAGCCATTCTCCGTGTTTCCTAAACACACTAGCAAAATTATTCCATTCACCTGAATAACAACCAATGACTTTGATCAATGTTTCTATGTCTAATACTGAATTACAAATGCCTTTACAAAAGAAAACCAGGGCTGGAGAGATGGCTCAGCGGTTAAGAGCACTGACTGCTCTTCAGGAGGTCCTGAGTTCAATTCCCAGCAACCACATGGTGGCTCACAACCATCTGTAATGGGATCTGATGCCCTCTTCTGGTGTGTCTGCAAGACAGTGACAGTGTACTCATAAAATAAAAAATTAGAAGAGAAAAACCAGACAAAATATCAGTAAAATAAACTCCTAGCTAGCATAAGAGCTTGCTAGTGAGAGGCTCCTGAAAACAGCTGCCGGAGAGCTGGGCATGGTGGTTTGTGCCCTTAAAGCCTACACTCGAGAGACTGAGCTGAGCCTTAAGTCCAAGAATCTTCGGCCTCAGCCTCCAGAGTGCTGGGATTACAAATGCACCCCACAAGCCCAGAACTCAGGAGGCAGAGGCAGCTGGATCTCTGTGAGGTCGAGGCCACCCTAGTGTACAAAATCAGTCCAGGACAGCCAGTGCTGCATAGAGAAACCATTGTGTTGACCAAAAAGGAAGCCAAGACTTGAGTGGGGATAGAAGCAGCACTTAGCCATAGCACGGGAAGTAGAGACAGCCGTATGCCAACAGAATGGACCGATACACTCCAACAGTGAAAAGGAACAAATTACAAACAACACTGCCAAAACTCAAAACATGGTAGGCTGGCAAAGGGCTCAACATGTGAAGACTGAGTTGAATCCCTGCAACCTACATGGTAGGAAAAAAGTGGTTCCTACATGTTGGCCTTTGACTTCACAAAACAACTAACAAATAAATGTGAAAAAAAAAAAGCAATAAAATAATACTAATTATGCTGAACTATGGCAAGTGTAAAGTCAAACCCAGTGATCCCTTCCCATGAGATTCACCTGACATAGGATGGCCTTGACCCTTGACCCTTTGGTTCTCCTTGCACCTGCGCCACCAACCCTGGCAGTATGTAATCTTTGAAAGTTTCACTTTAGATTAGTGTCTTTAGCCAGAAAGCAGCGGCACATGTCTTAAATACCTGCACTAGGGGTGTAGAGCAGTCAGACCTCTGAAATTTTAGGCCAACCTGATCTACAGAACAAGTTCCAGTTTAGCCATGGCTACAGAGAGAAACCCTGCCTCAAAAAACAAACAAAAAAATAATCTCCTTTATAACATGTAAATAATAGATTGTTTTCTCCTTTTTCTTAGCTGCATCAAGGAAACAGACTGCTTTGGCTCTAAAGAACTGGAGCCTGGATAAACTCTGCCACCCTTTAGCACCCATTGGCCTTGGAATAAACCATTTAACCGACTACTGTATCCCCACAAATGATGGGGCCGGACACTTTGGTTACTGGTGTGTTTCAGAGAATTCAGTGATTTTAAGAAATACCAGTCTAGGGGTTGGGGATTTAGCTCAGTGGTAGAATGCTTGCCTAGGAAGCACAAGGCCCTGGGTTCGGTCCCCAGCTCCAAAAAAAAGAACAAAAAAAAAAAAAAAAAAAAAAAAACAGTCTAGACCTCCATAAGTTCCTCAAAAGATCTTCAACAGTCACAAACAAACCTTAATATATTCACACTCAAACACTTCTCCCTAGTCATAAAATCCCAGTTTAGGTTGCCTGTCCTAGGTGGATAGCATTAGCACCCAGACAATAATCTAGTGCTTAAAAACTTTTACTGGTACACTAACCCAACAACTGTTAGGGGAATCTTAAAATTGTACTGTACTCCATTTCAGAAATCTCTGTACTCACGTAGTATTTAGAATATACTGTACTCAATTCAGAAATGTTAACAGATTAATGCAATTAATATAATTTCTATGACTCGATACCCAGCTAAGGAGTTTCCCTAAGGAGGCATGGCTCTTGCACTTCACTTCCTTAACAAAAAAGCTGGCCATGTCAAAACACTAACATCTCATCAAATTAACTGTCTTTTTACAGTCTTAAAGGTCCATCCTTACTAGTCAACTCCATGACAGCTAGATTTCTATTTAAAACAAAACAAAACAAAACAACAAACCACTGCTCAAGCCCCAAGAAAATACCCACTTCTCCTCATACTCTCCTCAGGAAAACAATTCAATTACCTTATCCTCCAACCCATCAATCCCTCCAGAGTGCAGCCAACAGAACTTCCTAAGTATTCCCTGAACAATGTCCCCACCCGTCACATGCTGGGTGATGCTGGGTGTTTCTACATACTAGGTTCCCTTCATGTGTCACAGTCTTACCCGGGAAACTAGGAACATGTTACTCACAATCACATTTGTTTTTATGTGTATGGGTGCTTCGTCTGCATGTATGCCTGTACCCCGTATGTGTGTGCCTTGCAAGGTGCCTAAGGAGGTCAGAAGAGGTCACAAATGCTACGAGCTGCCATGTGGGTGTTGAGATTTCAATTCAGAGCTGGGTGTGTTAAAACACACCTTTAACCTCAGGCACTCTGGAGGCAGAGGCGGCTGATCTCTGTAAATTCCAGGACACCTCCCTAGAGCCAGTTTCAGGAAAGCCAGGGGCATACACACAGCTGTCTAGGAAAAAAAAGGTGCATACTCCTCTTCCAGAGGGCTGGAGCTCAGTTCCCAGCACCTATATCAGGTAGATCACTATCATCTGTAACTCTGGTGGAATGAGTAGCTCGGACCTCAATTGTGACTGAACCACACATTAGCACACAAGTGATTACAAGAGAAATCCTTGACTGTTTATGGAGTTGGAGGCCAGCCTAGGCTACATGAAACCCTTTAATAAAACTCAGAATTCTTGTACAAATGTTTGTGTGACCATCCTTTCGCTTCTCCTGGGTAAATGCTAGCAGTGGAATTGTGGGGTTGCATGGTAACTGATTGAGACTGCACACCAATGTTGCTACATCATCTTTCGTCCCATAAGCAGTATATTCGGGTGTAGTTTCTCACCAGTATTTGTTCTTTCATTTCCCTACAAGTCCTCCTCTGTGCAGCTCTGGCTGTTCTGGAATTTGCTCGGTAGACCAGGTGGTCTGGAACTCTGAGATCCGCCTGCCTCTGCCTGCCTCCCAAGTGCTGGGATCAGAGGGGCCTGCCACAGATGCCCGGACCACCAAGGCCTGCCGTTTTCTGTCATTGTAGCCATCCTGGTGGTTGTGAAGTAGTGTCTACTTGTGATTTGATTTACATTTCTTTGATGACTAATGCTGAACAACCAGTCATTTACGGATCTCATTTGAAGAGATAAGTGCTCAAATTCTTTTCCCATTGCACTAGGTTGATTTTAAGTCAGACCAAAAGACAACAACGACAACAACAACAACAAAAAAGAAGAAGAAGAAAGAAAGAAAGGAAGGAGGGAATGGTTTTATCCTCTATGCTAGTGAAGCTAGGTGGCCTTGCTAGCATCTGAAAGTGAGGAGCATAGGAAATTGGAGACAGTCCTTTCACTTTTTGTTGGTTTGTTTCTGAGACAGGGTCTCACCATGTAGCTCTGGCTGGCCTGGACCTCAGAGAGGCACCTGTACAGGGATTAAGGCATGAGCCCTGTGCCTATGCTTTCCGTGTAATGAACAGCCGTGAAGGAGGGAGAAATGACGAAGATAAAGATGTGCTGATGGGGTGGAGGGATGGCTCAGAGGTTAAGAGCACTGGCTGCTCTCCCAGAAGCTTTGACCACATATGATGGTGTACGTCTCTAATCCCCACACTCAGAAGCACTCAGAAGGCACAGGCAGCTGCATCTCTGGGTTTGAGGCCAGCCTGGTCTACACAGGGAGTTCCAGGGCAGCCAGGGCTGTGTACAGACCCTGTTTTAAAATCACCCTACCTTAAAAAATAAATACAATAAAAAAGACATTTTTTTTTTCTTTGCATGTGCCCTAGGCATGAAACAGCTTTGGCCACCGAGCCAGGCATCAAGCTAGGATGAGCAAAGGCCTGCCATCTGCTCTGTCCCTGCCTGATATAAGAGCACCACCGCCAACCAGGTGTCTCCTTGCCCACTGCCAGGGGGGAAAAGGCATCTTCTTAAAATACAACATTGAGATGTAAACTCAGTGATCTCAAATCCATCTGAAACCAAGACAAGGGATTGGTGTGGCCTTCCGCAATCTCAAGACTGTCTCTAAATTTTTACAAAAGCAGAAGATGCTTGAACAACTGGAACTCATACTGGAAGACTGTATATTACTTTTTTTTGGGGGGGGTGTGTCCCTTATAGGCTAGTCTGGCCTTGAAATTCCTAACTCTACCTCCCAAGAAAGTAGTGGGGATATAGGCGTGCCACCTCGCCCAGCTGTCTGGGTTTCCTACTTATTCTTCTTTTTATGGCAGAATGTCTGGAGCTCTCCTGCCTTGGGCTTCTGACATCTGTAGATTACAGCTGAGGGTAACCACATCCAAATATACTTTGAATACAAGTTTCTTTTCAATGTAATTTATGACTTTACTAGTCTTCATAATGCACCATTAATCCCAGAAGAGTGTAAATATATCACTTGGATGAGATTATCTGGAATCTTTAGCCTTGTACTCAAGTTATTTTCACAATACTACTTTATTAAGCACTCTTCCCAGACTCTTGAGGCCAAGGGTCTGGGGGTAAAAAAATATGATCAAAATTAATCATGAAACCAAGATTCTTAAAATTAAAGCCTTGACACCCAGTCATTGCAGAAAGTTATTTTATATAAGTTCGAAAACAGGCATTCAGCCTCTTACCCAAAGAGTCGTTCTGATCAATTTCAAATCAAGCACTCCCAAGTAGTGCTCAGTAAATTTCTTTTTAATAGAGGGTCCTATTTATGTATATATGTATGTATGTATGTATGTGCGTTGGTGTTTTGCCTAAATGTATGTCTGAGTGTGAGGATGTCAAATCACCTGGAACTGGAGTTACAGACAGTTGTGAGCTGCCTTGTGAGCGCTGGGTATTGAACCCAGGTCCTCTGGAGAGCAGCCAGTGTTTTTAGCCGCTGAACTATCTCTCTAACCCCGCCTAGGAATCTTAAAACGACCGGAAAAGAATTCCATAATTTGAGTTTGTTAACTTGCAAGTCATCTTTCCAAATCAAGTAAAAACACGGAACTGAAGACATTTAGAAAAGCGATATATTTAAAACTTCAGGGCTTTTTGAACGGTCTCGCTACCTAGCCCAGGCTAGTCTCAAAAGTACGTCTCCTAGGCTAAACTCAAATCAGTCTTGTTCTAGCCTCCCGAGCAATGGGATTACAGACTATACTTAGAAATGATAAGTCCACACCATTACAGGCTCAGCATTTACACGGAAGCGACCGAGTGGCCAGGACCTGAGGCTGCACCTGCGCTCCGCCGCCAGCTGCGCCAGGGCCTGAGACAAACCCACCCCGGCCTCGAGGAAGCGTGTCAACCCGCGCTGTCCGGTCCGCTGCTCGCCCCGCTAGTAGCCTCGGCCCCAGATGCCCTCCCTGCTGGCTTCCAGCGCCCGCAGCCTCAGACCCAGGTGCCTGAAGCCGGGCGAACCAGGCTGCCGAACCTGGTACCAGACCCGCACCTCAATAGTGGCTCCCTCCCCTAAGAGACCCGCACCTTCTCCTCATGGCGGATGCTCCGAGCCGTCCAGAATCGAGACCCTCCACTTCCCACGCGCGGGACGGAGGAAGGTAACCAGCCACGGCAGCCTTCAACTTTCAGTCGGTCTCCACTCTCGAGCCGTTGGACCCCGCGGAATTCAAACCGAGCCGGAGGCGGCGCCGGCCGACAATTGGTTACTACCTCCGCCACTCACGGAGCTCCGCCCTCGCCCCGCCCCTCCTGAAAGGGGCTGCTGCCTAGGCCTGGGGACTGGAGTACAGAGAACGCACAGGGCGTGGGAAGCGCTAGCCGAGGAACGCGCGCCGGCCTCAGTGTGCGCATGCGTACACCCATCCCTCAAGGGAGGGGTAAAGGGTGGCCATTGATGTCACCCGAGCCCCACCCGGTCGGTCGGCGCCGTTGGGTTTCAAAATTTTGTGCTTCCTCCGAGGTAACCGGGGAGACTCCCAAAACAGCTCAAAACTACCCGCTACTCTCCAATGTCCCAAGAGGAACAGGGATTAGCAGCAAAGTTTAGAAGGCAAACAAACCAGGCTCTTCGGCCTGGTATCTTAGTAGGCAAGTTTATCGCATTTAATCATTAGAACACACCTGTTAATAATTATCATCACTATCCTGTAGAAAAATTCGAGATTTGAGTAGCTTTTCCAGAACGTAGGCTGCTGAGGCAGGACGGGGAAATAATTTGGGTTACATGAAAAAAAAAAAAAAAAGACTAATTTACTTGCCCAATTAAGCTGTGAGCAAATGGTGATAATCTGGGCTTTGTTTTTCTTGCAAATTATAGGATTTAGGTAAATTAGGAAAATTTCACAATTCGAACATGACTTCAAAGTACTTGTGTGTCCTTTTCTTCCCACTGATCCATAGTTGCTCCCTGCTGCATCTGAATCACATTTTTCAGTGATTTACTTTTACCTAATATGCTGGTATGGGAGTATCACCTCAGTCACACATTTTGCTACTCATACTAAAATTTGTAATAAAGCTGAGATGAATTTCTTTTTTACTACCTTCTCAAAAAAGGATTTGTAGAAGTGTAATTATTGAACATGCCTTTCCAAAGAGGTATTTATTAACCTATCTTCTGCACCAAGCTTTCATTGGAATATCCTTGCTACCCACAGCAACGGTGACTAGCAATGTGCTTTTGAACCATGACGTTCCATCTATAGCTCTGAAACAACCCCAAATCTGGTTTATACTGAATTATAACTGAAATTGTTTTTCTATAGTGGTCAATTGTACCATCTATAAGAATCTCATTATTTGGGGTTGGGATTTAGCTCAGTGGTAGAGCGCTTGCCTAGGAAGCACAAGGCCCTGGGTTGGTCCCCAGCTCCAAAAAAAAAGAACCAAAAAAAAAAAAAAAAAAGAATCTCATTATTTGCTTTTCTTTTTATGATAAATACATTTATTAAATTTATTCCTCTGTATATGGAGAACAGAGGGAGGGGAGCTTACATGATTCAGTTTTCTCCTTCTACTGCATTGGTCTAGGAAGTAGAATCCAAGGCAATGGTTCTCAAAATGGGGTCTTGACCCTTTTTCTGGAGGGGAGGGGGGTCAAGCCCTATCACAGAGTGGAATAGCAGACACCTCACATAACAGATACTTGATTTATAACAGTAATAAAATTACAACTATGAAGTAGCAATGAAAATAATTTTATGATTGGGGCTCACTATGACATGAGAAACTGTATAGGATGACAACATCAGGAAGGTTGAGAACCACTGTGCTAGGAGCTTGAATTAGGTTGTCAAGGCACCATTAATTACTGAGCCAACTCCTTAGGCCATCATTTACTTTTTTGTTTAAAAGAAGGCAGGACTGGGCATGGTGGCCAACACCTTAGATCTCAGCACTCTTGTGAAAGAGTCCAGTCTGGCAAACAGATTTTCAGCCAGCCAGGTTTAGACAGGCCCTGTGTCAAACAGAGAAAAAACTTTATTCCACCTCTAGAACTATATTGTTGGTTTTATGTGTTCCTTGGTTTTTATTTTTTTATTTTTATTTATTTTTTTTAAGATTTATTTATTGTATATATGAGTACACTGTAGCTGTCTTCAGACATACCAGAAGAGGGCATTGGATCTCATTACAGATGGTTGTGAGCCACCATGTGGTTGCTGGGATTTGAACTCAGGACCTCAGGAAAAGCAGTCGGTGCTCTTAACCACTGAGCCGTCTCTCCAGCCCCTTATTTTTATTTTTTAAGATAGGGTTTCTCTATGTAGCCTTGCTCCCTCTGTAGACCAGGTTGGCCTTGAACTCACAGAGATCCGCCTACTTCTGCCTCCTGAATGTTGAGATTAAAAGCACATGCCTCCACCACTCAGCTCAAACTGTGTTTTATTGTAGTCCATGCTTGGTTGTTTGTTCATTTGTTTGTTTATTTGTTGAGTGCTTGGGTTAAAGGGGAGTGCTCCCAAACGCTACCTTGCCCTGCCTTGTTTTCCTTTTCTGAGACAAGGTCTCATCCTGTGCACCAGGATGGTAGGAAACTCGGTATTAGCCCAATCTGGTCTTGAATTTCTGAGTCCTCTTCCTGCCTCAGCCTCCCAAGTGCAGGGAATACAGAAAGTCATCCAGTCTGACATCAGAAAGATGTTTTTCTTACTTTTAGGAAACAAAACATTTTACTTACTAGACACAGTAATAGAAACTTGTAATTACAACACGTGAAAGGCAGGAGGACCACCATGAGTTCAAGTCCAGCCTGGTTTTCATTAGTCTAGTCTAGCCAGTGACTATGTGTCAGAACAGGAACAAATAAAACTGTCAAAGTCTTTAAGTTAGAACAGTAACAAGTTTGTCTTCTGGAAAGTGTAATGAAGCACAGAGCTTTAGAAATGGACCACTGCTGCCTTCTTCTTCCTTTTTACATGAGGAAACTCTAACTAGGAAAAACAGAAGAGGCCCAGGATAGCTGAACTGTTTTAATCTTTTCCCTGTCTAGTTGACGGAAGAATGAGACTCAGACTATGGTTATTTTATTTGGCCATGGCGGGTACGGGCGGTAACCCCTAATCTATTTTTCTAACTGCTAGCCTGGCTACCTCCCAGTGGTGTAGCCCAGACACTTGCTATCTCTCTCAGCCTTGTGCTCATGGCCCATCTCCTCTCACAGTGGCTTCCTCCTCCCTCTGTCTCCTTTCTCTCTTCTTTGTTGCAGTTCCCAAGAAGGTAACTCAAAACCTACCTATCTCTAATTCCTCCAGTAATTGGATGTACCATTTTTATTTAACCAATAGTTTTATATTAAGGAACAAGGTTTGTACAACAAAAGCGGATAAATGTGAGAACTCACTCCTTCTGGTACAAAATTTAACATTACAATATGTAGCAACAGACCAAACCTCAATAGCCCAGAGTAATCAATGAAACTCCAGGTCATGAAGCACATGAAGCCCCCCAGGATAGTCTCACTGAGTCTAGGACTACAAAGATGTTGCATTTGAGAAGAGAGGCTTTATTTACAATATTTAAACGGGATTTAGCAAGGAATACCTCTCCCCTCATACCTTAGCAGCATGAACTATATACACTTTATAAGCAAGAGGAGTATCCTGGGGGACAGGATATGAATTCTCTCCTGAAAATTAGTTCTGAAGTTCCCAGCTCTGAAGAGTATAGCTGGGGGGTAGGGTGTGTGTGTCGGGGGGAGTCTTAGAAGGTAGATGTGAAACACCAGCTTCTTACTGGGGTCCACAATCAGGAATTACTTCCGCACTGGCCAGGAAAACATCAGGATTTCACCTCACTCATGGCTTCCATGAGGCGAGCACTGTTTGTAACAGCAGTTGTCAGAAAAATAAATCTGTACCCTAAGAGTCAAGAGAAGTAGCAAAAGTGATTAAACAGACCTCAAGGTCCTAACAGGCCAAGCCCACCAGTTCTGTAGTGCCCCAGTACCCCAGGATCAGAATGCAGGTTTACAGGCTTAATCTAGACCTGCCTGTCCCCAACAAGTGAGGACAAAAATAGAACAGTAAAATAACAGTTGCAGTCTCTAGGTACGACTATGTGTCAAGCCTGGCGGAACTGTGCCTCCTGCTATAGCAGTTCCCAGCAAGGCTGTACTGGGCAGGACATGTTGTCCCCAGAACATGCTACCTTGTTCTCTCCTCTCTGTTCTTACCTTTCTCTCTACCCAGGAAGCGCAGGGCTGATATCTCTGAGAACGTGCAGCCCCCCAAGAACACCACCAAGATGAGGCGCAGTGACTCACTGGAAGCCTTGTCTTCCTTAGCCATGTCTGTGAGGGTCAGAGTAGATGCCCATCTTTACTCACACACTAGTCCACGGTAATGGGTCCTGCCCAGCCCTCCCTGATGCCACGCCCCCTAACAACACCACACACCTGTGAATGCAAAGTCACTGCAGTTCAGCAGCCGGACCACTTCATCTAGGCCCTGCCAACTCCGCCGGTCCAGCACCTAGGAAGGTACAGACCCTGGCTTCAGGTCTTCTGATAGGAAGTTTAGGGAGTTCCTAGCTAGTTACTTGGAAAGTGAAAGTTGAGGTGGGCCAAGGACCAAGAAGAGACATAAAGAACACAATAGGAATTGGAGCAAAAGTGATTCATTTTCACCTGCTCAATGATTCGGCAGCTCAGAGGCACGTAGGCGCCACTGAAGACGTAAGCCATGTCCCGGGGCACTTTCAGGTCATACTCCCCATCTACACGTGGGATCTAGAGAGCAAAGGTACTGCATTAGGCGGGTGACACTCAGCACTCTGACCTTTCAGAGGTCTGATTAAGGCAGCACACCATGGGCAGCAGCTCACACTTCAGAGAAAACCAGCAGAGGCACTGACAAAAGGGTGTATACCAGACAGCCACTGCAGTAAATACCTGCCTCTCTCTCTAGGCTTCCTCTGCTCCCTGTAAAGGCTCTGAAAAGAAGGGCCCCTTCTCAGGGAGCAGGGAACCCATACTCCTCAAGGCTCTTTCACATCGACAGTACTGCTACATGTCTATTAAACAGCGGCTCTTTATGCTCTGTCTCTGTTAAATTAAGCTCATGCTGTAAAGTTACCACAAAAATGCAATGGCATGGGGGCTGGAGAGATGGTTCCACAGTTAAGAGCACTGACTGCTCCCCCAGAGGTCCAGAGTTCAATTCTGAGCAACCACACGGTGGCTCACAACCATCTGTAATGGGATCTGATGCCCTCTTCTGGTGTGCATGAAGAGAGGGACAGTATACTCACATACATAAATAAATATTTAAACAACAACAACAAAACAATGACACAGGGATCTTGCAGATGGCATGGATTCAATTCCCAGCACCCACAGAGCAACCCACAATTGCAGTTCCAGAAAATCTAAGACTTTCTTTCGGCCTCTAGGCCAACATGTGGAACACACATAAATGTAATTAACACACAAAATAAGAAAAATTTTAAATGGAAGAATAGAGAATGAGGAGATGGTTCAGTGGGTAAAAATCACTTGCTACCCGAGCACAAGGTCTGTGTTCCCTTCCCCAGAACCCACTCGAAAAGCTGGACCCACAGCACAAGTACATCTGACCCCAGTGTCCTATGGGGAATTGGGAGGCAGACAATGGAGAACCCCTAGAAGCTAGTTGGCAAGCTAGACTGGCCTATACAGAGGAAACACAACTTAAGACTTCATCTCAAACAAGGCAGAAGGTGAGGACCTGAGATTTCCTCTGACCTCTGAATGTGTACTATACATTCACATATGAATGCATGCACACACTGTATACGCTCTCATACTGTACATACACACTGCATACACATAGGCACACACTGTACACACATGCACACACACACATACTGTACATACACACACACACACACACACACACACTATACTTACTAAAAAGAAAGAAATGCAATGGCATACAGGTTAATATGAATTCAAAGCACATTATAAAGGAACAGTCGGGTGGTGGTGGCACACACCTTTAATCCCAGCACTTAGAAGGCAGAGGCAGGTGGATCTCTGAATTTGAGGTCAGCCTGGTCTACAGAGTGAGTTCCAGGACTGCCAGGGCTACACTGAGATCCTGTCTCATAAAACTAAAACCAAAACCAAAACCGAAACACAAAAATGTTTCCCATCCAGCCTTGTTTGTTCTACATACCAAATTCAGCTTTTTGCTGATGGCACGAAAATTGCTCCTCTTGGCCAGAGAACTGAAGGCATCAGTGATTTTTCCTGGGGAAGAAATCTGTGCTAGGTTCCATCTACGATCTACAGCTTCACAATAGCATGTGGGATAGGAAAGAATGACATACCAACACTTCCCCCATCTTCCCTGCCACTGAAATCATTCCCGACAGTTCCCTGGGCATGACCAAGGCAATCAGCAGACCTCTCCTCATACAAGGTATCAACTGCCCACTCAATGTAGTCTACAAGGTGACCTTAATTTCTAGGGTAGGCATCAGCTTCAGAATAAAAACAGCCTGCTGTCTTGAGGGACTGTGAAAACAGCTACTCCATTTCTCTAAGCTGCATTTTCTTTAGAAGAAAATCAAGGGAAAGACCACCTGCCTCTGGAGGGTTAAGTGAGAATTCAGGTCAAAGGTCAGCACATGGGGAAGTTTGTGGTTTATGTGAAATCAGCCCTCCCAGTCCTCTCTGCCTCCAGGGCTCTCTCTGCCTGCTGTAAGGAGAGGAACAGCCCCCAGGGTGGAGAGAAGGAGGCTCACCTGCGGCCTTGTCAGTCACCAGCTTGCTCACTTTATTCTCTACTGCAGTGAGGGTGTCCCCCGAAGCCTGCTCTGTTAGAAGCCCGGCTCTCCGAAGGTTGGAGAAGGTTAGCAGGTGCTCGGGGCCATAGCTCTGAAGGAATTTGAAGCCAGTTATTTACTCAGTGTCCACCACTCAACCAGCACTTGTTAGTGACTCACAGGGGAGGGGAGGAATCCATATGTACTCTGCAGTGTCTACTCAAAGAGCTCACCTGAGTGGCAGTCTCAAAGAGGTATAAAAAGTAGAAACTGCTTAAGAACAGGATGGGGTTGGCTAGATGGCTCAACAAGCAAAGGTGCCTGCTGTCAAACCTGATGACCTGAGTTTGGTCCCCAGGGACCTTGTGGTGGGAGAAGAAAACTATCTCTTAAATGTTTTTCTCTGGGCTGGAGAGATGGCTCAGTGGTTAAGAGCACTGTCTGCTCTTCCAGAGGACCTGAGTTCAAATCCCAGCAACCACATGGTGGTCCACAACCATCTGTAATGAGATCCGATGCCCTCTTCAGGCAGGTGGATGCATATGCAGAACAACTTGTACATTAAATAAATTTAAAAAAATTTAAAAAGAATAAGAAAAACCTTTAAAAAAAATGTTTTTCTCTGACCTCCACAGGCATGTGCACATACACACACACACACACACACACACACACACACACACACACACAAAATCAACAAGCATAGTTTGAAATGGTTCTTAAGATTTCGTGTATATGAATGTTTTACCTGGATGTGTATGTACATGTGTATGCCTGGTGCCCATAGAGATCAAAAGGTGTGAATTTCCTGAAACTGGAGTTGCGAGTGGTTGTGAACCACCATGTGAGTGCTGTGAACAGAGCCCAGGTCCTCTGTTCCCAGAGCAACAAGCAATCTTAACTGCTGAGCCAACTCTTCAGCCCCGCTAAATGAAATTTTTAAATGAAAAAAGAATTATATCTTCCCATCTTTACCTGCAGATACTGTGTTTTCAGGGACCGATAATCCTTGGGGATCAAACCTAAGAGTAAGGGAAACAAGGCATATGTAAGGAAAAAAAAGCAGCCATGGACCCCAGAAGAGAACAGCCAAACCAATCAAAATATATAACCAGGAGGAAAAGCTGTGCTACCCTTGAATAGGACGCAGCCGACGCCGGATGGACCGCTTAATCTAATTTGCTTACTGAAAGCAAATCACCAGTGCTGGACAGAGTCTGAAAGCTGTGAAGGAGGATGTACTTCGTGGTATTCCAGCTAAGTGCAGTTATTAGAACTGATTTACAGCTTCTGAGAAACCAAAGGTTTCAAGTGTTTTTCTCCACAGAGATAAGAAACTGGGCTTCCAACTACAAGGGAGGGGAGCTAGAAGAAGCAGAATGTGTCTCCAGGCAGAGAGAAGCATGATTCACTTAACACTGAAAGGGTCCACAGTAAAACCATCTTGTCATGAAGAACTGGGGCTTTGTGGCGTGATTATGAGAGAAACTGCTTGGTCCCACATGCTTTTCCTCAGGAAGCCTCACTGAGGACAGGTCAAACTGAGGGGGGAGAGAATCGCCATTGCACCCTACATATGATGGGTACTGTGGAGTGGACTGAAGATGGTCCTGTTTACAGTCAAACAATATGTCTCCTACAACCTGCTAATGACCCATCCCAAACAAGAAAACTTCATTTTAAGGGAGAAAGAATTCAGTAAGTATCCCCCCAAAAAACCCCAAAAACCAAAATAGCAAACAAACAAACCCAAAGAAAACAAAACAAAAACCCTGTTTGCTGGGTTTTGAAAAGTCCACTCTTTATTCCTGAGGTGCACATATTTCTCAACGGGCATTCTTGGCTTGATCTTTTGGGCTCACCATTCTCAGTGATGGACAAAAGGCACATGAGGCGTAGGCTTTCTATGGGCGACACCTGCACAGGAAGGAAGGGTCAAGGACTATTTCAGGATGCATGTCTTCTCCTCTTTCTGCTCAAGCAGCCCCCCCCCCCACCTCTGACCCTCAATCCCTAGCCTTCCAGTGCACACCTGCCGGTCTATGTGTTCTTCAATGTAGCTAGTGCTCTCTCGGATGTTGAAGCCCTCCAGCAGTGCTGTCAGAGATCAAAAAACAGCTATTACTGGAGATCAGCTTAGCTGAGAAGTGTCTGTCTCCCAATCTCTATCCTTGGGTGGAGCTAAGGGACCCCCAGCATTCCACATAGCCAGCAACGTCAGCTGGAGAGAATAAGAAAGCATCTTTTCCAGGGGCTGGGAACCAGCGGGATGAGAGCAAGAGGAAGAGTTTTGTGATGCTCTGGCAGTTACCATGCTCAGTCTTGATTAGCTCCTGGAAGTCCTGCTTGGTTTTCTTCTTCATGATTGATTCACAAGCCCCAATATCTGCAGAAAGGACAAAAATCTCATCTTCCTGGTTGCACAAGGAAAATCTTTGATTTCCAGAAGAAAAACCTCATAAAGGAAAATCCATAAGCACTCTTTTTTTTTTTTCCTAGGAGCTGAGGACCGAACCCAGAGCCTTGCGCTTGCTAGGCAAGCGCTCTACCACTGAGCTAAATCCCCAACCCCCATAAGCACTCTTTTATTTTAAATCAAATGAGACTATGTCAAGAGAACAAAAATCTCCTCTTGGAAGAAAGTAATGGCCTTCAGCAGCACTCCCCTGGAGGGCACACAGTCACCTCCCCTTATCCCCCAGCTAGCACTTACGGAGACTCAGAAGGCGGTGCTCCTGTTTCAGTCCCTTGAGCTCTTGGGACACGAAGTTCTTCATCTGCTTTATGTCCATGCCTCTCCGGCGCTGTGGAAATGTACCCATAGGTCAGCACCCCCTGAGAAACCTCCACTCTCCCTCAGCTGCTACCCATCCATGAGCAGGCACAGGAGGCCTATCATAGGATTAGAAAGGGAACACTGAAAAAAGCCAACAGAGGTATAGGCCTTACGTCATATTGAGCCTGCAAGTTCCGGGCTTTCTGGCTCAAGAAGCCAAAGACATTGGAGAAGTGCTCGTTGCGGATCTCATTGAACACCTGTGAGAGAACAAGACAGAAGCCACCGACTGTGACAGATCTGTATCAGGCCCCTGCTGCCTCATGGCTACAACAACAGCACAGGAAGTGATACACGAGCCAAAATATGACCAGAGCAGAGCTGGTTTCAGAAGTGAGTGTCAGGGCCACTTATAAGGTTCTGGATCTGCTCTTTACACATATTTATTTTTGGGTTTTAAGATAGTTTTATTTAGCTGAGCCTGGTCTCAAGCTCTTGATTCATCTGCTTCCATCTTCCAAAAGATAAAACTGCAAGTAGGAGTCACCACTCCTAGCATGGGTCTGATCCTAATTGAAAGAGAAAACCTCCCAGGGATTTGGCCTCCTGCGCAGGACCCCAGCCTTGTGTAGCACTGGTCCTGAGTAAATCTGGACACACCCACATCCTCACCTTGTCCTCAGCGTTGAGCAGCACCTTCAGGCTCTTGTCAGAGGATGTGACTTCTGGGCCAAAGTCGACACTTCCTTTGAAGGCAGAGGGGACAGCTATTGGCGGCTCCACAGAGGCCTTCTCCTACTCATTCCTTAACTCTGTTAAAGGTCTCTCGGTGTCACCAGTCTCCCCACAGTACTGCTCTACTACAGGAGCCACCAGAGGATGCATCATCTCCACTTTGCCAAGATGCAGAGAGAGGATCATGGTACTTACCACACTTGATTCGGAAGGTGTCATCTACCAAGCCCTCATAAACCACTTGGGAGCAAAGTGCTGTCACAAAGTCCACATCTGAAACCAAGATCCCAAACACAAAGGTTCCCTAGACGCAGCTTTCTAGTCAGTTATTTCTATCAGCTCAGGAATGCCCCACATATGCCCATGTTCACACTAAAATTCCCAGATCTAACTGTAGGACTCCAACTTTGCCAGCACATTTTCCACATTTATGCCTTCTAGGACCCAAAGATAAGACAGTGGTGGGCAATGTTTACCTCTGTCCAAGAGAAAGATGTGTCCAATCTCTGGTCTCCGACCTTTCGTTTCACTGTCCTCTTCCTCCTCCAGTTTCCTCCACAGGTCATATGACATCTACCAGAACCCAAGACAATCTGTTTTGTGTCCAGGTCCCCTTGAAGGCCCAACTTACAGAGGCTAACCCCTTTCTATGGCATACCCTGTCTTATCCCCAAGTAGGGAGTTAACTGTCAGGAATACCTTAAGCCTATTTTCCCATTTGCTTCTATCCTCCCATACAGTGAGGAAAATTTCCCCTGCCCCAAAGATAAAAGATTTAGGAATGTGACCTAGGAGCTCTTGCTTATCTGTTAACCACACAGATTTTCCTCTCTAGAGAAATATCCCTGGACAAAAAAGCAAAGGAAAGGCTATTCCTATGTCAGAGATGCCTAGTGCTAATCTTTGTTGGGTAAAGAAAAAGGAAAACAGGCTTTAAGCACAAGAGCTCTGCTCATACTGTTACCTTTGTGCATCTGCCAATGCCGTAGCAGTTAGGGAAGGGCCCATAGAGAGTACTGAGAAGGTGCAAGGCCTGAGCCACGGTATTGATCCAACGCTGATCCCCTTCCTGCAGCAATCACATGGGACACAAAGACCTGTGTCGACCCACCAGATGCAGTGGAGAATGCAGCCCTAGGTGCCCTAGAGTATATGACAGTATCTGGGGACTGCTGGAGAAGTTAATTTTACAGACCCGGGCTGGAGAGATGGCTCAGAGGTTAAGAGCACTGTCTGCTCTTCCAGAGGTCCTGAGTTCAATTCCCAGCAACCACATGGTGGCTCACAACCATCTATAATCAGATCTGGTGCCCTCTTCTGGCCTGCAGGAATACATGCAGGCAGAAAGCTGTATGATGTATACATAATAAATAAATAAATAAAAAGATTAAAAAAAAAATTTTACAGACCCTATGATGGCAGGAGTGGAAAGTCCTAGGAGAGTAGTAAAGCTGCCCTCTGGGCATGTCTGTGAGGCTGTTTCCAGAGAGAACTAACCGCAGGGTAAGAACTGCCTCCAGGTAAAAGAACACTCTAGGACCAAGTTAGTCCTCAGGCAGAATAAGGGAAACAGGGAAAAGGCCTGCCAGGTATATTCTCCTCCCTCTCCCTCCCCTTCCCCTCCCTGACTATCATGAGCTGTTCTGCTATGCCCTATCAGAAATAATGGATTGGAACCCCCAAATCATTAGTTAAAATAAATCTTTCTTCCCTTAAGAAAGCATGGTGGCATACACCTTTAATCACAGCACTTGAGAGGCAGAGGCAGGTAGATCTCTGAGTTTGAGATTAGCCTGGTCTACAGAGTTCTAGGACAGCTAGGGCTACACAAAAAAACAATGTCTTAAAAAAAAAAAAAAAAAAAAAAAACAACAACAAGAAGAAAACCCAACGGGGTTGGGGATTTAGCTCAGCGGTAGAGCGCTTGCCTAGGAAGCACAAGGCTGTGGGTTTGGTCCCCAGCTCCAAAAAAAAAAAAAAAAAAAAAAAAAAAAAAGAAAAAGAAAAACCCAACAAGAGGCTTGCTCTCGGGTTTGACCACAGCAACAGCTAACTGAGAGCCCTGACAGTAGTTCTATACAAAACACCCATAACCTTGATCTGTGAAATCACTCACTCATAATAAATTATATGAGCTGGAAAAAAGTGTCAATATTTCTAGTCCACTGGAACCAATATTTATCACCTGATACTAAGATTCAAGGGCCCTGCATTACCAGGAAGTAATCCCTGAAAAATTCTGGCAGTTCCATGCTTAGCAGATCCACATCAAGAGGCAGCAGAGAAAAGGCCCATTCATCACAGCTCACATCTGTGGGGACAGAGAACATCAACCTTCAGGTAGAAGGTACTTGGTTCCACACTCAGTGAAGGTCTGCCACAGCCAACCAACACATATTTACAGAGACTAACCACAACTATGGGCAAAGGACTGACTACCCGGCTTGTCTAGGTTATAGAGTGAGTACAAAGGTAGCCTAGGGAACGCAGTGAGACTTAGACTCAATACGAGAAAGTAAAAGAGACCGAGCACAGCCATGCACACCCTTAATTCAGCACCTGGGAGGTGGAGGCAGCCAGAAGTCTGTGAGTTCAAGGTCAGTCAGTGATACATTGAGAGACACTTGTCTTCAAAAAAAGTAAATAAAAATAAAATTTAAAAAAAAAAGAGCCATAATAGAGCTCAGTAGCAAATGCTTGACTAGCATGTACACTGCCCTTCATACAATAGCCAGGGTTTTACCTAAATAAATAAAGCCAAGCCTGATGCCCTAGACCAATAAGACAGCTATGCAGGAGAATGGGGCAAGATTACAATCTCAAGGTCTGTAAAGCAGGGAAGCACAGCAGACAGCTTAGCCTGAGACTGTATTTGATTTTGTTTCTATCCAGCTCCCAATCCTTGTAATGATGCACTTGGCAGCCCAGCTCCTTGGCTTGCATGCACTATGCATACACACTCTTCTCCAACAGTGTGTGTACAACCTCAAGACCCACCCCCTACAACACCCACACACACACACCACACACACACACACACACACAAACATACCTGTACCAGACTACACCTATTCCCATACCTGAAAAATAATATAGGTTTCTCCATCCCTAGTAACAATCAAATTTAGGCAGTTTTCATTCATGTATGTTCCCAATTTATCAGGTACAAGAATAGACACTGCTCTGGCCTGCACTGCATCCTCGGTTGACCTCTTAGGGAGACTGTCCTCTTTATCATCTTATGCCTATGCATAATTGGGCATGGATATGATCAAAATTAGACAAACTGTGGGAAGATATGGGCAATAGAAAAAAATGAATAGATGGCCTAATCTATCAATCTAAATGGAGAATAACCCAAACTCTGGCTGTCAGTAACTAGCCCTTCCTTCCTTTAGATCTCATAAAGAGACCACAATCCAGGCATGGTGGTACACACCTTTAATCCCACTATTCCAAAGGCAGAGGCAGGAGGATCTCTGTGAATTTGAGGTCATGATATGCACAGTGAGTTCTAGGACAGCAAGGACTGTATAGAGACCCTGTCTCAAAACAGAAAGAGTGCCAGTCTGGGGACTTTGAGTACTGTCACTCATGTAGCTGACTGACAATCTTGACCCTTTATCATCTGTACTATCAGTTAACTCTGAATGAAGTTATCTTGCTTCTTTTGCAAATTTATGTCAGCCCTTATTTCAAATCCTTTGCTAAGA